>NC_051178.1:165236840-165572144 GCF_013339695.2 Rhipicephalus sanguineus | reverse complement strand
ACTTGACGTGACGGTGACGAAGGCTGCAGCAAGACGTAACTCTTTATTTGGGCGAACCTCTGTCCGGAAATGAAAAGTCAAAGTACAAGCGATTCACGCTGTACACTGATAGCGGCGAGAACACTCGTCGGCCGTCGAGTAATCTTATATACCAGCAGTAGAGCGCGTCGGCAGATGATACCTGTGGCATCGAAGGTTCCAGCGTTATCGTTCGTGGCCGGGTTAGTTCCAGAATCAATTCTACAGTTCGCCTTGCGCGCTCGAGCTTAACAGAAGATTCTAAAATAATCTGCAAGGTTCTCTGACATTCGGACGCGGTTTGCGCAAGGCAGTGGTTATACGCGTAACGGGCCGGTTACATGAAATAACAACAAGAAGCGCACGTGGCGATATACAATCTCAGAAATTGTTCTCGTGGCATGTGACGACGAGAGTACGAAGGCTATGGCATGACAACTCAGTTCTTGTGCTCCAGCGAGAATCTGGAATAATGTTGACCGGCACACGGCATAGTTTCAATCGTTGTGAAGTTTATGTTCATACCCATAGGCGTGCGCAGGGTTCCCCTTCAGTGAGGGGCGGGAGAGGGTTCGTCGCAGCCCACCCTCTTCCCAATTATGTCATTGTATGGCACTGACATTGCGCCCCGTCCCCCCCCCCTTCCCCCCCCCCGTGTCGCAGCACCGCCCCCTCCCCATTAAGTTAATGTGTGGGGCTGACTTTGCGCCCCCCCCTCTTAGGTGAATAGGGGGGCGGCCGCCCCCCACCTGCCCCCCCCCCCCCCCCCCCCCTGTGCGCACGCCTATGTTCATGCCCTACGGCGTTGATAATGTAGGCCAATATACAAGCACCAAAAGCCCGTGGACACACGGGTTTAAGAGGACTGAGGCACTACATGGTGCTTATCGGAGAAAGAATTGTGATCTAATGAGTAGGCAATTAACAAGCATCTAACAATATTTTGCGTCCCTTTTATTTCATGGGACATACCCATTCTCAAGGACTGGTAAAGAGTGGTCACGTAAAACGAAGCCCTTTGTAGCTTAAGAATAGCAAACCTTAAACATCAAGAAACCAGCTTCCTATTTCTTCACAGCTAAATAAAGAAGAAGAAACCCTTGTTATCATTTAATCTTTAAGCAAAGTAGCTCTGGCTTTGTGTATGTACATACATCTGTTCGTGGAAAGGGCCAGCCACTTCACGATAATGCGTGGGACGGGTCAATGGTCGCGTCCGCTAACAGCAGACAAGTGTCCGCGTTACAGTCTTAACGGTAAGTCGTTTATCCAATCCCTTGTCATCCGCTTCTGCCAGACCAGCCTTCCCGTTCCCAAGGAAATATAGGAGGATAAAGACTGCAAAGGGCGGTGGAAGGAAACGCCTTACTACACAGCTGCAATAGCTTCATCAGTCAAGGCTTACACCGCAACTTATTAGTGGTAGAAACGGAATCATGAAGCATCGAGTGCCCGCTGGGGATAATCTCAAGAGCCAACCGAGCTGAATACCCCAGTGCAGGGGTGGCCTGAAGCAATAAGTAATGGTAATCGAAAAACCGCTGCACCGCCGCGCTTACAATCAGATGCCACCGAGGGGTGAGCGGCTTATCACAGTGTGTTAGATTACAAATAAGCCAGGTCCATAGCCAGGAATTTTTTTCGGGAGAAGGGGTAGGGGGCCCGCTTGCTGAAAACCTTGACTATTTGAGAAAAACACATATTTTCATTATTTATTTTTGGTAAAAACACCCACTTCACCGAAATCTGCGGGGGGGGGGGGCGAGGGCCTAACGCCCCCCCCCCCCCCCCGGCTACGGGCCTGTAATAAGCATATGCATCCTGAAAGCATACTTTCTTTCGCTATGTTTAAACTCTTTTCTACAGTGCAACTCACGCAAATTCTAGAGCATTGTTTATTGTTTCAAAAAAAATAATAATAATATCTGGGGTTTAACGTCCCAAAACCACGATATGATTATGAGAGACGCCGTAGTGGAGGGCTCCGGAAGTTTCGACCACCTGGGGTTCTTTAACGTGCACCTAAATCTAAGTACACGGGCCTCAAACATTTTCGCCTCCATCGAAAATGCAGCCGCCGCGGCCGGGATTCGATCCCGCGACCTTCGGGTCAGCAGTCGAGCACCATAACCACTAGACCACCGTGGCGGGGCTTGTTTCAAAAAAAAAAAAAAAAGCATTTATAACTGTGACGGTCATGGTTCAGTTATTACAAGTGGAAGCTGCTATTAAGCTTTGCGGCTGTTATATTGGAATACATTTTATGTCAATCACTATTAACCACTTACCAATTCTAGTTTATCCTTGTCTTTCTTGTATGGGAGCAAGCGTCATTAATCAACCACGGCTTTTTATTATCACAAGTCATTTCAATATATTTGTACCTGGCACGTATTTTTAAACCAAGTGTTCAATTCCTGAAACAATTTGTCATTTTTTTTTCTCAGTTTTATGTTCGCAGATTTTTACCCAATCATTGTAACACGCAACAATGCCAAGTGATCGGAAGGCGGGGGACGTTATCTCTTGGCCTACACCAGGTGACTTAGTAATCAAGTAAACACAACGCTTGAGCGTCTGTCCTGCCATTTCCTTTCCGCTCCTGCTGTTTTACTCTCGCACTTTTGCAGTACAATAACTACAAACAAACAAAGTCATCACGTTGATTACTATTTCGTGTAAACATCTCATGCTCTGGCGGTGCCCCGAGTTACGGGGTGACGAAGACGTTACATCGTCCGAGTCGGATGCTGCTTGCAAAAAAATTATATCTGTGCGAATCTGTAAGATTGCATACTTGAGCAGGTAGCGCAAAAAAGAAAAAAAAAACAGACACCAGCAAGAAACAGAGACACGACATGAGGGCCAGCCTGCTGCTCTTCGCAGTCCGGATTTGGAAGCACAAGTATGGGCTGTCCAACGGGCCCGCGACGTGGCGGAGAGGCTGGGCTTATCTGTCACGACGTCGGAGCGGCCCGCTGCGTGCTAGTCCAAGCCCCGAAGGACTTAAATAAAGTTTTTCAATTCCATATCGGACACATTATTAACGCCAAAGCGTTAAAGAGCTCGTTTCACAGAAATTCCAATGTCGGCAGCAGTGTCGCCATCGTTGGCTGTGAGCGAAAAATCACGAAAAATCTGTCTGTGACAGAAAAATCGAGAAAGATGCAAATAAAATCAATAATAAAAATCTTAGGTGCGAGTAAGAATCTAACTCAGGCCGTCTGTGTAGCAAACAGGCGTTCTACCACAGAGCGGCGCTATTGCTTGAATCTGATTCGGAAAAAAAAACACTATATGAATGTCATGTAGTGGAAGGAGTGTCCTTATCGCATGTTATATTGCGTGGCAGAAGCGTAGAATCACGCCAGGCGTCAAAACATGTGAATTGCGCAAAGAGTGGGTGTTTTAAAGGCCCACCCATTATCAAGCGCTCAGACATATTTAATCATCATCAGCTCCAAAAGCATCAACAAAGTGAGCAACTGCGTTGCTTCGTGTGTTGCCTTACGGACGTGTAGTGGGCCCTTCGCCGATTCGCAGAAGGAAGAATTATGGCGCAGTGGGCACTTAACAACTGTACTTGGCAGTAGGCATGCTACGATAGTTTGAAACGGCCAATGTTGCGCGCACAGTCGTTCGTTTTTACGGCCCGGTTGAGGCATGCACCGAGAACCGAAGCTGGGCTAGCAACTGAGAAGGCGATGCGCACGGGCCCGATTACGCTATCGTGTTCTAGTCTTCAAGGCGAAGCTCAAGCGTCCTCCAAGTTTTTTTCTTGTAGCCTAATCACACCTTTCGAACGGAATAACTTTTTTCACAACCATCTCCGTGGTTTCAGGCAAGAATGCTCATGCGAGACTCAACTACTCCTGAGTGCTAAAGACTTATTTTCAGCATATGGTATCGGCTGTCGTATTGATTGTAGTTTAAGGCAATGTTTCCCTCCGCCTTGCTACCTTTCATCTCGCATTGACCAGAATTTCAAGGTCCAAGCGCCATGCCTCCAGAACAACACGCACTTTTATTCGCTCGTCACGAAAGCCCAATCTAAGCGGAATGGCCTCCTAGCCTTCATCGCCAGCAAATCTGATTATATGTCATTCAAGATAGCGATGCTTAACAGGCACAAACACCCTTTGAGTAAAGCCGTAATGGCCTTGGGAGTTTAAAAAAAAATTCAATAAAACGAAATAAACATACCACAAAAAACGCTCGCAGATGCTCTCAACGTACACGGTACTTAAACTGCTTTCGAGCTTAAACATGTATGACGCTTAGGAACCACATATACTAGTATCCAAATGAGCTGGTTGGTTGATATGTTACGCGGATTCGACCAGAGGAACTGAAAAAAAAAACGAGACAGGGGGGAGACCGATAAGGGCGTCGCTCTCAACCTAACAGCAAATTTCTTGTCTGCCTCTCTTTTGTGCCGTGTTTTCCAATTCCGCTGGTTGAACTGGCATCAGCTTAATAACTGCTCTGGGATCACAGCGCAAGCAAACTTGCTCCAAAACCCAATGGTGGCATATATATAAATTGTGCTCTGCGTGATTTTTCTTCATTCATGAGAAAGCGAGAGAATTGGAAAATTGAGAAGAATGGTTCGAATTTCACGAAAACTGAAATAGCATCGCATTGCTCAGTGATATCGTAATATACAAAGGAGCTCATTAAGAACAGAGTGCTCTTCTCAAACAGTTTGCTACGTTGGTTCGGTCGAAATATTTCAGCGCTAACTAGACCGCGAAGGGAGCTTTAACGTTGATCACGAGGGCTGAATTAAAAGAAAAAAGAAAGCTTTGCTTTTTGCACATGGGACGCTAACTGGAGTGACAAACCTTCTCATAAAGGATACAAACGCGTCTCAGCAGGAACAGCTGCCGTTTAGTAGCCGCGTTCGTTAGCAGGCCAGCCTCTGCCTCCTCATCCACGTACTGCTCCAATCTGGATCTCTGCTTGAATAAATCGGCGCTCGTACAAAAGAGTAAGCGCCAACGAAGGCAGCGCGGACGGGAGCAGACACACAGAACGCGAGCGGCGTGCGCTTGAGTAGGATGGCCCAAAAACAAAGACCGCCGAGCAGGGGGCTTGCTATACGCTCACTCACGCTTTCGTGGAGCACAAAAGTAGACACCACGAGCGGCGCGCAGATACCCCCTTCGTCCTCCGAACTCTCGTCTTTGAATTTGAATAATTGACAAGGGCCGCGACGCACTGACTCAGGTTTCTGTCGAGAGCAAGCGATACGCCGCACAACTCGCTGCTGTCGTTGAAATGTAGGCTTATGCACGCCTGATCCTCTGCTCCGAGCAGCGGCATGCGAATGAGCGCTCACATGCGCCGTGGAAGAAAGGCAGAGAGGTGGTATAAAGAGGGGAGAAAAAATGAATAAATAAAGTAGAAACCCTGTGATGGAATGAGCGCCAGGCCTGTCTACGCATTCGTGCTCCTATCAAGAGCATTCGCTGGCGCTCTCGACGCGCTCGCACATATTATTAGGCAAAGGCGGTGCTGCAGGAGCATGGCTGTGCAACAGCAAGTGCGGCGAGTGTCGTAGTTACGGCGTGACTACGCAGAGCCGACACGCTACGTGGAACTGACATCATCAATACAAATGACGGTCGGCTGCAGCTTCCGTGTTCAGTCATTCGCTGAACGTAGCAGCGATATATACTCCAATCACTACAGCCGTATGCGAACATCGCGGGCTCTTTCTAAAGGCTTTTTTTTTTCACTTCCTGTCTTTTTTGTCGGTTCGTCTGTATTTCGCGAATCATATATTAGAGATGCATGCGACGGTACTTATGCGTTGTTTGAGAAACACACTTATCATGGCATTTATTCACAAGTATGCCGATTGTAACGCGAAATTTTCACGTTCTGGCGGACGCCTATTCCCCACAGCATTTGTGAACTGTATATTGTGCATGTAGCAAATCTTGCTAACTCCGCATTTGTACGGTTAGCAAGCTTTGATTTCACCGATAAGCTTATTTAATCTGGGTGACAAAGCGGTTGATCATACACGCTACACTCAGCAGCCTCGGATATCCCCAGAGGAAGCCCTATTTTAAACAATGTGTGTTACAAACTAAGTTGAAACATGCCGTGCACGCTTACAGGAAAAAAAGAGTCGTAGTTACTATCGGCGGTTACGAACTGCCTGATACTTATGATAGAACCGAGTTAGTAACGGCAGTGAGTAAAGGTTCCATTAGTAACAGCTGCCAACTATGAGTGACAGTAATCGTTATGAATGATGCTATAAAGCTCCAGCTCGTTAGCTCCAAGACACGGGATTGAATCTCGGCCGCATTTCTGTGAGGGCAAAATGCAAGCACACCTGTGAACTTGGGCTTACGTGCACGTTCTCGAATCCCAGCTAGTCAAAATCGATCCGCCATCCACCACTACGACATTCCTTATAATCATATCGCGGTTTTTGGCACGTAAAGCTTCATAAATTTTGTTGTTGTTGTTGTTGTTGTTGTTGTTGTTGTTGTTGTTGTTGTTGTTGTTGTTAGTGTAGTCGGAGACATGGGACTAATTTTGACTTCCTGAAGTTCCTTAGCGTGCATCTAAATGAGACGTTTTCAGCCACTGAAAACGTATGTCATAACCACCAAATGAAGCGATAGGAAATGTCATCGGAATTTGTGTCATGGCACAAGATACAGAAAAATAGAATTTTCTTATGCCTTTCAATCCCCCTTCACAGTCAGAATATACCATTCAGTGCCTACCGCACCTCGTTTTGGCCAATAAATTGTGTGCCTTGTAATATTGCAAAGAGCTCTATACTATCGTAGACATTGACTAAAGGTTTACTGCGTAAAGTCGGTAACATCTCTCTATTTGATGTACAGATTAAGAAAAGCCGCAGCTGCGCTAAAAATCGGTAACGTGCGACTATATTTTGTTACCCAGGATATGAAAAGCTGCAGTTACGGTAACATTTGCGGTAGATCCACCCGTGAATACTGATGTGTAACCCTCCTGAAGTCGGTGCACTTGCAGACGCGCCAGAAATTTTGCTTCTGAGAAGCGATCTGCAGATTTATGTTCCCAATTCCTCGGATGTTCACTCTCAAAGGAAGCGTGCGCACAGTGCGCGCGTTGTTCACGCATATTTTCACCAGTGTAAGTTTTTTTTTGTATTTAACCTTCTAACTGAGCCAAGTTAGACAGAATTCTTTCTGCGAGGCTGAAGCAGTGCACCTCGTTGTGCACGAATGCGGGTTTTGACTGCAGTGACAGCAGATCTAAGGCATGTCGCATATTTGAAACTCCTAAGGAAGGAAAACCAAAAACACGAGGCATCGTTCCAGAGACAAAGCTGTCCTCATCCCTGTTATGGCTGACTTCTCTTTAAGATTAGAGCAAACACAATTTTTTTCTTCTATTTCTTCTCCATCAGGTCTCAGACTAGAGTGTTTTGATTCGGTTCGGTGGCATCGATGCCGCGACAGAGACGTGACTTCAGCTCCCTTTAACGCTTGTCTCGCAGGAAGCCCGCATGCCAGTCTCCATTCACTGAAAGTGATTCTCTTTCTCAGACTGCACACAGCGCCACAGTGCAGGGCGGCAGCTCCAGGAAGAGATGGATACATACGAGGAAACGGGAGAAGAAAAGCAAATATAGGAAAAGGCAGTGTCTGCTTCCCGTCGATGCGGCGACAGTGTTGACGTCAAATTGTGTTAGCTGGAGCACAAAAGGATCCAATCCCGAAAGGCAAAGGGGCCGAACCCGGGGCCACTGTGGCCTTCTCTTCCGCAAATCTCAGCTTTGCTCGGCCCACATACACTGGCGTGCCTGCAGCAGCAGCGTACGCGCGCGCGGATGCTCCCTCGCGACTGCAATTTGTTCCCGAGTCCTCGCCAGTGCTCGCGCGATTGGCCTTTCCTTCCTTCGGTTCGGCGTTCGTTTGCTGCTCGCGGCTGGGTGGTTTGCTCGCGATACGGGAGATGCGGACAGCAGGAAATGTTTCGCTTCACCTGTATCGCTGACACGCGAAGCAAGAGCGAGAAACAAAAGGGGGGTCGCAGCTTGTCAGGAAGCCCACGCGGCTAGCCGACCGCCATTTCTGTGCTGCAGTGATTACCGGTGGATCAGGCACGCACATCAGGGGGCTTCTACAGTAACTGTGTTTTTCTTCCCAGAAAAAAAAATAACGTGTGCATGAGTTACGTTGTCTGAAGTCCTTGCTGATGGCGAGAATTTTCCGAGTAATGTTGGTCGGTTTATAGTTTGTTTACATGCCAATGTGGCCGCAGTGTTTTGGCACCAACGTTGCAGTCCTCGCATATCGATAACCATGCATTGTCGATAAGAATGCCAATGGTAAGCTGCCTCCTTCGCGAGGACATCTACTGGTTGCCTTTTATACAACGCTTCAACTCACTCTCTGTGGAACACTTTCACTCAAGGCGATCAAAAGATCATACGAACTCCGTTTAAGGACTCTGAATCCCTGAACCATCTAAGAAAATACTCATTTTAGTCTTTTGGGGAAGTCCGGACTTGCTCCATATATAACTCCTTCTAAATAGACATATTAACTCATTTTGGAGATCACTATGCTCTTTTCGAATTGTCGTACGAGAGGCGACTCTGCAAAAGAGCGTTAACTTGTATATTATAGGAGAGTTGTACATGTGGCAAGTCAGGATCTACTCAAAAGAGTAACAGGTACATTTTTTCCCCTTAAAGTGTAATGACAGCGTTCAGCAGGGGTCCCTCTCTCTCTCTCTCTCTCTCTCTCTCTCTCTCTCTCTCTCTCTCTCTCTCTCTCTCTCTCTCTCTCTCTCTCTCTATGCTCACATTCTCTTTGTAACAAATCCTCAATATCGGCGCTCCCATGAGCGCCACTGCGCACTGCTCAGCAAGTCTTGCTAATATGGTGTATTTTACGAGCAGGTAAGTCCACCTACTCAGTGGCGATACGGGTACGATGTTGTCAAAACACGGACAAATTCTTACGTTTTGACTTTTCTTTTTTTTTCAGACAATCGGAGTAGCTGTGGCAACCCCGTCGACAAATAAAAGCTGATGACATCGCAGGTTCAGCAACTGGGCTGCCATTATGCGGTGCGGTAGCCACTTGTGTCAGGAGCACCTTCGAAGGCACAAGCGGTTCTACAACACCGCATACGGCATGCGGCAGGGATACCAACGACTCCGCCTCTTTGTACGAGAACTTCGATTAATGGCGTTGCGCGCGCTCTGCCTGCGTAGGTGCATTTTTGTCAGTTAGGACGGTGCGTTTTATGTTCCTCTTTAATTTCTATAAGGATGTAAGACACTTTATGTTGTGACAGGGGACGAGTGAGTAAAAAGGCATATTCTATATGGAGATGACTTCAACAGCTAGAGGTAGATCCGCTGGCTAGACAGATGATGGTGATGAATATAATGATGTCATAATTGCGCACAGCTTCCGAGCGATTGTCGTCTTCTTCGGTTTATGTCATGTAACGGCTCGCAAAAAATATTTGACTAAATCTAAGATGAAGTAAGCGCCTTTATGTTCTTTTTATGTTAAGTAGGGTGTGAGCAGTCAAAAACTCCTCGGCGAGCCAGGGGCGTAACATTATTTCGCAACTTTCTTTTGTATTTTCGAAGGGCAATATATTGCGATCGGGTTCGTCGCAATCGTACGCTTTACTGTTAGTCCAGTAAATAAAAATACACCGCGTAGACTATGTGCGATTTCTATTGCAGCGCGTAGGTTAGCCGAAAGGCTCAAGCATAACGTAAGATTATGCCACACAGACATCCCTAGTCATGGATTGTAACTGCTTGGTGCAATAAAAGAAACATCAAATACATTTAACGGAATTCAACTTCTTCAGACGAAGGCAGATGCTATCACTCGAGCCTTTTCGAATCTTCGCGCGCCTGTATGTGTGCGCGGGTGGGGGAGGAGTGTGTTGATTAAGTCGAACACTTCTTTTTAAAACCTTCAGAAGATTCGCTTAACTTGCGTCACTGCGAATTACGTTCAAATTACCTTATTACGCTTGCAACACCAAAGAGCGCGGCTTGTGTTGCAAGCACCCTGTGTCGTAATAGAGCGGTGTAAAATGAAGTCTGCAACACCGCGCGATAAAACGTCGGGTGTCTGATGTTTAAATAGCTAGTGGATTCACTCTGCAGTTATTTAAACGCGAATTGACGTTCACTTTCTGGGAACAAGGTAAAGCGAAGCCAGGCTCACTTTACGTCCCTTCACAACCTCACAAATAGCTTAGACGACCAGCCATGCTCTGCGGTGCCTCAACCCTATTTAATCAAAACGGACAAGTGAAGGCGGACATTGATGTCCCTCAAGGTTTTCCCAGAGTACTCTACCAAGTGCAAGTTCACTCCATGGAATTAACTTGTCTGAACTTGTAGCACTGCGCTCCTAGCTTAACGTCTTGTCGACATGTTTCTCTTGGTGCGAGTGGACTCTGTGTCAAGTTTGGGGTTGTTACATGTCTGGACTTTAGGGTTCTGTGCTTTTTTTATCGCTTCATTTTTAGGGCTGAATGTTTGCTTTATACGATATAACTTTTAGTGCGTCTACATGTGATTATTTTTTCATCTCTGTGGCCCTCCATTATATTGAATTTTCTGCGAAAGCGGGTAGCCGGCGTCATATAAAGGTGCCAGCTCGCTCAAGCTCGCTCAAGCTTCCATTCATATAAAGGTGCCAGCATTTTCTAAACGTCATATGTTTAATGGTAATGATGAGCAAACTTTCATTTATGAAAGAGCATGCATGGTTCTTTTTTTTTTTCGCAGGAACGCACCGGCATTCGCTACCTCCTTGGAACAGGTCCAGGCCTTGGGTTGTTCCAGGTCCCCGGACACGAGCTTGGAATCCTACGTTTTGATGAGGTTTTCGCTTCCTTGTCTTGCGGATCAGTCTTTCGGTGAGGGCGATTCGTCTGTGTCTAGATGTCATGGGCATTCGAGAGTCAGGTGCCCGATCGTGTCCGGTACACCACATTTTGGGCAGAGGTATCCTCGTAGAGTTGGATATCCGTAGAGCTATCCTCGCAGAGTCTATGCATCAGTATTCGATGGGTGCAAGTGTTGCCTTGTAGCCTTCCGGGTGTGGTGCTTTCTTCTTTGTTGTGCAATGAGTGAGGTAGTGGGTGCACTCAGTGTGCCAGCCTGGAATGTTTAAGAATGTCTGAGTAGGTGAAATGTACTGTCTTCACCCCTCAGGCTGCGGGTCTGCGAAATAGGTGGAAATGGCTCGGCAGGCATGATCGCGGGCAGCGGCGTGTGCCACTTCGTTCGTCACTAGCCTCTAGTGTCCAGGAACCAATGTCACACAGGTGTACGGGATCGGAGTGCCTTGGCGCTTCAGTATCCTGACCACGTCAGCCTACACACGACATTTAGTGTAGTTTCTGATGGCAGCTTGACAATCAGAAAATATGACAGCTACGTCCACGCACGAGACTGCAGAAAAGATGACGACTGCCGTAGCATCTACATCGCATTAAAAAAAAATAAGTCACTCCGGCGGACGATTCATTTGCACGCACGCAATTCGAGTAAACATCGTAAAATAGTAACACAAAAATTAAAGCCAGTTCGACGACTGCGAGATCTCAGTAAACAGCAGAGCTGGCAATCAAGCACCACCAGCTGGTGAATGGAGATTGAATTGTTTCTTCATCTTTCTTCACCATCTTCTTCTTTCTTTTTATCTCTTTTTATATTGCCCCCTCTCCTTCTTTCCCTCCGCCTCACCCTCACTTCACTTTGCCACCCCTTGCTATACTTTACTAAGCATGGCTAGGCTATGCTAGGAGCTGACTGTCCCATACCCGGTTCCTGTGGCGCATGCCCACCGAGTTTCTGTCTACGACACCGGCCTTACTCCGACCTTAAACGGCTCCGTTGTTAAAAAGTCTTTCTTATGAGCTCAGTGACGTAACAGTTGAGAAACTTAAACATATCCGTTCACCGACTACAGAGCTTCACTGACGTACGTGTATAACGTGGCCTTGTAAATCTGTCGCGCTGAACAGGCAGTCGCGTTAAGTTAGGACAGCCTCGGCGATGTGTACTCAAACAATTAATTTTCTGCGAGAAGCATACGGCAAGAATACACAAGAAAGGTGATGTAGTTATACAACTCTGACGCTCTCGCAAGCACATATCTTGGCAGCAAAATCAAAGTTCATATCTCTGGGCCTATACGTATTCATCATTATCAGCAGTACAATCAGACGTTAAAACGAGGGCAATCAACAAGGAATATGTAGAGAGGACTTCGCTGAAATACTGAATGCTGGAGCAGAAATTTCGATTCATCATAATCTTGCAGAAAAGTTCATTAACAGGAAAAAAATCCCCCATACCTTTCCGCGCAGGACGTGATGCGGCAGCTCAAACAGCAGATCATAGACGACACTTCTCGTTCCACCAAGGCGATTCTCGGCCTCGATCTGAAAAAGGCTTTTGACAGTGTCGAATATGCGGCGATTCTCGACCGTGTCCGATCGCTGGGATTAGGCCAAAGAATGTATAACTATATACGCGATTTCCTCACGTGCGAGCGTCGTCGTCGGCAACGCGGAATCAGAGGAATTCGAGACGGGCCCGATGGGTACGCCGCAGGGCTCTGTCGTGTCGCCCATGTTGCTTAATCTCGTCCTTCTTGGGCTTCCGGAAAAACTAGCTACAATAGAGGGACTGCATCACAGCCTCTATGCGGACGACATCACCCTCTGGGTCCCCCGAGGAGGATGTGACGGCAACGTAGAACGAACGCTTCAGATGGGCGTGGACGCGGTCCAGGAGTTCTTGCGAGGCACGGGCCTCGAATGTTCGGCGGCCAAGTCCGAGCTATTGCTCTACAGGCCCACGAGCAGGGGCCGCAAAACCGTGCTTCCCGGCGGAGGGAGATCAGACATTAGAGTAGTAACGGCGGACGGCGTTCCCATACCGAGCGTAGAGCATGTAAGGATATTGGGACTACACCTGCAGGCCAACGGTCACAACGGTGAGATGGTACGAAGACTTAGACGCTCAGTAGACGACACGATTCGACTACTCCGCCGCATAATGAACAGACGCAGCGGTAAGCGGGAAAGTTGCGCGATCCGCCTCGTACAGGCGTACGCGATCAGTCGCATAACGTTCGTAGCCCCTTATCTAAAGTGGCTGGCGTCTGAACGAAACAAGATCGACTACATGATACGCAAAGCGTTCAAGAGGGCGGTCGGCATCCCTGTCAATGCGAGCACGGACAAGTTCTTCGAGCTGGGCCTGCACAACACCCTGGGCGAACTGATCGAGGCGCACAACATCGCACAATACGAGCGACTGTCCAAGTCCAAGACGGGCAGGCGCATCCTCGAGTCACTCGGCATAACATACCACGCACAGTGCGGGGAGGAGACGATGGTTCCGATCACAGTCCGCGACCGTCTCACCGTCCCGCCGCTCCCCAAGAACATGCACCCGACGCACCACGTCGGGCGCCGCAACAAAAGAGCGAGCGACCTGCAAAGAATGTATGGCAACAGCGAGGAGGCGGTGTACGTGGACGCCGCGCGATACCCAGAGGGAAGGTGTGCTCACGCGATCGCAGTTGTGAATCACACGGGCAAATGCATCGCGAGCGCCACGGTGCGTACGAAACACATAGAGGCGGCCGAAGAGGCGGCGATCGCTCTAGCACTGGTCGCGGCACCGGAAGCTGCGGTCGTGATCAGCGACTCGCAGGCTGCCGTCCGTGGCTTCGCGCGCGGCCGCATCTCGTGGCAGGCGGCCCGCATACTTCAGACTCGCTATGGAAGCAGGGACGGCGGCGACTTTCGAGGAGCGATGGCCCCGACGTCACCGTCCTCGCATTCAAAAACCGAAAACGCGACGGTCTTTCTCCTGTGGACCCCGGCTCACACCAGCGTCCCGCTTGCAGGCAACCAGGCGGCCCATACCGCGGCTCGAGGTCTCACTCACAAAGCCGCGGCCGACTCCACCCCAGAGAGAGTAGGAACACAACAGCAACCGCAATGGTCGTGGGGCGATCGCCTGACCACATTCAGCGACATCACACAACATTACAGACTAAACAGACGCAAATACCCTCCACCACACGACAAATTAAACAAAAGACAGGCCGTAACTTGGAGATTAATACAAACAGACACTTACCCCAGCCCGGCGATCCTACGCATCTGTTATCCGAGCTTGTACCCGACGGACGCGTGTAAAGCGTGCGGGGAAAGAGCCACACTGCGGCACATGCTTTGGGAATGTGCCGGGAGAGTTAATGTCGCTGCCGCCGCTCACTTCGCGACGCATGTTAGACAGGGACGAACTGCTACCACCGCGCGAGGGCAGGGGCCGACCGCCGCCGCGGCTGTGGTCACTGCTGAGGATCGGCTGCGTCGGCGTCGCTGCCGCTGGGAGGCGGCACTCACCAGCGACAAGCTGACCGACCAACTTTGGGCCGTCCGGCAAGCCGAGGATGCCGCCCGGGTCCAAGGGCTCCAAGCCGTCACCTGACGCCATCATCGACGGAGAGTGGGACGGGACAGGGGTTAATCCCCTCTTCCCCCCGCCTCGCCTGGACTTTTAATAAAGTTTATTCACTCACTCATATCCACTAAGTGAATGATGTTAGAGGAGCTTGCTCGGAGATAATCGGGTAAACCTTGAATGCTCCGTACAATTCCTCTACTGTCATACAAAGACGTAACACGTTGTTATAGTAGCGATTGCGGCCAGGTTGTTGTCGAACCACAAGCGGTCGCAGACCTTGCAGCTGTGGCCGAACGTATGGTTGAGGAAATCGCTCTTGAAGCGCGCGTCGGTGCCATCAACTTCAGGTATCGACCGCTTTCGGTGCTTGGCCGCTGCATCCCGCGCCCGTACCTCTTCGACGTTCCCTTGCCGACGCTTCTGCGCTGCTTCGGCTTCGCGGGCTTGTATCTCGGTGTTCGCACGACGCTGACGGCTCCCTGCGGCCTCGCGAGCTCTCACCGCAAGGCCTTGGCGGCGAGCCCATGCTGCTGCTGCCTTGCGAGCCCTCCGCTCCACCGCCTTGTATTCTTCGTTCATGTTATTAGTATCGAAGCGCACTGACTGACGACACTCCAGAGAGAGAGGAAGCGCGCAGTTGTGGCCCTCTAGCGGTCTGCTATCGAACTAGAGCACGCGCCGGAGTGGAGCGAGCGCCGCATGCTACAGTTGGCTATGCTATATGTGGTTTTGCCTGCGTTAATATCATCATCAAGGCGCTCGAAGAAGAAGAGGAAGAAGACTTCGCTTTCGCGCGAGCGTGCGCATGCTACAGTTGGCTATGCTATATGTGGTTTTGCCTGCGTTAATATCATCATCAAGGCGCTCGAAGAAGAAGAGGAAGGAGACTTCGCTTTCGCGCGAGCGTGCGCATGCTACAGTTGGCTATGCTATATGTGGTTTTGCCTGCGTTAATATCATCATCAAGGCGCTCGAAGAAGAAGAGGGAGAAGACTTCGCCTTCGCGCGAGCGTGCGCATGCTACAGTTGGCTATGCTATATGTGGTTTTGCCTGCGTTAATATCATCATCAAGGCGCTCGAAGAAGAAGAGGAAGAAGACTTCGCTTTCGCGCGAGCGTGCGCATGCTACAGGTGGCTATGCTATATGTGGTTTCGCCTGCGTTAATATCATCATCAAGGCGCTCGAAGAAGAAGAGGAAGAAGACTTCGCTTTCGCGCGAGCGTGCGCATGCTACAGTTGGCTATGCTATATGTGGTTTTGCCTGCGTTAATATCATCCTCAAGGCGCTCGAAGAACAAGAGGAAGAAGAGCTCTTTCGCGCAAGCGTGCGCTGAGCCAAGTTAGCGGGAGAAATGAGAACTAGCGGCTACTACAGCGATGGACAAGCCCCGAGCGTAAGGAGCAAGCTCCTAAAACCAGCATGAGAAAGATACCAGCTTAATGAGTGGCTCCCTTGCCACTTGCGGGTGAGCCGCTCGTCCTACCGTTTTAAGCGACGCACTATTGAGCTAATTAGTAGGGAGCTAGTTGATCCAGCTAGTCGGCGTTTGTGTTGTCTGAGTGTTTTCTCTTGTGCCCGTGTTTGCATGCCTCGCTTTCTTCAACGATGAAGTCTTGTCGCCTCCCAAGTAGAAATTCTTGTGTGGTGGACATACTGCTGCTACTACAATACTTTAGAAGAGTCTTCGTAGCCCATTGCCTCATTTCTGTTATTATACTTTCCGTTGTTTTGAAGCGAAAGAGATACCCCCAACACATCGACTTTCAATCGTTGTGTTGTTACATTACAACACTTCCCGTTGTAGTTCTTTCAACGTTTGCGTGACTCACGTAGGCGCACGGCATTTTGCAAGTGGGGATAGCCAGCTGGACATGTCCTTGGTTAATCTCCCACTATTTCCCTCTTCATTCCTCTCTCTCTCTCTTTTAAACTGCAGAAAACAGGCCCTTCTTACAGAGCGTTCACTCTTTACTAAGTTAAAAAACTCTGAACCACACAGAAAAAAAAAACTTATTTCCGTTCCTATGCAAAATACACCTCACAGGTGTATTTTGCTTAAGTACGGAAACTCGCTAGTCTACCAGTTGATAAAGTACTGCCACCCAGATAAATGTGCACTGTTGTGCTAGAGGATAACAAAAAAAAATCAAGTTGCTCACAGAGTCGTGAGAATTTTCTGTACTACGAAAGCTGTGGCACTTGTGGCGTTTGTTTAAGTTTATTATTTATTTATACTGATGTCACGTTTTGAGGCTCCGTGCAGCTTCGTTTGCAGGGAAATATTAGCGATTACGGCATCAAAAGCACTTATCGGAGTGGCTTTTAAATGTTTATTTCTTGCGCCGTATTTGCCGAAACATGAATAAAACTTACAGAATGCGCAGAGAATGTTTTGAAGACAATGAAGCGCGAAATGTAGCGTCCCCTAATTTGCCACCGACCGCTTTATTCGCGATTCAGCGAACTGACAAGATGCAGTCAGCAGGGCGAGCTTTCGCCTCGTTGTAGCGAAATTCGAGCAAGCGCGCGAGGGCTCCAAAGGGGGGAGAAAACGTAAGGGACATGAAACAGCTGATGACGCTAATCAACGGCGCCACAAAGCCATTTCTCGCGCGGACTCGCAACTTTGTTTGCGTCGCTAGAATAAAAACAAGCAAGCGATTAAAGAAAATGGTAATGGGACAGATTCTTAGGCTCGTGTTTTGTGCGTGCGCTCCACTTTAAACCGGTGGCTCGGAATTATTCTGGGAAAAGTGCTAGCGCCTACCCTTCCACGCTCGTTCATCTCTAATTAATGACAAGCGCTTTCTTAATTAATTACAAGGCGAACGCGCCCGGCACGGGACATCGAGAAAAAGGCCTTTTCGCCTTCCGCTAGTTTGTACCCATTTTTTATATCTCTTTTCTTCACTCGCTCCTTCTATTACGGACTTGCCTGCTCCTCCATCTCACATCCCCTCTCGCTGCATCATTCGTCTTACCGCATAACTAGGGGTGCAATTCACGTCGGCAACCACGGACCCCGGCAGTGACAAATTAGCGGGCCAAAGTAAAACGACAACGCAGACTGCTGATTCCCTGCTTAGGCTTGCAGGAAGAGGCCTCCAATTCAATGCCACGTCAGTCGCCTCCTCTGGCTCGTTTTGCGTTCCGTCCCATCCCTCCCCCCCACCCTCCTTCCCTCTTTCCCTATATCCTCCTCTTCTCTTTCTCTCTCTCTCTCCGACAAGCAACACGCGCTTACCTTAACGTCACGCGCTTCACCGACTGAAAAAAACTGCAGCGTATAAGAATTCTTCTCTAAGCAACGTGCTTCAAAAACGCCACGTGTCGAACGATGCGGCGGTTACTCACGCTAACGAAAATCTACGAACGTGTACGTACCAGTTAACTACACGTGCTGCGGTATTATGTATAGTTGACAGGCGCCCATCTGCAAGCAAAGCTAACTTCACCCACACGAAGTCAGTGCTTACGACTTCGAGTTACTCTCGCCGGTCACGGTACCGTGGGTGGAATGGTTTATGGAATGTCGGGAAACTGAGATACAAGCATTCGATATATGAATCTACTGCTCAGTGAATTCTTAAGTGTTTACAAGGGTATGGCCAAAATCTTACTCAAAAATTTTCAGAGCGGTTCATGTGGGTGTACAGCATCATAAATGTTGTTCACTGCAGATGTGTCATTAAGTGTAGTTCGTGAAATTCAGACATGGTTCATTTTAGGAGTTACAGAGTTGCAAGCTTGATCATTTGTTTCTTGAATTTAGCAATTCTTGTTATCTGCACAGAAATATCAGCGGCCTAAATAAAAAATCTACTTGCAGCAGTGCCACGATGGCACCTTGTTTTACTTTTTAAATGTGACAGACCTGATCAAATTTAATGGAGCTATTGCCGAGAAAAGCAATTCCCACTTGTAGATGCGATGTATTTAGATAAGAGACCGGCGCTTAAAGGCTTCCTTTAAAGCAAGCAAGAAGAGGCACGGGAACTTCCTGGGGTTCACCACGTTCTCTCTCTCTCTCTCTCTCTCTCTCTCTATAGATATATATATATATATATATATATATATATAGTATCGCGCAAGTGACTTTTCCCAAGGCACCGCCAGCGCATTCAGCACATAGATAAATCGGATCTGTGCTGTGGTTCTCTTCTTCGTCTCTGTTTTATAGGACTTCTCAATTCGGGAAGGTTTGCGACGAACATTCATCACAGTCCAAAAAGCAGTCGTTTGAATAGGAATGCACACGATGTATCTACGATGGCTTTGCCGCACCTCAAGCCGACATCAATGAATTGGTCTGATATAGTTCCCTCTGGAATATATATCATGTGTTGATACCATATAGCATATGTATCATGTGTGTAATATATATTATATATCATGTGTCGACCTGATATAGTTCCCCCGGGAATAGCTAGTACCAACTGCCGCCAGGTGCCGTATTTTTGTGTTGTGTCTCCGTGGCCTAGTGGTTATTGTGCTCGACTGCTGATCCGAAGGTCGCGGGATCGAATCCCGGCCGCGGCGACCGCATTTCGGTGGAGGCGAAATGCCAGAGGCCCGCGTGCTTAAATTTAGGTGCGCGTTAAATAACGCCACATGGTCGAAATTTCCAGACCCTTCCTACGACTGCTTCATAAGCATATCGTGGTTTGGGTTCCTAAAAACCCCGACAATTATGTTATTATTATTACAGCGCGTGTCCCTAGAATACACAGTTGGAAGAAGCAGGAGTAAAAGAAACCTTGGGGCAGGTCCTGCGCCGTCAACGTTACTGTTGTGATAGGGACTGTACGGACAATCAGAGGCAGCATCACCATCGCCATCGTGATTTTCTATGTAAAGTCTAAGTTCAATGAAATAATGTTATCCTCAAGACAATTTAATAGCGCCATCTCACGTGTGATGTCAGCAGGGGGACTGTGCTATCGCGCGGCGCGCGCGCTCTCGCTCGTTGAAGGCAGCTCGGCGCTGACGGCTGATCTGCCCTGCTCGAGTTATTGAAACATTATCCTTCGTGTTTATAGAACAGTTTGTACAGAATGTCTCGCAACACTGCGCCCCGCGAAAGTTAGCATACCCCGTTGTCAGGAAACAGGTCTATAGTGTGGATTGCACCTGATGTTGTCTGCTATCCATCACCTTGTCAATACGCGTACGCGTGAAGCTTGGAGCTTCTTGTCGGAACTGTTCCGCGACCATGGCACACTCGCCATGGCTTATCGTCCCGTTTTGAAGATTAACTGCAGCATTAGCCTTCGGCTACCGTCACATTCGGTCACCCGCTCACTTGGACCTCCGTTTCAATTTTGCTGTTACCCGACACTTCTCTGTTACCACCACCAGAGTGTTATTCACAGCGTCGACTTCGGGGAAACACGAAGCCAATCGCGCTTTACTCGCGGATGTTTACTGTGAGACATGAGTCCGACAATATGTGAACCTTACTCTGTATAATCGTGTAAGGAATTGTTATCGCTTTATTTGCTTCACCGTTCGGGCGAAGCTGTCTTTTTTGACGCCGCCTATATGTCGAGCGCCTAAAACTGCGCGCAAGAAACGTAATGTTGTCGTTAACTGGAGCCACCGCTAAACTGAACATCGCATCAGGTGTTACTCATGCTACGTCGTACCTAAAACTTCCTTAATATTCCGCGTCAAGGAGACACCCAGAGCATAATGAAAGCAATTTCAGCTCGCCGCTCAATTCTTAACGCCGCCTTAATTAAGCGAACACTCGCTCGCCAAGCATTGATATGATTTCGTAACATCTATACAGAGGCTACGTGAGAATCGAACACCTCGTCTCTTCGCTTCATCATTTAAAATGTCTTGAGATACACCCACACTACGTAGCTAGCACACGCAGCTAGGGTTACTCAAAGTGATGAAGCAGCTTGCGCTACCTAACGTGTTCACCTTTTTTTTTTTTTTTTCGCTGGGTGAAACACATATCTCAAGACCATCGTTCTCTTGGCGTCGGCAGCCGCTCTCAAGTTTCAAGCGCAGCCGGCTGGGACGTCGGCGCTCAGTTTTGAGAGCTTGAGTCTTTTCTTGGCAATGTATCTTTTTTAATTTCTTTTTTCCTGTCTAACCTCCTTACCTAGCCGTTGCTCTTTCGTACTATTTTTCGTGCTGCTCTTCTTTGATTTATGGCTTGCAGCGTAAGGTGGTGAGCGTGCTTCGTTTCGGGTTACCCTCCCTCGACGCGCCTTCATTCTTGCTCGATATTAAATACGCCTCCAAGCGGCCGTAGCCTATCCTCCATTGAACATGGGGAGCTTTTAATAATCCCCACGGGCAAAGTGGAGCTTTTGTCTATCGAAAAAAAAATTAAAGGCAGCAGACCCTTCGACGGCGTCACCTGCGCGGGCCGCCCCGAGTAATACAATTCTGTCGTAATCTCGGCGCCCGCCGCCAATGTTTTCGCGCGACCAAAGCAGAGACAGCTCATTTTTAATACAGCTGCGCGATTCTCACGTTAAATAGGCGGGAGATAAGCTCAGCCGGAGGATCTAATTATGCGCGCTCTTTCAAAACACACGCAGAGACAACTCTGGCCTGAATCACACACACCCGAACACCGGAGCGGCGGAGTTGGAGCGAGCTCGAAATAAGAAACGCCGACAAGTTGCCGTCGAGCGAAATTAGGAAACTGGAAACAAGGAAAAATGGTGCATAGGCCCCGTACGGGCCCCTTCACGTGATCACACGGTGTCGGGTAGCGTTTCTTTGAGAAGAACTGTGCGCGTCGTATTACCCATGACGAAGCCGGGGAGCCTGCGAGAAGGGATTAGTTTTGAAGCGCAATTTCAGGATGCGCGAAGAAGTGAGGAATCGAAGCGCCCCTCTAAGTCAGGCGGTGCGCGCCAGAGCCCGTCGCTTTGTGTTTGAAAATACTTGTCACTGAAAAGGTTGTGTTGTTGTTCTCGCATGCAGTAACCTTATTTCCTAGGGGGCCGTGTTATATGAGACGCTTATATTTCCAGCGAGAAAACCGGAAATGCGAAGACGAACAAACGCATTCCGAAAGGACATCTAGACGCTTCTACACCGCTCGTCTTCATTTTGATGGTGCTGTGCTCGCCCATCTCTTAATTTCTAATTGTAAAAAAAGAAAAAAAAAACATTAACACGCCAAATCGACGGTTCCACAATGCCATTCATTACATTTTTCTGTTTACACTTGAGACAGATTTACGAAGGCAGATTCAGAACTTATGTTAGGCCGGCCTAATTATGATAGGCATGTAGCTGATTACGGTAGATTCATTATACTGGCAATGTCGCTCTCTGCTCTTTTAATAAAAGAATTCATATTACTGCCGCTAAATCTGCGCATACGTTCTCTTTGAACTGATATGTTTTACATGTCCAGATACTTTAGCTCATGACGCACACATAAATATGATTTGCATCTCACGCTTCAAAGGCTATTGTTTTATTGTAGGCAGGTGATATTTGTTTCATATCGCTTTCCGGCGGGCAGTCCTTCAGTGTTAATACCATTTACGTGCCTTGCAATAATTTTTTGTAAGTCAACCGGAACGATAAGCGTAGTCATTGTAGTACATGTACGTTCTGTGCATAGCGTGGATATAGTATTTGCCAGAAGTAGCGCCTTTTCTCAGTCCTATTTGGTGTGTGTGCACTATCGGAGACTGGAGATCATATTTCCACGTTCTTTTTTTTTTTTTTTTTTTGCTGATAAGCCAACATGGCAACATGACGACCATAGCAAGGTTAGGCAGCCTCGTCTGCAGTGCACGCTTCTAATCAAGCTATTGCTATATGATTTCTTTTTTTTTTTTGCGATACAGAACATTGGCCGTCGGCAAGCTGATTCTGTACGCAATAGACCATCCCAAGAAACCAGTTTGCTAAACGGTGGCGCATTACACCTGTTACGCTTCGGGCTTAGATAAACTGCTGCTTCTTTTAATGTCATATTTTCTTTTTTTTTCCGCGCACCGGCTTGTTTTCATTCGGAAGTGTTCTTACGAACTCGGTCATGTCTCTTTCCTAACGAGCTTACCAAATCCAATACGACTAAACAGCTTACCAATTGCCAATCGCCTAATTTATGGTTTTCTTAGCGGCAACCCGGGCGCAGTATTTGGAGGAACGCGTTCACGCCGATCTAGAACCATACGTCAGATTTTTACCCGTAGGAACACTGTACATAATTTTCCACGCTCGCGGTCTCACACAGGAGAAGCCTTCAGCCATTTCATTCACCCATGGCCTCTAACTTGATGCACGAAACCAGCAGAAGCGGGATAATTAAACTTCCATTGCCATTTTTATTTTCGTTCTTCTTGTAGCGATAAGAGGCACCGAGTTTTCCTCAAGCGGACAGGAAAACACATTCTCGAGTAGTGTAGTTACAAACTTTGTTTTTTTTTTTCTCTCTCCATTATATACTGCCGCGGGCTCATGATCTCCTAATGAGGAAATCCATTTTCTTCACGGCGATGCACGCGAGCGTGAACCTATTCGAGGCACGCGATGCGGTTGTTTTGGCATCGCGCACCTACGCACGAAACGAAGCAAGACTTCACCACCGCCTAGAAGACTCGGAAAAGAACTGCTTTTTTCCGGTGACACGAGCGTCGTCAAAAGAAGAGCGTGCATCTTGCAGAGTTACCCTTAGAGCGTATAGCGCAACGAGAGGCTCAAGCAAGCTGTCGAGATAAAAGCAAAAAGATAGAAAGAAAAGCAAAAACCCCTCCCGAAGAATAATAGCCGTCTAATTAAAACGAATGAAAGCAGTGGGAGGAAAAGCCTTTGCTCTACCCCCCCCCCCCCCCTTAATCACTGCGCCATTCACGGCGGCTCTCTCTCTTCCCGCAGAAACGTGCCATCAATCTGCTGGCGGAGACATTCATGCGGGCTTTACGACCTGGGATTTTTGTCCGTTTCATTTCTTCTCTTTACCTGCAATCTTCTGCCCCTTTAAGAGCGACTTCAGTGGCATTTCCTCATATATGAAAAAATATATATATAAGCTCTGCAAGTTCAATACGGAAACGAAAACTTCACAAATGTATCTGTACATACATATAGGGTGTGTGTGTCTGTGTGTACAAATATTTCTTTTACAACCGCCAAAATTTCTTCGGAATAGGGTTTTTTCTAGAAAAATCAAGAAAATGTCGTCGGAAGTAAACTGTCAGGTGTGAAGGATGTCTAAAAATACAGAAATTCACGCTAATTAGTAGGTAATTAATCAATACTCACCTATTACTTTTTTTTAAATTAGTCGCCACACGATACAAATCGCAATCGACAACGTGTAGCCGGTGGGATTGCACGGTACTAGAACGTGTTGCCCGTTGTGTTCACGTGTCTTTGTGTCATTGACATCATGATGATGATAATGAGGAGGAATCAGTGCGCAACTACCGGAACGAGGACGATAATCGAGACGAGGCATTGACTCGTTTGTGATATAACAAGTCTACATGATTAACATGTTGAGATATTAGTAACGTTTAGCTACCCTAGCTGGCTGCCACTTGGTGGCGGCCAGTTAGTTGGATGGGATAAAGGCAAGGCACTCTGCCCGTTCTTACGATATTTCTTCCAACATAACGACTTTCGCATAACGTGTCTTGCCACCTAAATTCGGTATTTACGTTATACAAAGCAAATATCCTGCAGGTGTACTGTGCTCTTCGGATGTTCTGATATGAAGCCGTACAGATGTTATCAACTGCAGGCACTACAATTTCTGAAAGCTGGTGGTGTGGCTTTCATCGAAGTCCTTGTAAAAACCCACAGAGCAACACTAACTACATGAAGCTTAAAATTTGATCATTCAAGTTGTCATACTGAGGCGCAGCTTACTTCTTTCTCAATCTAGGCACCATTAACTTTATATTACGCTCTTATCGTTTTCTATTTCAGGCGTTCGCGAAAACCAAGAACACTTTCAGTTCGAGACCTTCGCTGTTAACGAGATATTTACCCAAAGAAGGGCATCGCACTCGGCTTCGAATTATTTGTTCAGAATTTCGCGCAGATAAAACCCTTATTTGCTCTCGCCAAAGGCGGATATCTTAAGTGCATCGTCGTTTACAAAGCTATTGTGCAGCATTTTATCTATCTTTTGGCACCCGAGTCTATTTCCTTTCCGGCCTCGCACAAGCTTTCCAAAGACTGAATAGCGACCGATTATTCTCGAGTTAATGAGCGTCCTCGAATTCAAGCATGCTGCAACGTTTTTCGCTTGTCAGCAGAGGAAGCAGCAGCAGCCGAAACGCATGTCCATTAGCCGTGCTTGCTCTGAAAGACGTTTTATTTTGAATGCCTTTAGTACGAAGCCTGTTTTCTTTTTGTCCCTCTGTTCTTTGTTCGTCGCGTCATCGACTAATCTTAGGCGCTCTCTTAATGCGCCCCACTAAAAATTCTGGCTTCGCCAAGAAACAACGTCGTGCCTTGGAACGCTTTCAATGAGGCCACCATCAGATGGGTCTCTCAGCATTGGAGAAAATCTTAGCGTCCAACTATGACCCAGCCGTCAATACAAAGCGCGGCTGCGCGCCACCGTAGGCACAGCTGTACGACGTAGCTGTTCGTTTTTTTTCTTTTTCTTTTTCTTTTCTCTTTATTTTTCCCATTATTGATTCAGTTCTTCGCTTTGCTTGCCCCGGCTTGATTTTTTAGCGCTCTCGTTTTTCCTACTTCGTTATTCTCCGTTGTAAAGCGCCGCCCTGTAATACCGTGTGCTTATTGGACGGCACGCTCCCAGTTCAGGGCACACATCAACCAACGGCGCAAGATGGCGCGTAAAAAGAATCGATCGTTAAAAAGAAAAGAAGTCTTTATTCCCTCTGAAACAGCAAAATTTGCTTGTCTACGTACATTATTTGAAGTTTGTTTTTGCGATTACTTTAGATGCATGCCGAACTCTAATATTTGACTCGACACGTACGGCATCGAGTCATGGTTAGGAGACGTGCTTCGCTTGCTTATTCAATAAGGCGAAGCTCGAACATATACGAATAGCGAAGGAATAGCATTTTAAGTTCAAAATAAATTCGGCCTCCCGACGTACCCTGTTCTGAACAAAAGCTTCCCCCACTTCTAACTTTTTATTTTCAACATTTATTTTTTTCTTTAGAAGACACGACTCCATCAGTGCTCCGATTTTAGCGAAGCGAAGCAACTGAGTTGAAAAAACCTTTATTCGCGTGACGTCACCTAATACGTCATATTAGTGGAGCAATAACTTGACATGTCATTTAAACGGCCATCTCAAATAACCCAAGCCCATTAGATCAGAAATGATTCCGTTCTTCACCGGCAATTCTGGTGTTTTGGTGATCAAGAAGATCCACTATTTGCTTCTTACGTAAGAGGACTTATTTAGGACATAAATAGGTACCCATAATGTTGGGATTCAGTATACGTATGTGCAAGTATACGATGTTTCGTTAGCGGACTACAACATTCCCCGCCCTGGTAGCTTAGCACCAGGGTTGCCACTGACTTTCGACTAAATGTCGCCAAACGACGAGCAAAAAGTCGCCAAAAGTCACCATTTTTTCACAAATTTCGCCAAAAAAGTCGCCATTCTATAAATGTGTGCGGCATACCTATAGTAATAAAAATTTCCACTCATGTATAGCCCCGCAGTATACAGTACCATCCTAGACCCTTAAATTATATCGACGTTTCTCAATGCCAGTCGTATCGCCCGCTTTACCATGGGAGTACATGGTGCTGCTTCTCCGACTAGCCGCACAATGTCCGTGGTGGCGCAAGGGTGAATGAATGAAACGCTCATGATATCCTTCCATCCCTATCCGACCGTTTCAAAGGTAAAAATGTGGTAAACCTTGGGCGAAAACTGTGAAATCATTGTTTGTAGACAGCTTTACGTACCCTTATATGAATTAAGCGGATTAAAAGGTTTATTGAAGTTAACACGACAGAATTCTTACAGGATCCGATCATTAGTGAGTCTTACACCTTTTCAGTGTGAACTAATATGATACCGGACGCCACCGACCCTTTCTTATAGTCACTTATATCTACACGCGTCAATCCGATGCGTTATTAATGAACAGGTAGATAAGGTAAAATGTTATATAACAATTGGTTTCATTGCACACGCTCACCAACAACAGTGGAAAATGCCTCAATAAATATTTTTTTATTGCACAAATAGCCGCGTATCCGCCTCTCGTCGCTTTTCCAAAACAGTCTTTACGAGCTGAATTGGGGGAACTGAAACAGTGAATAAGTCGCCGAGCTATTCAGAACAGTTGGAGCTCTGGCGGAAGAAATGGTCGAAAGAGGCGGCCAACCCGTCGTCTAGCCCCTGCAGAAGCGAAACTTTAGAGAAGCTTAAGGCACGTAAAGCCTTCAACTTATAGTAAAACACTGCCGCCTCGCGGTATGCAAGGTAGTCCGCTGACTTACATGTTGCTAGAATGTCGCTAGGGGCCGCTGCAGTACCTCCTGTATCTAGATGAATTGAGGAGATGCACACGAGTTACAGGACGGACATAACGAATAACGCGTAATGTGCACATTCTACTCGTGGGTCTAAAACCATAAAAAATACAGCGAATGTTGCCGCTCATTCGTTGGGAAGACACTGAGCTTAGGATGCATAACGTAGTGGAGACCTAAGCCGAAAATCGCCAAAAGTTCGCCGTGTCGCCATTCATAATTTTAGATCGCCACGAGCCTCTCAAATTCGCCAATTTGGCGAAAAGTAGCCACCATTGGCAACCCTGCTTAGCACGTAAGGTGTCGCGCTGGTAAGCTCGAGGGTGCGGGTTCGATTCCCGTCCACGATGGTTGCAGTTTGATGGCAGCAAAATGTAAAGTACACATGTACTTAAATTTGGGTGGTATTAAAGAATCTCCGGTGGTCGAAATTAACCCGGATTTCCCCACTACGGGGTTGCCTCACAATCATATCGTCATTTTAGCTCGTAAAATCCCAGCAAATTATTGCCTTGCAAAACTTTCCGGGTCTATTTTCGCTGTTCTTGAGTTTTACTTGTGCCACATACCCGCAAACTACGGCCCTTGGTATGCTGGTATGTGCTACACGTGACTGTGAAAATGAGTTCCATGACGTACGTGACAGGCATATCTGACGGACCCCGACAGCCCCCAGATAGATAGATAGATAGATAGATAGATAGATAGATAGATAGATAGATAGATAGATAGATAGATAGATAGATAGATAGATAGATAGATAGATAGATAGATAGATAGATAGATAGATAGATAGATAGATAGATAGATAGATAGATAGATAGATAGATAGATAGATAGATAGATAGATAGATAGATAGATAGATAGATAGATAGATAGATAGATAGATAGATAGATAGATAGATAGATAGATAGATAGATAGATAGATAGATAGATAGATAGATAGATAGATAGATAGATAGATAGATAGATAGATAGATAGATAGATAGATACGCCTAAAGCGCATTAGATTCTTCAAGAAATGTTTCGGATTTAATAAGACGTCTTGTATCAACTACGAGCTTCTAAGTGAAACGGGTGAATGTTCGGCCCCCACGTTGATCAGCCGTACAGTTCTCTTTTTTTTCTTTGGTAACTAACTTCATTGATTGCTATTTCAATGAGATCAGTTTGCCTCTTTCATAAAGCTTTTAGACTTGAGCACTACAGTCACGTCAGCTGCTTCCAGGAAGGGCACATCGAGTAGAGGGAGAGTAAATGTCTTATTGAAGGATAAAAAAAACGCCAGGCCTGCGCTGAAACCGCAGCACAGTCACAGCGAAAGCTGGAAGAGCGGAGTTTCTAGAGCCCGTTAAGCTCTCTTGGGGCTACAATACAAGTACACTAGAAAGGTACCCACTACGCCATAAATCACAATTTTTGTGAAGTTGGGAAGCACCTACTATGCCATTATTCGTCATTCTGCGGAGAAGCGAGGCACCAGCTACACGTCTGTAAGGCATTATGTGCACTTTGTTGACGCGGCGACAATAAACAAACGCAAGCGGACAACACATAACACACTCGTCTTTGTCTATCGTAGTCGCGCTTTTTTGTATCAATCAATATCATCAACAATCTCACCTAACAATAAGCTTTATTGACTAAATGCCTTATTCTCGACACTCTTCATGAATCCCACTCAGTTGAGCAAAGCACTGTGCTTTGGCTGCAAAAGACGCTGCGCTGTTCAATAATTGTTGCCGAGGGCCAATGAACTGAAGCAATCACTTTTCTCAATGGATGGCGTCTGCGATGCACTTTGTTGTTTAAGATATTCGTCTCAATAAATGAAATAACACGCGACTATAATTAACTGGCTAGGCGGCTACTTGTCCCAACCCCATTTCAAAGGGGATGCCACTAAAGATTATTATCATCAACATCAGCATCATTCAGTTCCAATGGAGCGTTGGGTGCGAGCACGATCTCTCGAAAAGTTCATCTTGTAATGCAAGAGATCCGGTAGTTCGTATGGAACTAGAAATAATAAAACCTCTACACGTACGTTGGTCTTTTGTGCACAACTGCGCAGTAAAACAAGGAACAGCGTATGAGTGCTCTCATAACAAAATAATTACCCCCCTCCCCTCAAGAGCATAATTTGTTCAATAAACAATACCTCTCCTCCCTCCTTCACCAGGGTTGGTGGTAGTCAGTGATTAACTCCAATTTGCTTCGGCACTTCGTGGTGTCGCGGCGAGATAGTTTCGCGCACTTCTGAAGAGGTGGTGGTAAGCATGATGCAAACTTTATGTTACTGTATATGTTAAAGCGGGAACACAGTCACTATACCAAAACTTCGATGGCCAAGGAACGCCGAGGCGCTTGACGTCTTTTGGTTTCCCAACGTACGCGTGGGCCCCAGCGGCTCATCGCGGCTTGGCGTCGTCTCGTGCTACAGGAATTCATATGAAAAGATTAGTATTCTTGAAGAGGGGCTGTCGCTGGAGTCGACGTTTCGACAAGTGAGCTTGTCTTTTTCAAGGCAACAACCTGCCTTGAAGGTTGCTGCCTTGAAGAAGTCAAGACCACGTTTCCAAACATTGGCTCCAGTGACACTCCTTGTTCAAGAATATTCATCTTTTCTGAACTTATGCCTTCTACGTATCCACTTTGTATTCTTCGAGGTATATCTCGTTAAGATAAAGCCCGAGTATCTGTGTTTAAACCTTTGGTTCTAACCCAATTAATATAAAACTAATAAGGAGCTCCGAAAGATGCTTCTCAATATATGAGAACACACCTACAGATAGTATCTCCCAGATGATTTTGAGTTTTTTGGATAAGTGGCTTAAGCCTCGGCTAACCCACTCGCAAAGTCGTATTCCCGTGTGTGTGTGATTTTTTTTTTAGCTGTTTCGTTTGACTAAGTGCAGATAGGTAGAAAAGGAAAGGGCCAGGGCTTCCGTTCATACCAACGTCAGCTGAAGTCTGTCCTCGCACGTCTGGCACCAACGACCTCACGTCTTGGGAATGACCGGCAAAGCTCCGTGTTAGGTCCACATATTCTGCGCCGTTTCTTGTTTTTTCATCAAACTTCAACGTCCAGCGTATTGATTCCGTGAAAACCGGCAAAGAAGTGCAGGAAATGAACAGCGGCATAAGCACTTAACGCGGGCCGGTTTGCCTTGCGCCTTGCCTCGGCATTTTTTATTTCAGTCAGGTACGTTTATTAGAGCTTCTCGATTCAATCTCTCGATTCTGGCTCGCTCTGGGAATGAAGGGCCGTAAATGCGGGGCTCACTTGATTTTGCTGCAAAGCGGCGAGGACATTGAGGCGCGTGAATTCATTATATCTGGCACGAACGCATTAAACGTGACAAGAAGAGGACCTCTCTCAAGTTTTCTTTATGTTCAGTGACATAGGAAAGAAAAAGAACAAAGCACTTCTTACGCTAGAGCTCGCAAAGGGTCATCTTAAAAGCTGTGAAACGCGCACAAACTCTCTTCGCATTCATTTTGTTCAGCCTCGCCCAATTGAAGAGTGAGAAGTAGTGGGCTGTCAACATTTCCGAATTTACATTTAATACGAACGAAAGTGTTTTAGGGTGGGGTCCATCAAGACTTCACTGACGTATTTCCTTCACAGATATGACGTTGTAAAATATACACTAAAAGATGACAAAGAAAGATTTTCGTCGCCGGGAATCGAACCCGCGACCATTGGCTCCGCAACGCGCGGTGCGAAACGACTCGGCCACAAAGCCGGCGTTATTCAGCATACTAAAGGCGAGCTATTTATATACACACTTTACCGCTGGCTGTACGCTGAGCTGGGAGGTATCTGCTTTCGTTATCACCAGCGAGATGGCGCGAAAGGCACGAAAGGCGTGAAGGGCGCGCTTTAAAGGTCGTCGCCCCGCTCGTTGCGATGCGCTCGCGCCCCCGCCTGTACTTTGCCCTACAGGGCGTGGTCGCCCGTGCGCGCGCGCTTATATCGTGATGGGGGCGGTTTCTACGTCTTGAGCTCTCACCGCAAAGTTGAAGTTACAGGGCGCACGAAGGTCAATTCGCTCGCTGCAGCGGCCGCGTTTGCGAAAGGAACAATCACAAAGAAATAACAACTCTGACCGTTGTTAGTTCGCGCTCGTCCTGTGTGTGTGTGTTTTTTTTTTCGTGCGTCCTTTGTGCTTGAGAAGCACGCTGCGAGTTTCAAGCTGCTTGCCGTTATTCCCGTGACATTCCAATTTTTTTGCAATCGCATTCATTCCTTCGCTGTTGCGGCGAAACAATGCGCAATAAACGCTCAAAAACTACCTCTGTGAAGACACGTATCACTTTCGTGTTATACCGATTCCTATGACGGAGGGATCAGCCACGTTTTTTTGTCTCTAAGCTCGTTCCTGACTGTAATATCCGTTGTATGCATGAAGTACGCCTCAGTGATATGATTGTTGCGGTCCGCGGCTGGTGACCCAGAAGTCCCGGGTTCGATCCCGGCCGTGGCGGTTGCATTTCGATGGAGACAAAATTCTAGAGGCCCGTGTACTGTGCGATGTCAGCGCACGTTAAAGAATGCCAGATGGTCGAAATTTTTGGAGCCATTCACTAGGGCATGCCGCATAATCATATCGTGGTTTTGGCAAATAAAAGCCCAGATATCATTACTAGCTACATGCATTAACTGCTATACCGGGTGTTCAAAGTTAAGCTTTATGGTTTTGTTAAAATTAAGCACTGGGAAGAACGTGAAAATCGCATTTGCAGGTAAGTCATGCATCCAGGGGGACACAAAGTGAGACAATAATTATCACTGTCAGCCGTCCAATTAACTAAGATTGAATAATTAACTTTTTAATGAGTGCAGCAAGCGGGCATGTTTGTATTCAAAAGTTGGAGGCAATCGCGCTTCTACACAGTTCCACTTGGAAGAATTGTTCTAGCATGTCTGTGCACCGAGATATCCCGCTGCAAAGTTTAATTGCAGTTTGTATGATTACGCATGCAAAACCGTGAGCACTGGCGCAAAGCTCTTCCCCGATGTGCCGCGGCAGTTGCGTGCGGCGTTTAATCTGACAACGGGTCGAAGGCATAGGCAACGATGATAGCGGTTACCCTTTTGCTACCGGCTGGCGACAGCAAGCAATGACCGCTCGTCACATTAGGGAGGAGCTTTGCGCCAGTGCTCACTGCCTTGCATGCGTAATCATGCAAACCGCAATTAAATTTGCAGCGTGGTATCTCGGGACACAGACATGCTAGAACAATTCTTCCAAGTGGAACTGTGTAGAAGCGCGATTGCCTCCAACTTTTCAATACAAACATGCCCGCTTGCTGCACTCATTAAAGAGTTAATTATCCAATCTTAGTTAATTGGGCGGCTGACAGCGGTAATTATTGTCTCACTTTGTGTCCCCCTGGATACATAACTTATCTGCAAAAGCGGTTTTCACGTTCATCCCAGTGCTGAATTTTAACAAAACCATAAAGCTTAATTTTGAACACCCGGTATATCAGAACTTCACAGTACGAACGCGAACCAATTTCGTGATAAATTACGTGGCCCGAGACTAAGCTGCGTTTCTAGAACACTGTCGCCAACTAACTCCCACTGCACAGTTCAAGTCAAGCTATGCGGCCCCATCCGGCGAGAGTGGACGGAAAGAAACTAGCAAGAGGCTCCTGTGTCCTCCGTTCTTCCACGAGCTTCTTCAGTTCGCTGCGAAGCACGTAGAAGAGATTCGTCAATTGCTTCTTTTTTAACCGCTTACATACATACCATTCAATTTTTGGCTGTCAGTGTCTCGAAAAGTATCCCAGGATCCACGTCCACCTAAATCTCCTCGGCTTCACGAAAGTCTTTCGCGCACCGAGCTTCGAGGGGCACGCCGGCGCAACTCCGGCTCTTCCAATCAATCAACTTTCTTGCATCGTTCCACCTCGCCGCCTATACCACGGCGAAAGAAAAAAGTCTACACAGCCGCAACCTTTTCACAGCTATGCTTCGGAGACGTGGTCGCACATGGCTCCAGAATATCTGCCTGCGCCCCGATGCTCGCAGTTACACAGCGCGCCGCGAAAGTCACGTGCACGTCAGAGCGGGATACATTTTCAGGTTCGGCGTCCCTGCTTATTCCTGCACACACCGTGCCCTTTAGTTAGTTTATATTTTTATAGCTATTCCGTCTTAGCTATGGCCCTGACTCCAACTTATCGCCCCTTCTCCTCACTCTCTCTCCTCGTTTCTTTCCTTTCCTTTCCCGCGCTGCCTAAGCGCCCACAGGAAGATCCGGTTTCTTCACCTCGACACAGCAGGTCGCCACTCCGACCCAAGGTATCATCATGGCGTCCGGGGATTATGACGAGCCCACTTAATCAGCACAGCGTACACAGTGCACGCCCCAGCCCGACCGAAAGGTCTCCGCCTCCGGTCTGAGGAATCGGTGTCGATTTATCTCTCGCCGGCCCTTCTGGCACACTTGAACAGAATGGGGATAGCGCTATGCTCGAACTTTCCTCCGCTGCTTTTCCCTCTCCGCAGTCCCTCTCTTCCCTATTTTTTCTCCTTTCTTCTCGTCTTGAAGAGCAAGCCTTGCCAAGACCCTGTCTTCGATTTCCAACGCGGGATGATCTTTTCCCGGCTCCTAAGCCGAATTTGGCCGCCTCCAATTATCGAAAGCGCTCGGCCAGAGACACAAAGAAGACTCGGCTCAGGGGCACGGATTTTCGCCCCCCCCCCCCCCATCCGCCTGCAGTTTGTGTTGCTTTCGCGCCGGCTACAGCGGCGGCTCGCTGTTCTTGGAAAGCAGCTTTGCGCACCGTGTTTTCGTTAGTGCGTATATGGTCGATGGGGAATTGCCGGCGCGACGCTGCCGTATTGGCTCATTCTTGCTTTCGTTGTTCTCGTTTTCCATTCTTTGGTTATATCGGAAGGCCCTTACGAAGCTAGCCCGCTTATACGTACGTACGTGCGTGCCTGCTTACGCCACCGTAGTCTCGTAAGGCCAAAAAAAAGCAACAGCAAAGACAGAAAAGAATTAGACTTCAATTCTTGCCCGGGATTTGACGTGAAACGCGATTTGGTTCAATTAGATGACATTCGGGGGTTACTGGGAGGCCGGCTCAGGGGGGAGCGAGGATTGTACTGTCGGCAAACTGTCTCTCGACGCGAGCTTGACATAGACGGCTCTTTATTTGTGTATCCGTTGATCTGAGATATTAGAAAAAAAAACTAATAGGAAAGGTATAAGCTTGTGTTTCCTAACAATGTGCACTCAGAGTTAGGCAATGGTTGCAATGCGGCATCTTGAAGGCAAGAAAAATACAGGAGCGAAGTATATATATCGAACAATGGCTCGCTACTCTATGCGTCGCCTTCCTTGCTGCATGCCATTTGTCTTAGCTCGTAGCAACATAGCGCAGCGTGAAAACGCAGGGGCCGGGAGGATAAGACACACACATTCACACACACGCACGTGTACAGATACATAAACCCCGGGAGAGTGGACGGATACACAGTCGCCTGAGAAAATGAGACTCTGGAGAGCTTTGCGCGCGTAGCAGCTTTCACCGCGCTTGCGCAGAAGGTCTCAAACTGCTAGCTGTTACAGAGTACGGTTCGATTGCGATTGTCTTAGATGAAGCAGACTGCAATCCATGATGTTAATGGAGGCTTGCAAGGATCTGTTGTACTCTCTTTCCTTCTTTCTTTCTCTGTTCTTTCGCTCTCCTTCCCCCTTCCCTGTTTAGGGTAGCAAACCTGGTACAAACTGATTAACATCGCTGCCTTTCCTTTGCCTTTCTCTCTCTCTCTCTCCATCTCTCTCTCGAAAGACCTTTGCCTAGTTGTACGTCTATCATGCGCCTCGAAATGGGCATGTGTGTATGATGACGAACGAAGCGATACTCACAGTGCGTAACAGATGCAGAATATACATATTAAGTACCCCGACAATAAACAACCTGAAGTACTTCAATGAAACGAGTTTGTCCAAGGGCCGGGAACGTCTCTTAGCTCAAGAAGTGACAGTGGTCAGTGTAAAGCTCACTGAGCTGAACAGAAGTGACGCGTGATCGACGGGACTCTCAGGTTTATAGCTCCTACCGGCCAGCATGCAATATTGTATCTCTTTCATTTTGCTGTGACAAAAAAAATATTTGTCGCAAGTTTTTTCCTATTTAATAATTATGCAGCCGAATAAGACAAAAGCTAACTTATATTGTATTTTACTTGTTGCACTATTTATTAGTTTAAAATAGTTATATAAGGAAGTTTCGTTCAACAACAGCCACACCCATACAACGCGGGAAGGAACAGTGTTTTAAGGTTATCTGTCGTATGTAGACCCTTACAGAAAATGTGCCTCGATGATTCGCAAGTTAACACGAAAAACAGATACCAAATCAAGGCGATGGAACTTTTTTACCGTTTCGGTGTCCCAGAAACGTCACCCTTGCCAAGTGGACTCCTGAAGGAGAAAAGGACATTAAATGTGAAACAGAATTGGCGCTGCCTTTCGGCTGGCCTGGATCATTCTTCTGGCGGCAATAACCAGCTAATAACATGTAACATGCCTCCTAATACGCGGTAGACTGTAGTCAACTACACAACGCAAGCTACGTATGACGTTGCATTCTCCTTAGAAAAAAATAAGGTCCTAGCCTATTCTAGTAAATTTTTGTCTTGCGAAATAAATTTTAGTGTTGTTTCATATGCCTGTCTGCTACCGGTTTTTGCAGGAGTGTGGTGTCTCGCTTGTTCTGTCATTTACTTCAAAAGCCCGCAGCAGCGTGCAGCAAGTCAAGGAGGTTTAGATCATGGGATTAGCTTTGTAAGAACGACCGTGCATCGCGGGCGATTTCACTTTTATTCGCGACTTCCTGCGATGCTAAGCCGTATCGGACACACAAACTCTGAAAGGTTTTTTTTTTCTGTATAGCGTAACCGTCGGAACCAATTCTGTGTCTGCCTTCGTTGCGCTTACAAAGAGCATTTACGCAACTTTAATGTCACTAATTTCAGGTTGGATGAAAATTTGACAAGGTCCTACATTGAATGCATTCTCTACGCTAGTAGGTTTAAGAGGCTTTCAAGAAACCTTGCGACAGATGAAACAACAGATATTCCTTTGTTGTCTATATTATTTAGTGTGTGTTCAGCGCACGATGTGCGTGAGCGAGCAATAAGCGAAAAACGCGGAAAAAAGATATTCCAGAGGGGCTTTTGGTTACCAGCCTAAAGCTTGAGAGTTACGAACACGGCGGTTTTGCATCTTCTGAATGAAGTTCTGCGGACACGGCCCTCTGGTTCCCGCTATGCGCAGAGGCCCGTCGCTTCCGCGTTGTCCGCACGATCCGTCATTTAAAACCGTACTTGACAGCACAGCCTTCCAAGTTTTTAAAGATAGTGACGCTGTTTATTTTTTCTTACTTTGGCGTTTCTTCAATCAAGATGGCAGTTAGCGCACTAAATTAAACTAGGAAGAAGAAAACAAAAACGTGCCGACGACACGTTTTTATTTATTTTTTTGTCGCTGGTCCGTTTAGTGGTCGCCGTCATGACTGAACTCGGCCAACTCACCATATCGGCCCTATAGTTAAGCTTTCGTCAATTTGCTTAATATTCACCCACATAGCTACGCGATGCGAACCGAACCGCGTGGTTCTGAATGTCCTCTGTAATCTTTTCTGTCCCATTTAAACAACTACTTCTAATTTCGGAAAGAAGATGACTTTTAAGGGCTCGTTTTTATTTGTTAGGCACAATATTAAACAGAACTAACAGACAAGTCTGTTAGTTCTGATTAATATTACTTCTAATTTCGTAGTCTGGAGTAATTAGCCCACTGACTGCCCATAAATTATTTTTGGAAGCTTGATTAAATCGTATGGGGGTTTTTATATCAAGTATAGCGTGTCGTGCGCGCTGACCTATCACCGACTGCATACGATCTCGACCGCAAAACAGCTGTGTAAATTCACGCATCATTTTATCGATTCCTTCATTTTCAATCCTCCGTACTCTGAACTTTGACCAGTGTTGCCCTTATCAATGTCATTAAATGCTAGCTCTTAAGGGCATGATCTCTATCGTGGAGAAACATGCAATTTACACTAAATTGGATTTTCGTTAGTGCTATTTTACTGGTAACAAATAAATCTTAAATTTTCATATCGTCAGTTTTGTCCTTTACCTTGTGCTTCACATTATGGCAGACAAAATTTGAATACACTAGGAACGTCCGTATCTCAGTTTGTCTTATACGTGACCTCTCTCTTTTTTAATTTATTTATCTTAGTAACGATGGCAATTCGAACTTCGAAACCTCTTCAAATTTACCAAGCTATCAGAGAACGGCGCTCGCAAACTTCGTTAGACAAGGTTCTTTTTTTATTCCTCCTCTTACGACGGTTATTTTCTCCACACCGGATTGCTTCATGCGAAAAGCCACTGAGCGCGATTTAGGTGCGAGTACTTTGAACCGACTAGGCAGTCAATCATGGGAAAGAGAAGAGAAACGGCAAACACCCTTCCATGCTTGCGGACATCGCGTACTTACGCACTCTCTACCAGTTTTTGCTGGATTAATCGTCTAGCTTTTTGCCTATGCATTTGTTGCGCCAAGACAGCTGCTTGTGCAAGTCGAATCAAGCAGTGATGTTTCGAAAGAAAAAAAGAGACTGCGTGGGTGAAAAAAAAGGCAAGAAAATGAAGGCGGGGAAGATATTCGGATCTGACTTCAGTGAAGAGGGCAGGAGTTACCCTCAACGTCAAAGCGGGGAGGCTTCATACAAGGTTGTGCCTTTCGTCTAGGGGCTATCAATACGCCGGCAAGTGACAGGTCGTTTATTATCGAAAGATAATAGGACCGCCCAAGGCAGGTCGGAGCTCGGGTCCTCCGCTGGGCGCATTAAGAGGGGCCTGAGCAGAGGGCACGCCGTAATGGACGAAAGGAGCTTCGAGGAACATGCCGCAGGGCACGGCCGCTTGCGCTGAAGCGCCATCTGGCCATCGATCAACGAAACGCAACAGTTCTCTGCGCAGGCGCTTCGTGGCGCCACGAACATTGTGACATCGTCGAAGCGAAGGCTGTGTCTTATTGAAGGCGGCTATGTTTTATTTTACTCCTTCCAGAAATGAGTTATGACTTTCGCTTTTATTTTCGTAAGTGTGTATCAAGGTTTTGCAGCAGCCAACGTCTGCATACTCTCTCTTCAGGCAATCCCCCTCCACCATTGTATGCAGCCTGAGTTGAGAAGCAGGCAGTGCTAAAACTGAAACATAGCATGACCGCCTAGGCGCCCAGATTAGTTGACATTCCTCTCTAAAATATCTTCTAAGCTCTGCTATGAAAGTAATTGCATCTAATCTAGTAAATATGAAAAGTAAGTGCGCGTTCGGAAATGTGTTACCGAATCACTAACAGCGACATCAGTTATGACCTTCTCCAGCAGTTTTACATTGATAATGTGTCCACCAAGCATACCAACAGCGCTTGCATGTAAATTAACTTAACTTTGCTAAATAAGCGCGTGGCATTTATGTGTGTCTCACGTATTGCCAGCTTGGTAACACGTAAACTCTTAGCGGGTTCTGGGCAAAGTGCTCGGTATAGCCATGAAACTAGACCGAGAGGTCTGGTTTCATGGATATAGCTAGAGCTTTACGCAGGAACTGGTTGAGATTGTACGTGGGTATTTATGCGTGATACGCACATTCTGAGCTTAACAATGCTTACGAGTAAAATTTCTGCGTACCACGAAGCTTCTCGGCCTCGCAATACATAGTACTCTGCGGGTTATGCAGATTCTGAGCGGAACAACCGTCTCAGTATATTATTCGCTCGGCACGTAAGCTAAATTGCAGCGAAGAAAGGCTGCGTCGAGCGACTCAGAAATTATTTTCTTTTATCCCGCGATCCTCCCCCTCTAAAACGGGGGTGGATTCCTTCAGGACCTATATAAAGTTTTTTATCTATCTATCTATCTATCTATCTATCTATCTATCTATCTATCTATCTATCTATCTATCTATCTATCTATCTATCTATCTATCTATCTATCTATCTATCTATCTATCTATCTATCTATCTATCTATCTATCTATCTATCTATCTATCTATCTATCTATCTATTAATGATACCAGCACAGCGCGAAATCCCCTAGTCCTTGCACCACACATGCTTGGCATGCAGTGTTGTGGATAGCCCTAAATTCATTGACGCTTACGTTTTTAATGGGCTGTGAGTAATGCATCCACTTAGATAAGAGAGCCAATATAACTGTCTACAGTTGTAGAAATCCAGTTTTAGCATTTGATTATCAATATCCTCCATAAAGAAGGTGTTAGGCGCGTCGGGATATTTGTTGCCTGCACTGCACTGGCTAACTTGTCTGCCACTTCATTACCTAAGATTGCAACGTGGCTTGGTTCGCAACAGGGGCGTAGCCAAGGGGGGGGTTCGGGGGTTCAAACCCCCCCCGAAATTTTTCAGTTTTGCTTGCGTATATATACACGCACACATACAAACGCACGCGCGAACATACATAAAGTATGGTTGAACCCCCCCCCCCCCCCCGAAAAAAATTTCTGGCTACGCCCCTGGTTCGCAAACCTGAACCAGCGAAAACCGTACAAACGGACCCATTTTATACAGGAATGACGATTTTTTTTTTTCGTGATAACCGAACCGCACCTCCCTGCATAGTTTGTGGCGCATGGTGAAAACAGCTTTTTTTTTTTGCTTTTGAAGAGGAAAACACGCATGTCCGGGCATAGGTCGGCAATAAAATTGGAGCTCACTCAGACTCACTCAACAAATATATTTTGCGCTTAGGGCTCACTCGGACTCAGACTCACCAACATTTTCCTCAACCGGACTCAATCGGACTCAGACTCATTAAAATTGTCCTCATCTAGATACACTCAGATTCAAACTCATCCAAATATTACCCACGCAGACTCACTCAGACTCAGACTCACGGCCCAATCACAGTCTGAGTGAATCTGAGTGAGTCGACTCATGAGTGAGCTTGCCGACCTATGTGTCCGGGTATATGCCGTGTGCGCAGCGGTGGCTCATTTTTCCGGGCACCTGACTTCCATTTCGAGATTAAATGGGGGAAAACGTCCATACCTGCATGTAAAGTAGGACATACAGACTATCATGCATAACTACATACGAGATTAAATATACAACAAAAGGCTTGATTTTTTTTTTGTAAAGTGTACACTTTGTGTGCTGATATGCCATAATTATTCGCACTAAGCCGGTACTCGCTAATGTCGGCTGATTGTTGGAATATGTTGCCTATCCCGCATAGCCCAACTATAGCAAGGTAACATCCAACACGAGCTATCTAACTAGGCAACAACGCGTAAATGACTGCACCTCTGAATCGCTAAAAAAAGATGCCCCCCCCCCCCGCCCCACTATGAAGGTTCTCCCGAAGAAATATTCACCTCATTTTTACGTGCGCAAGCATATCTGAGCGGTCGCTAAAAAAATGGAATTTTTCCGCTGTAATTTATCCGTGAACGTTTATTATTTACTTTTTTTTTCGTGGTAACTTAGCTTGCTCAAAATTGGCTATGATTAAAGAAATGAAAAGATTATTCTAGAGAACGCTTCTCATAAAATGCACTATTCACTCTCCGTTTCCCTCTTTCCATTTCTCTCATGACGTCAATCGAGTAACTTGATTGATCGGCTTTCGTCTACACTTTTTTTAATAAATTTTTCTGTCTTTTTTTTTTTGCGGACGCTTTCTCTTTTTCACTGACTCGGGCAGCTCTAATTATATTCGTCTGCCTATGTAAAGAATATTAACAGAGTGAGAAAATTACCTATTGACCTTTTTTTTACTCTTCATATCACACTTTATTTCCTTGACGGCGGCGCAGTAGCGTTTTAATGGACGAAGCGTCAAGTGAAGGAGGAGTATTAGTATTAACTATGAAGAGTGCCGCTTTCGTCCTCTCGTAAAGGTCACATTCAAAAGATTAATAAGGCATGGCCCACGAGTGTTCTCGAGATTTCGCGACCGACGTCCAGTTCAACTTTTGTGAAGAAAGACTTCTAAACGTAGCCGTTTAAGACTCTCTGCACGTAACTGATTTTGTCTTTTTTTTTTTCAACACTGTAAGTCAATTAGATCTCTAAAAGAGGGTCGAACAACATCGCATGGCTTTCGTCTTTGCGAACTCTTCGCTCGCCCAAGGAAGTGGGAAAGGTAACGTTCTTATTGCTCTGCCGGAGTTCTTTTGCATCAGCTCACCAACAATAAAATGTATTGCCTACAAGTAACTCCTTTTAAATAGTCCTTATTTGCAGTCGCTGTTCGGGCAAGGAGCAGGGTGTGCTCTACCTTTTGAGGTTTTATAAGCTAGAAATTGTGGTTGCGAAACAGTATATAGTGATAGTTACACATCCCTAGGCATGCAGCGCATTCATATGAATGTTGTTTCATCGCAATTCTACCGTTGTTGCGCTCTTGTAGGCACAGAAACGTAAATTGACAACTTCTTTGGAAAAAATAAATCACTGCCCTTATACATTTATGGAGACGTTTTAATAGCAAAGCTGGAAGGACTGCTCCCGGTGTTTATCGTTCGGTTTATCACGGAGTCATTCCTCTTTGTAAAGGTGAATAACCAGCGAAGCTGCGTAGCACACTACACAGAGATGACACTGAATTTTGATGAAAGGTACAGAGGAGCGCAGAAGTTTCGTGAAAGGTACGAAGGCAACCGATCGCTAACACCCAGACGCTGTAAATGCAATCCCATGTTAAACAGTTTACATAATAAAAAGTACGTTTCAGCTCAGTCAGTGAGAAGAGGCTGTTTCTGACCGCTTTCGCCTGCAGGTAAAAAATTTTGAAAACATCGATATCCTGTTACCGAATTTTCTGTCCTCGCGACCGTGCGTCATTTAAATGTAAATACTTTGATGCTGCCTGAAAACTTTCCATAGGCTACGTTCGCGAATCTTTCATGCTGCGTCATTAAAACTACGAGCACACACGCTTAAAAATTTAGTTGAGAGCCACCGCAAACACGTGTGCGCTCTTATTTTCGCTAGCTGCAACCCTGACCTTGTCATTGTTCACCGCCATTACTCCCACATCGCGTGAGTAAATTGACACTAACGCTGCTAATATGTTTCCATGGTGATGCGCGTAAAAACAATCGGTAATGGCGCGCCTCCACTGCACACACGGCGGGAATGACCGCATCATCAAGACCATGACCTTGTGGCGCGTGAATATTGCCACGCCACCTCTAATGCGGCATTCACGTTTGCCACACGAAAGCTCAGACGTCGAAGGGCTCTTACCTGACATGACGAGACGTATACAGGTCAAGCCCGTATCGATAAAAGCGGCGCACCGAGAGGACGTATTCCGCGAAATCCAAGCAGCGTTAAATATCAGCGGATTTCTTTGGGACAATAAGACGCGCCTGAAGTCGTGTCTCAACGTTTTGGCGATAACGTCGTTGATCGCAGCGCACGTGTACCTGTTGAAGTGCGCCGTCAACTACGAGACCCTCGATTTTGTTCTCTACGGTACCCGAATAGTTGCCGCGAGCGCCACCTGCTTCGTCACGGCTTTGAGCAATGAAAGACACCGGCAAGTCATCGAGACCCTGAACGAAGATGCCAACAATCTACTGCCTCGGAGACGTGTAACGAGGATCCGAACGCTGTCCCGCGTGCTAACCGGCGTCTCCTTGATGATTGTGCTGGGTTTCTTCACACCGCCCACTTACATCACCTTCTTCACTAACAACAGAACCACGGCGCCACTCTTCAAACGCTGCCTCATGTACTCCGAAGACTTGCTGTTCGTCGTGGCAATATGGTACCAGCTTTGCTTTCTGCCCTCCCTCTTCGTTATGGTGAGCCACACGATCCGCGAGTTGCTGTCGGCACAAAACAATTCCCTACCCAGGCTATTCTCTCGGCCTGTCGATACGATCATTTCCTCCCCGGTACCGCCACTGTGTCATCAACTGCGCGCCGCAAGAGTACGCAGGGAGAAGATTCGCAAGACCTTTCTCGAATGCCGAAGCCTGTACGCTCCTTGCCTGTTCTTCTGGTACGGCATGACGTTCCTGGGATTCTGCGCCGAGCTGAGTGCATTCACGCGCCAGGCCGAGTCGTGGGTGCAGCGCTACTACAAGATCCTCAGCTGCGCCCACAGCTGGCTCACCTTCTGGGGCGTCTCCTTGGCGGCAAACTTTGTGTATGTCGAAGGTCGCAAGACGTGGGCGGTCTTGCAAGAGGCCAGCCTCCGGCTTCCGCCCGCTGAGCACGCCGCTGACCCTACCGGAGAGTTTGCGATGTTCAAAGAAGACGTCAAGGAGATACCTCTGGCGTTTACCATAGCGGGATTCTACAAGCTCACGCTGAAGGCAGCTTTCTCAGTCTTTAGTTGCATGCTTACGTACGCCTTCGTGTGGTACCAGATCGGACCAGCGAGTCATACGGACGGGACTTAAGAGCGGGCAGTTGTGATATACAACGTATATTTTGAAGAAGCACTTTTTTTTTCAATGTGATTGAATGACTTTGATATCGATAGCTGATGAAATTCTTATCGACAGTACATACATGGCAGAGATATACGTCGTGGCGAAAATATCATGTAGCTGCAAACTGTTAGCAGTATGTATGAAGTGATCCGCCAAATGCAATTACTATTCACTTTTCTGGCAGCTTTCACTGCTATTTTACTACACCTTGTCATTCGTCTTCGCATTTTCTGTATGAAATAATACTTTCTTGCATTAAATAAGTTGCAAGAAATGGCGTGATTGTGAACACGGATTTTTGGCATGGTAGTTCGATAAAAGAGCAGAAACGTTTCAACAACTTGCTGTTAAGGTCGCTTGACATATTACCCCCGAAAAGTGCGAAGCACTTTGTTAGTCGCTTATTTTCGAACTAAAGACCATATTTCTGGGAAAAAAAGTATTTGAAAATACTATGGTTCTCGAGGTTTGTCGCTATTCCGATATCGCGAATTATAATGCCTGAAACCAGGCTTACGAAATAAAAAAAGGAAGCGGTACAGCTGAGAATACAGCTGAGGATAAAAGTGATTGCTCGGTTGGTTCATTGAGCGATTCATCCGTGAATTTTGGCGTTCCCAAAGTGGTAGTGGGTGGTTCCACAAAGTTTTAACCATCTCCATTTTTACCGTGCATCTAAATAACAACACTCCGCCGCTGTCGAAGTGAGGCCGGTGCGGCCAGCAATCATGTCTCGATCTTTTGTTCGATACGCAGAAGCTACAACCACTTAGTCACCACGGCGATTTCCAATATGCTATCTTTGTATTCCCTCTTTCCATCATGCAACACCAGAGAAAATTCTTCTCACAAATATGTGTGCATCTTCAAAGCTTTGCGAAGCGAGAAGTGACAATTTCACTACTTTTTTAAAATAAACATACTGAAACTGCATGCTTTTAGGCCAAATCCCATTGAAGGCACTTTTACTAATGCGCTAATTACACATAATCATGCAGAAAAATTACATACTTGGCATATTTACAAGGTGAGTGCTCTGTACCTGCTGTAACAACACATATGAAAATGAAAAATACCCTCTGCCTCGCAGGGGCGTAGCCAGGGGGGGTGGGGGGGTTGAAACACCCCCCCCCCCGGAAATTTTCTACTTTGCTTGCGTACATATACACGCACACATAGGAACGCAAGCACGAACATACATAAAGTATGGTTGAACCCCCCCCCCCCCCCCGGAAAAAAATTTCTGGCTACGCCCCTGCTTCCTCGGAACGCAGGTGGCAGGATGCAATGTGATGCTCACACACTGCCTTTTCTGCTTGCAATGATTTAAACGTTGTTTAAGCAACATTCTTGACAGCTATTTTACTGTACCTGTTTATGCAACGCGAATGTACAGTATATACTGTACAATAAAGCGAAAGAATAAAGCTTAGCGAAAAATCTATGCAGTTGCACTCAGCGTGAAATCTGTAAGAAGTGCGGAGCAGTGATTTTCCTGCCCTTAAGCGACGCTCGCGTTCACGGGCAAGCGTGCGCTGGCGTTCCAAACGTGCAGCCTAATTGCCGTCTATGGCGGGAAAGGAAACCAGCATTTGTGATGCAGTGGCGCCCTCTCCCCTCCTTTACCTCCTCCTCGACCGCACGTCTCTCCTCCTCACCCTCACTTTCTTTTTACACCCCTTTGCTATACTGTACTACACACGGCTATGCTATGCTCCTACAGCATAGCCGACAGCACAGCATACAACAGCATACGACAGCGTACGACAGCCCGGGCCCCTAAAGTCCTCCGCACTTAAAGGAAACCGCGCCTGTCAATCGAACGCGCGGGAGATGTTCATGGGCACGTCTCGCGTATTTCTCCACTACGCACTAAACGGTAGAATGCAGAAATTTTCACCTCCTAACGCGCGCCACCGCCTTATAAATGAATGCGAGCCACATTAAATGCTGGCTAACAGTTCCACCTACAAGATTTTTCAGTTTCACTTTACTAATGCGCGAATGAAATTTTGGCTCTCTCGCGCGACTGTGCGCTAGCGCGCGGTGGTGGTGGTATAGTGTGGTATGGTATGGTATGGTATGGTATGATATGGTATGGTATGGTATGGTATGGTATGGTATGGTATGGTATGGTATGGTATGGTATGGTATGGTATGGTATGGCAAGATAAACTTTATTTGGTCCAAAGGGTGCGATCTGATAAATCAGACTGAAGCGGGCCACTACCACGTCGGGACGGGAAGGCCTATAGGCCGTCCGCCGCTTTGCGGGCCTTTCGGACAGCCCAGAGCTTGTCGTTTTAAGAACTCTGTATCTTCTGCAGCTACTTCTTTTACAGCAAAGCTATTAAGATCGAGGTTGGCCGTGCGTCGTAGACAGAAAATTATCACCATCGCGAACCGCTACGCACCAGTTTCGTTCTCTTCTTCATCGACTTCCTCGTCCGCTTCTCTACCAGGACACGTGCGCCTATTTGTCCGATGAGGAATGCAATAACTTGATGGGCGAAAGGACGAGTACCAAAAGAGAGATAGAGAGAAAAAAAGAGAGAAAAAAAAGAGAGAGAAAGCAATGCAAGGAAAGAGAAAGAGATAACTTCTTGACGTAAAAAGTTTGACCCTTGAAGGCTTACCCTTGACCTCCCCCTTGAGAGCCGGAAACCAAATGATTGCGTGAGGCTTCAGTGTTTTCCCCCAAAGTAAATCAAATGCTTGTTTGGCAATGACTCCCTTGGCGAAGACCCTTGTAGCCAGCTTTGAATCACAGTAGATACGTGTGCGATTTGTATCTGATAGGGCCAGTGCTATGGCCACCTGCTCAGCAACTCCAGGATCAGAAGTATAGATGGAAGATGAATTACATATGCTACCCTGAGCATCAATGACGGCTGTCGGGTAAGCCCCCCTGCCAGCCACCTGTGCCCAGGAACATTTCGTAACTATGGGAGGGAGCACACACATCATTCCAATGGCGGCAGAACGGACGGACTGCTCATTCGACTAACACTAGCGTGCCTGTCGCGCGCATCTGTACAGCTATCTGTTGCGAGCGAAAGTCGGCGCCGTTTAAACGCGGTACCTGCTGCCATGCTGCCGCATGGAGACCATCGTTTAGTCGCGCAGCACGTCAACTGCTCACGTCGTCACTACCAGCGTGCTTGTTGCATTGTGCGCGCGCGCGCTTCCCGTAGGAATGTTCTTCGTACCCGCTCCCCTCCTATCCGTACACCGATGCCGCCAGTGGACGAGCATCTTCTTTGGTCAACGCGGCGAAGGAAAGCTGCTTTCTTTTCTGATACCGGCGCGCACTCCGCGTCTCTGCGCCCCGCACTTCGCGGTAACACAGAAGGAGGCAGCAGCGAATTAATGCGTGATGGGTTTGGACCATAGGGTACTGTATGAAACTCTGTGGTTTGGACAAAGGAGGCTTTAAAAAACATGGATGATCCCTCCGTCATAGGAATCGGTATAACACGAAAGTGAAACGTGTCTTCACAGAAGTAGTGCTTATTGTGTAGTGATATATGAGAGCTTGTACAATGTTTATTCGTGTTTGGCAGCTCTAGCACCGTTTGACGTGGATGCACCCATGTTGACAGCATGTCTCTATCGCGACGACTAACGCCCATGATCATTATTAAACCGTTATGGTAGCTGACGGTGTGAACATATATTTGGACACAGCGAATCGTGAATCCCGCGTAAGGATGATATCAGCAAGCTCATAATCAACACTGGTACCCGGTATGCGCTTCTTCAAAGCGTCTTCAATTAAGGAGAGAAACGGCACGGTGTGCGCTTTCTAGTAATGGGTAGCCGACGCTTGTGCTCATGCATACATAACACACACTGCGCTTCAGCAACACGGCCGGGAGGTAGAGGTTCGTAGCCTGAGCCGCAAACGCGTGCGTCCCGCTGGCCTCTGTCTCGCAGGCGCGGCACTCGCTCCACCAAGGCACGACATTCGCCCGTCGAAATCGCGTCCTTTCTGCAACGCATATTGCAGCAGTTTTGTTAGTCGGTGCTCTCGCAATTGAAGCAGTCGGCCGCGGAGAAATCCCGTTGGTGCACGTGGAAACTGCACTACTCCGATGAGCCGACGCACGCTAACACGAAGCCAAAGGCAAAGAACGTAACTGCGTCAAGGGCGCCTCGGCGACGCCAGCGCGGCCAGTCTACCCCTCTGGTATCGAGACGCTTTAACCATGACCTCCGATATCACGTGCAATCTCGGAGTAAGCGCTAGTAAGTGTCGATCGTCAAGCATTACTTCTGTTCACATCTCACAGACGGCAGCACCGCCCCGCTCCGCCCGCCGCGAAAGAGAGTGTGTGAAAGATATAAGGCGCGTTCGCGCCGTGTCTAGCATCTCCCGAGTTAGGTTACTCGGTAGGGCGTCGGGCGCTTGCCGTCGCGGCCGCAACGTCGTGGGTTCGATTCCCAGCGGGGTATCTTTTTCTTGGTTTTTTTCTTTCTCACCTGTTGGCGTCCATTTTATCAACGTCATATCCGTGACGGATGTACTTGGTGGACCCCGGCATAAAACACTTTCGTGTTAAAAAAGCCTCCTTGGTTTGGAAAACACCACCATGTTATTGGTTTGTATCATGGCTTATTAAAAGAGTGCAGTACGCTTAAAATATCGCTACGACACACGCGCTGCCGAGCAGATAGCTTAAGTATTCTATCGTGATAGCGCTGTACCAAACTGGCGTCTTCATAGGTGACATTCCCCACGAGTTCCTTACTTTGCGGTGTTTATAAGTAACGGCATCGTCGAAGGCACTGACGCCGAGGTCGGAATGGTTGATAGGTCTTTCCTGCATGTTTTGAAAAGACTTTTGCGGGACATTGTGGCTTTGTCCATACCGCAAGTTCATGGGCGGAGTTAACTTTTATGCGACAAATCGCGATCGCGGTGCGCGCTAACCGGTAGGCGTAGGACGAGTCACTACGACAACGAATACATTAGACTCTATGGAGTCTCGGTTAGAGATCAATTGCAATTACGTTTTGCCGTAGTAGGCTTAAAATGAGTATGCATTGGAGATGTTTTACTTTGGGCTCTATTCTCGGATTTCACAAGCGAAAAGAGCAAAAAAAAAATAAATAAAGTCTACTACTACTACTACTACTACTACTACTACTACTACTACTACTACTACTACTACTACTACTACTACTACTTTAAAACTTACAATGTGTAGCATTCGTAAATCTTTACTTAATTGTTGGAATATTCAAATTTCTGCGAATATCCGCCTCTTTAACCGCTTATTCAGCCGTGACAGAGTAATCGAGAAAATCTGAATATGCATATTCGAAACGAATGTGCGACTAATAAGAAAAATGTTCGACTCGTATTCGAAATTGAGTCAGATGAAAGTATAGGCATCTACCCACACCTTCAGCGCATTCAACTCTAGTTCCTAGCTCCCACCACTCGCTACATAATGCGCTGACGAAATAGCGGCATAGTAATAAGATACGCAGCCGAAGCTTCTACGTACAACTCCAATGACCACGTCTTGTATTCCAAAGTGATCACTCTCTGCGGCACTTTCATGTTATGCAATGTCCACCAAGAAAGCGTCTTTGTAACGGCGGCCTTTCTTTGGCGAAATGGCGTTTCTTTTGGGTTTGCTGTCAATGCACTCGAGCACAGTAGGCGACGCAAAAGATAACGCGGACTAAAAGTAATTCCGCCCACAACCTTCTTTCTTCGTGGACCCCATCCTCCGCCTTAGCCCAACGACGCACTTCGAACGAGGCACTGCGAATAAAGAAGCACATCTGTTTTCGCCGATGCTGCGTGTGAAAAGAACCTTAGCAATGCGTCATCGGAAGAGGGGAGGGCGGAGGGCAGTGTGGCATAAAGGTCCAGTCATCTATCTAGAGCGACCGAGGGACGACGACAGTTCTCCATCGATACTGCTTTTCTCAGCAGCTCACTGCTTTCTGCGGAGCTCCATGCTTTTACAGCGAAAGCTGTTAACAGATCATAACGGCAGTGGCACAGTTGTCCGCCGCCGCCGGTGTCCGTAAACACTATCACGCGAAATAAGAAAAAAAATGAAATACATTAAAATATCCGGGACCGAATGGGATTTGAATCCGGGCCTTTGCGTGGCAGTCGAGTATTCTACCACAAAGCCACAGTGATGCATTTGCGAAAAGGCTCTATACAGGCGTCATGTCGGCCAAGGAATCGCGTTAACATGTGTAATTTAGCGTGGCAGAAGAATAAAATAACATCCAGGCGTCACACAATGCGAATTGCGCAACGAGTGTGTGATTTAACTACAAAGAGGTCAACCGTAATTCTTCATCGTCATCAGCCACATGAAGCATCAACAAAGTGCACATAATGCCTCACAGAAGTGTAGCGGGTACCTCGCCTATCCGCAGAAAGACGATTAATGGCTTAGTGGGTGCTTCCCTACTTCACAGAATATATTGACCTTCGCTTATAATACCGTTCGACAAGAAACTACTGGCATGAAACCGTTCAGTTTGATCCATGGTCGCGAAGTCACGATAACGTTGGACGCTATGCTGCCGCACGAGTGTGACGACATTCATACAGACGCCAAAGAATTTACTCAGCGCGCCGAGGAAGCCAGACCGCTTGCCCGCGTACGCATCTGTCATAAGCAACATCAAGATGCGACGCGGTACGACCTATGACACAAATTCGTTAGCTACACACCAGGCGACAAAGTATGGGTCTGGATTCCAATACGTCGACGCGGACTTTGTGAAAAACTGCTTAGACGATACTTTGGGCCATACAGAGTCACCCGACGCTTGAACGATGTGAACTGCGAGGTCCTTCCCGACAGTTATTGCAGTTCCAGTCGCCGGAAGCATTCACCCGAAGTTTTGCACGTCGTGCGGATGAAACCATACCTATCCAGCTAACTCTCGTTTGTCGTGTGGGTTCCAGTGCATACGTGTGCGCTTTGCTAAGTAGAGCGTCTAGGTTGCGCATCGCAACGATGCCACTTTCGGAGGGAGGCAAATGCCACGTGCATGCGATAAGAAAGACGACAACACAAATGGGCATATGCTGTGTGCAGAAGATAGAAAGGACAAAAGAAGAACTCGCTGCGCGCGGTATTAAAAAGCCCACCTGCTGTTCTTCTCTTGATTTGTGCGTTACGACCTCTCTCTTGACGTCGCGAAAATATGATTTGTGGCGTAGTGGACACCTTGCATGCGTACTTGTATTAGTTTCCCCAAGAGAGTTTGGAACGGTCTCTAGAAAGGCCGCTCTTCCAGATTTCGCTGTGACTGTTCTGCGCGCTCCGCGCAGGCCTGGTGTTTTTTACGTCCACGCTTTCTACGAAACTGGCGGTAACTACCTCCCCTCTGGCGTTCTAGTAGCCTATAGTAGACGCCAAAGAACACTAAACGTAGACCTAATGAAGGTTAAGGAAGCTATCACGCTCTGGTTTTACAGCTGACCTGTCTTAATCTGCCCAGTGCTGTCGTTGTCGTCGTGGTAGTATTAGTAACAGTAGTAGGCGTCACGCAAGTCCCGTTACCAGAGAGTGAGTAAATAAAGAAATAAATTTACTTGGTGAGGCAGGGTTTGAACCCGGGCCCTAACGGTTTACCTTACGGAAGATTACTGTGCACACTACACCAGCAGTAGTCTGCCAATAATTCTGCATATCGTAGATGCGCTTGGGAACTCTATGTATGTCATCACTGCAAATGCACAACAAAAGATTGAGGATAAACATATTTATGCATCGTGTCGTTTCTTACCTTAGGGATCAGAATCGCCACCCTCTCTTGCAAGAGATCGTTTCTGACACCCGCACGACCAGCAGCTAATAAAATGGCTGCCAGAAAATCGTGACTCTCCAATGTGAACTCAAGGCACCGACGAGATAAACTCGTGCAGGCGCTCGCCATTCCCCGAAATAAAACGTTAAGATTTATTGCCCGACCATTATTTAAATTACGCAAGAGCATTAGGAAACCTGTCGCGATCGGGAAACCGGACACGTTCATTTAGGGCTTAGATATGGCACACACTTCGCGAGAAAAATTTAATTGAAGTAATGTCCACAGTTGTCGCGTGCGTTGACTTGCAGCGCTAGCGCGTGAGAACACGCCTTTATCGCGACGCACGGTACACTAAGAAAAATTATCCAGCCTCCCGACATCAATACTCATAACTGCACAGGCCGTAAACTTCAACTCAACTTCAAAGCTACCACATCTGTTTGATCATGGACTCATTTCTTACTAAACTTACGAAGTGCACTCCAGCTACTACGTTAAGGTCAGAGGTGCTACTCATAGAAAGCGATTTAAGCAAATGCTATCAATGCTCCTAGCATTTTCCGCAAATACTTACTGTGCTTCGAAGGTCCTAGCTTTCTCTAATCGCTGATTTTGTATCCGTGCTAATCTGGTGCACAAAACCGTGACTTAAAAAATAAGGCATAGCCATTATGTTGGCCCACAGGAATGAAAAGCGAAGCGTAAGCTCGACGTTACGTTATCCAACGAACCGCTGAGTCACGCTCCTAAATGGCGAAAGCATTTGTCCAGTTTTCGTAGTTCAGGCGCAGTCTCACTTAATGTCATTTAAGCATGGGCCACCTGCCGCGGAGAGGATCGCTCATGCGTCGATGCTGTAGGTCCAGTAACACCTGCAGAGTCGTGTAACAGGAACTGGTTCTCTCAGATATTGTTGCCTCATCTATTCCAAGAACAGATTAAGATTCCCGTTAACGCTGCCTATTACGGGCAACAATACTTTCTAGCCGCATCCGCAATTACCGCACGGTCCAAATCGCATTGTCACTTACATAACATCAGTTGTACCTCTCTTTCTCGCCGAACTTTGAACCTGCGTAGCGAAACGTCATAATGACGTTGTTCGCTGACGTTACACATCAAGAGGTTGAAATCAGTAAAAAAATGCGATCGGTTAAATACAACACTGGTTGCTCAACCTAAAACGGGCAATTCTTTTTGTGTGGCTTCTTTCTATTATTTTTTTTAATTGTGGGCTGTTATTTCTTGCACATCTTATATTCATCTTTTCTTTTTCGCTTACTAGATGTTTACCGCTAAACTTTTGTAAATACCTTTTATGCGGTCATTTCTGTCGGCGGCACCTATGCAAAACGGTCGAAATATTCAAACAAGAAGTAATTAAAACTAAAACATACAGAAAGGGTATCTTAAGTGCTTGAAGATTAGGACTCTCTGTACCACTTTTATGATTGCCATTGAAATGCAAAAACGATTTTCCGATTTGCAAGCTTGACTTTGGCACAACATTCTTCACACTTGAACGAAATACGAACAGCGCGCCTCGCACAGTTCACCGAGAAGACCAGAAAAAGGACTGCGCGCCTTGAATAACGCAAACACATTGGGAGAAAACAAGTAACCAGTAACTTATTATCTAAGCGCGTTAGCAATTCACACTCTGCAAACTAATGGTACAGATTATCCAAAGAATGTCCGCAATCTTTTTTTTATGAAATCGCTCCCGTTGTTCTTTATCCTAGAGAAGCGAAGAAAATTGCGTAAGCGTCTCGTATAACCCCCCAAGCAAGTGGATAACGAGGGTTTACGATTTTTATTCAAATCTCGATTAACATGCACGCCCGAATTTCCCCTTCATATCAAACCTGTGATATCCTAAGTTTCCTCAAAATTATTTTTTTATTTGTATGTGAAAAAGATGGGAAGGTAGGCTATATTAGAGCCGGCGTTCCCATCAACATGATATTAGTATTGAAAAAACACGCAAAAACAAGAAAAACTAGAAAAAAAGAAAGACGAAAAGATAAAAATAATCAGAAGCCCCCCTACTATGTACATATACGGTCTCTGGCGTATAAAGAATGGGCAGTGCCTAAGTTCACAGTATAATGCACACATGATGTTCACATAGATAACTGCGGATAGAGCCCGTACAGATAGTTTTTTTTATGAACTTACATATAACATGACTGTGAGATACCTTCATGAACAACGCAATTCCTTATATTACATATAAAAGCTTCGCTGAACAAGACAAACAATAAAAAATGCAGGCAGCTTGCACTGGAGAAGCAAGGCTGTCACAGCGGAGCTGGTGGTCTCCTAGCTAGTACCAGCTTAGCGCGATCTCAATTAGACTTAATTAGACTTAATTAGCATAACTATGCCATATTAAACATGTATCTCGGTTGGGCTTGGTTCGATAACCCACGACTTAGTCTTAAGTAGGCTTACTCTTAAATTACTGCAATCAGACTTGACTACGTTTAATTAGGCTCGAATCGGTCAGCAGTAATTAGTATCTCCCTTGGCTTGGCTTCACTAGCCGCAACGGGAATTCGACTTGTATTGCTTGGATTAATTGGGGTTAACTAAGACTGGCTTAATTATACTTAATTATGATTGGCTTAATATGGCGTTGACATGCTCAACTATGTTTACTACGATTTGTCTGTGCTTGCCATGGCTCAGGTTAATCAGGCTAATTAGGTCTAATTATCATAATTAAGCCATATGAAACTCAAGTATCTTGGGTGGGCTTGGTTCGATCACACATAACTTAATTAGTCTTAATTAGACTTTGTATTTATTTGGTTTAATTAGCCACGACTCGGTCAGTAGTAATTAGGACCTTCCTGAGCTTGGCTTCACTAGCCTCATTGGGAATTCGACTTGGATTGTCCGCTTTCTGCGACTCATACACGCATAGGCGTGCGCACAGGGGGGGGGGGGGGGGACAGGGGTAGCGGCCGCCCCCCTATTGACTTAAGAGGGGGGCGCAAAGTCAGCCCCACGCATTGACATAATGGGGGGGGGGGGGGCGCTGCGATACGGGAAGGGGCGCAATGTCAGCGCCATACATTGACATAATTGAGAGGGGGGGGGCGCTGCGACTAGCCTTCGTCCCCCCCTTAAGGGGAACCCTGCGCACGCCTTTGCATACACGTTCCTGATGATGATAGTTTTCTGTTGACGCTGACCGGCATTACTAAAAGCTTAAAAAACGTTAAACCCACAGCTTCCCTTTTTTTTTTCTTCCGCAATAACCACGGGGAGCACGTTTCTCGCTACCACGCTTTTGTGGGCCCGAAAATCCTCGAAACGTGTCTCAGTATTTCTTCGGCCCACTCACTGTTCCATAAAAGCTGACTTGTTATAGAAGCATATCGCCGCATTTTTTCAATGTTTTACTGCTTTCCGGTTGCTTTCGACAGTGAATCGATAAACTTCACACCGACCTTAAACCCAAAAGTAAATCTCTTTGCAGATATGACGCGCGTTCTTTCCCACACATTCGTTGCTAAATTTGGGAATTCACGGGTTGCTAGGCTGCGCGTTGCTACCTATTTGCGCAACGACTCGATGCGGATCAACTTGGTTTGCGATAGTGGTTTGCCGGCGGGCAAAGATCAGTATCAGAACGGGAGCGACGGTTTTAGAGCAAAAAAATATGTTAGCTGCTCGTTAAATTACAGGCATAAATCGGCTTATATGAATATATGTTTGAACAACACCTACTTATGTAGAAGCATTTAAAATGTCTGGAAGAAATTATTTGCGTGGGTATGTGAAACTGCTGCGGAACAGCTCATAGCTCCCCTGGTATACTGGAAACACGCGAGTTATTTGGCAATCAAGGCCTAGAGAAAGAAACTCTTTCTCTACGGTCGAAGCAAAAGCACGGGCTCTGAGCGCGAGCGGCGTTCTTTCACAGCTTTCAGAAACAAGCCGAAGAGGACGACCCACTAGAAACCGCTGGAGAGCGCAACCCATTACACCGTACCAAGGCTTCGCCAAATCGCGATTCAGTTCAGTTATGCGAGTATTTGCTGCAATTTACCGGGTCGAGAAAACGATAAGCGTTCAAGTAGTTTCTAATACTAATATTGCTTTCATAGACAATAAGCAAATTTGAAATTTATGTAAACTTCTTGTCTCTGCTCTTTTAATCATCTCTTTCATCTTGTTAGCCTATTTCCTAGAGTCGCTAAATATTTCTCGTGTACAATATCTGTCTTTTCTTGCTAGTTTTTGTTTGTTTGTTTGATTGAAGCCGGCCCATCTTTGCAATGCATCGTTCGCTTAAAGGAGAAGCAGTCGCGGGTATCACACATGATGCCAACCTCTTCAACACACACGTTTCATTAGAAAATATGTATAATATTACTGCTAAAGCTATCAGAACTTCACCTTTCGCATGTAACTGCGAATTTTCTACCTCATGTTATCGGTTTGTGCAATGGCTGACGGGACTAGTGCATAATAGTCAGGGCGTTATACTATGTATTCACTCGTTCTGATGTCCACATATCTTTATGCATAATCACTACATATTGTCACTAGTGGGGAGCGTCAGAATGAATGCTTAGTACAACAATGGTCGCTTAAGTTTTGCGCTATCAACCTAAAAGCAAACGTAGTGCTATCGAGACAACTGCCAGAAAAAGTGGACAATAATATATATATATACCAAAAAATAGAATATTTTTCTTTAGGGCACAAACTAGCCTGCTGCGACGATCTATTTTCACTTTTCTAACTTCTTTCACCTCACGAAAAAACAATGCTCTGTACAAAAGCTGGCTGGTGGTAACACCATTTCGGCAGTTATGTGAACACAACAGCAATCTCACTTTATTCCACGCACTGTCGCGGCTCCCGTGTGGAATTGGGAGTTGTAGGGGATTCGAAAACTATTTCCGGTTCGGTTTGAGCATGACACATTGTGAGTAACGGTTATTTGACTTTGTGATCACGTAACGGTTCGGCCTATCGTACAAACGTTAATTTGTATTTTCCGTCGCACGCCTCCTTCTTTTTTTTTTCCTTTTCGCAGACAAATCAGCAGATGCGCCGACGTCGTTACAGCAGTTCCGGAGCCAAGCTTCGATAAACAAGGCTCTCCTTCACGCGCGTCTTATTTCTCCTTCGGGGTACCCTTACGCAATCCCTCTCTACTGGAACAGACTGTTGTCCGTCTCTTCTCAATCAACCGCATCGGGCCACTTCACAGCCACCCGACAGTTGTTCGGGGCGGTGCGCAGCAGTATCTTGCTTCTGTCTGTTCGACCGTCTTCCCTATTAAGAGCTAATTCACTAGAACGTTCGAGCCATCCGGAGAAAGGGACACCTGCGTGCCGCCGCGTAGTAGCACACCTCTTCCGTCGCGGCGCCGGTTGCCATGGAGACGCGTAGCGTCACGTGGGCTCAGCTCTGGATGCTTCCACGTGAGACACGGGGAGCACGCCGCCGCTTTCGGTGAGGGGATTACAGGGAGCGAGGGAAGGGCATGGGTGAGGGCGGGAAGGGGAAAAGGGGTTAGTCGCGAGTCGGCCGGACGGGAGACACCAGTTGCTTCGTCGACATGAGACAGGAACAGGCGCAGCTCCCAGCTCAGCACCTCTACACCGGGCTGTGTTTTGCACGAGTCGTCTGGCCATCGGCGTGCACCGGCTAGAGGAGTCAGGAAGAGTCACTGTACCCGACACGGAAACCGCCGCTGACACCTGTTGATTTCGCATTGGTCCCCGGTCAGTCTTCGTTTTTTGAAGTTTTGCATATACGGCACTTCAGTTTAAGCGCACAACATAAGCGGTCGCGGTTCGTCGAGGTCACCATTTCATGGAACAACTGCGGCTCAACGTCAACACAGCAGCTGTCGAAACGTTGTGGAGGTCTATTTCACCAACCATCAATCAAGTGAGTACTACTTTGTTGCTGCCAATCAATGATGACTTCATATATGACGCGTCAACATTATGACAAGACACGTAGCAACATTCCTATAGCATTCCTACAGCAACAAAAAGTGCAGTTCGCTATCGTGCATATACCTGACATTTTCAATATATGCATGGTTATTACGATTTCAGCCTATACGTTTCTACTGTTCATCAGATAAGATACGGAAGAAGTTTATGGGAGGGTGAGTTATGAAACGGATCGCTTCCAAATGCTGCTACCTCAAAAGAGATGTGACAGAGCCGTTTCCGCTTGAACTACGTGCAGGTGATCCGGTTTATGCGGGCTATTTTTCTGTTCCGTTGCACGTTGTGTTGCTATGGGGAGATTGAAATACAGCACCTCGGAATAAAGTGTGAGAAGCATAAGCGAAGAAAAATTAAATGAATGGAGGAAAAAACAACGCAGTGGAGTGTTCACTGAGGAGAGTTCGCTGCTGCAGGAGGAGTTTACAAACACACACTTTTGTTCGACGTTCGTCCGCAGTAGAGAGCATACATGCGTCACTACATCTGTAACTGCCGATGACTGCCTATAACAAACATATGTATAACTCTGTGAACTAAAAAGCCTTTCTAAAATTATGTTTACATATTGCTGTAAATGTCTAGCCTACCACGGTTCATGTAATGATAACATGATTGTTGGGGTTTTACGTCCCAAGACCACGATATGAGAGACTCTTCTGCACAGGATTAATTGTTACAAAGATCTATACATATATATATATGAATAGAAGAGGCCTGTTATGACGTTACACATATCTATTCCGATATCCGCGCCTGCTTCTCATCAAGGAATATGGCGACAAGGATGCTTCTTCGTGCTTGTTCGTCCTCTATAGCAGTCATTAAATCAAAAACAGAGTACCTTGCGATTCTTCTGAAGTCGTGTATGCTTTCTGACAATAGGTTATTCCGTTCTTTACACCGTAGCATTCCTCCATTAATAATCTTTCCGTTACTTTTCGAATGCGATTAGTCAAGCTTGCATGTTGAAAAACAATTTTATTGGGCGCTTGCCGTAGTTTCAGCAACAGCACTACTCTCCATGGACGCTACCCGCTGTGGTGATCTAGTGGTCACGGTGCTTGATTGTTGACCCAAAGGTCGAGGGCTGGAATCCCGGCCACGGTGGCCACGTTTCCATGGAGGCGAAGTGCTAGATGCCCATGTGCTCAGATTTACTCGCACGTTAAAGAACCCCAGGTGGTCAAAATTGCCGGATCCCTCCACTACGGCTTCTCTTATAATCATATCGTGGCTTTGGGAACATTCTGGGACCATTTCTTTTTGCATGCTTTTGTTGTAGTTCTCCAGCAGAGTCATGTTCCTGCTTTTCCTGAATTGGCGGAATTGACAAAGTTGGTTCATGTGGACCTGGTGCAACTTTCTTTTCACTCATTACCGAAGCTCTTCGGGTGGGAAGTTGTCATGGAGGCACATGATGAAACCACAGACGACAGTAGATTTTGTACTTTTGTTGTGTATTCGCTCCTTTGGATGAGTTCTACGGTTCTCAAGATTAGATAAAAATGTTCTTGAGCAAGCGTCTGCTCACTAACTGCACCAAGCAAAGCTAAAGCCTGCATTGCTTCTAACAGGGCTACTGTCTACTGGAGCACAAGCACAATGTACCTCATTTGTAATATCTAAGAGACTGAAGAAAGCAACGCGTAGAATTCTTTCAATCTTTTTTTAATCTTCTACAGCTGGTTGTGCGTTATAGAAAACGCTTTCTGTGCATATTTGAAATCGCCCAAATTAATTGGTAGTTGACATCTTCTTTGATATCGGCGTTGCACTGTCCGAAGGCGCTCATACATACTCAGCACCAACACCAGCATAGTTTTCTGGAGCGCGCACGAGCGGCCTTCGTCAGAAATCCTTTGACGTTGGATTCAATCTCATCTGCGTCGTGGGATGACTAAAGATGGTGTCTGCGCACTCTAATGTACCAGTTGTTAGTATGTTCTACGCCGCAGCTGATGGCAAAGATTGCAGCGCTGCCTTCAGGTCTCTGAATAGGGACCATTGTCGAGGTTGTGCTTGTTTGAGGATTCCAGATGCAGCGCAAAGGACACCACGTGACATTTCAGTGTCTTCCAAGTGAGAGTTAATGAACACGCCGATAACTCTGCTCGGTCAGCTCATTTAAGAGGAGTCGATACCACGTTATGATCGGATGTTGTCATAAAATTTCGAGCTTTCGCGCAGATTATTACGTTGTCCTTGTGAAACAATGCAAGTTCCAAAACAAACTAATCACCACCTGGACTCGTTGCTCTGCTTTGCAACTCCAAATGGACTTTGCCGGCGTGGGCTCAGCCTGCTTTGTCGGTTATGGCTAAAAGTGGGTTCCGGGGGTACCTTTGCATTTCACATCGGAATAGCCGACAACGCCTTGTTTGGTGACTGTGGTCTCGAGAAGACCCTTGAACACACTCTGTGTTACTTTCCTCACTGTAGCATTCAGAAACGATCGCTCGCAAGTTCATTAGCGCACATTGACCTGATACCGTTATGAGAGCAAACTATTTTGGAATCGACCACACAAGTCATCACAGATGAGGGCGACGAATGCACTGTTGCTGTTATTTAGGTACAGTCGACTCACATAAGTGGCAGCAGACTAAATTGGTGGAGAGCAAAAACCAGAAGAGCATAAAAAACGAAGACGAGACGAGTACGTGGGAGTGGAACTTACTTCTGACTAGTTCACTGAAAAAAGCGTTACATTTAATACATCACAGAGGCGTCATCTGGTATCACATACAATAAAAAACACACCAACCACAAGCTGATATGGCACGACGAATCGCTAGAATTCCTAACGCAACCACATCATAGCAATGCAGCAGGGAACAGCCGTGCAGACTGGAAACCAGGGGCGTTAAACACAGTATGGATAACGTAGAATGAGTTCATGTTTTTAATAGAGAAACGATATATCTCGCAGTGACAGTGACGGACGCTGAAAGCGATAGTTCTATGATACCTGTTTCTATCTATCTATCTATCTATCTATCTATCTATCTATCTATCTATCTATCTATCTATCTATCTATCTATCTATCTATCTATCTATCTATCTATCTATCTATCTATCTATCTATCTATCTATCTATCTATCTATCTTATCAGCCTTTCCTTCTCCTGTTTTGCAGTATAGGATACGGAACTGTTTCTCTTGTTTAGCCTTTCTCTCTTAGCCATCTCCCCTGTTTCTCTCCCTATATTTCTCTTGCCTGTGCAATTCCAGGAAGGCCTGTAATCTGCTTTTGTAATCTATATTTGTCCGTTATAGTGTGTTTGTCAGCCTTTGGCGTGGAACGCTTTCTTTTGTCCCCGTCGAAATCGTGGTAGAAGGGCGTGCGACAATTCTGTGCATTTTATGTTCGTATTTGTCTTCGTTATCGCTGTACACATTTTACATATTTTCTTTCCTTGTTCGGTTAACAATCCTCGCATTATCACTTCGGCAACATGTGCAACTGCATGCAAACCCCTCGTCATCTCCGATGGAAGATTACGACAAAACACCCAGTCATGTAGATCTCAAAGATATCCAGGTATATTAAAATAAACTTTTTTAAGGAAACGTATTGCGCTTTGTAGGCGAAATTTGGTTTCTTCATCGTAACATCTACATTATTTCTGTTATTGCTCGAGCAGAGAACGACCATTCGCATTTCTTTTGTAGGTGTACAAAAAACGCGAGCTATATTACGTGTAGATGGAGGCAACAAACCATTATGGCTTAAGTCTATTTTATACGTAGCAAAACGTATTCAGTTTGTGCGTATTGAAGTGATTCATATAGCGCACAGGTGCAGTTGTCCCTGTCAGTGTGCTCCGACTGAAGCATCAGTAAACTGCGCACGATATGTACAAGCAATATCCATCGTTACTACGGCATCAAATCTGGTTGCATAGAAAATCAAGTTAAACGCATGATACTGACGTGCTTGAGGAAACTACATGAGAGAGAGAGAGGGGGGGGGGATGAAGAGGAAGGCCGGGAGGTTATCCAGACATTAGCATCTGGTTTGCTACCCTGCGCTGGGGCGGGGAAATTGATAATGAAATTTGAAATTTCATTTTGCATTGTATTGCTTTGTATATATTTCACATTTTGCATTGTATTTTATTGTATTCCTATTACTTTATTTCGTGTTTCAACTGTTTTTGACTGTTAACCGCCTGCTAATATTCTGCCAATTTTAGAATTCAATTTTGTTGAAATTTCTAACTGAGGGTACGGTTTTCAGTATTGGTACTCTGGGACCCCCATCCGTATGCAAGTATTTTGTAAGTTATGCACATGTAACCAATAAACTAAAATAAAACTGAAACTTAAATAGGGGTCAGAAATAGCGCGTAAAGAGAACACACAAACACACACACACGCACACACACACACACACACACACACACACACACACACACACACACACACACACACACACACACACACACACACACACACACACACACACACACACACACACACACACACACACACACACACACACACACACGCGCGCACACTAGAAATTTACTTTACTCACGAGATAGATTTTAACTTGATTTTAACAAGTGACTATTTGATGACAAGACACTGACTGTTTGGTGAAATGCAAAATGCAGTTACTTCATTCGGCTACATCGTTACCAGTACAATTCTTGTGCATCTATTTCCTCTAGATTTCAATATAGCTAGTTACCGTAACAAGAATACGTCGCACATATCAATCCCGAAAAGCGAGCCTCATGACAGGTTACCTCTTTATTGCCTTTCCCCCGCAGCTGCTTTTTATAATGGCGCAACGCATCATCTACGCCTCCGTTTTCATTGCATAAATATTCTTCGCTTTACGTAAATGTGGGAAGTCACCGATTTTGCGAGTAAACGGTCACACGTATATATAACGAAGCCGTCGTACTCCAAGAGTGGTTATAATTACTTTAGCGTGAAAGATGTGTAAGACTGAAACGGCGTTATGCCACGCAATGTCCAAAGGTCGTTCTCTACGCTGCGCTCCTCAATATCACCTTAGTGGACCGTGAATAGGCCTTCGATGGAAGGACGAAGTTACGAGCAAGATCAGCGTGGACATAAGACGATACTTATGTCATAGCAGCAGCAGCTCTCTCAGATTAGGTCGTGCCCGCGTATTTGTTATATATGACACGAAAGAACCGCTTTCAGCGACGTTCACCAGAGAATGCCCGTGGCATTGCAGTCCATTCTTCTCGCTCTCGTAACCACTGTCAACATCAACAAAGAGCTTATGTATCGTCAACAAAGTATAGATATTTACGGGAATTTGCTATTGAGAGGTACGTGCACAGGGGAGGGTAAGGTCTCCACACCGAGCTTTCACATTACGAACAGAATAATCCGTTGCGTATATCGCGCGTTGACTGTTGTGCGATTGATCTTATAAGCGAACGGCGCTAAAACAGCCGAGAACTAAAAGAAAATCTTGCCTGCATGTCTCAGCAGAGCCACCCTTCCCGACTGTAGCGACGACGACACAGGTCTTCCCTACGTACCACCTGCAAAATATAAATAGCCAACTAATAGCAACGTGAACTGAAAGGTTTCCGTGGCGTGATCAACGTTTGTGGGTAAGTGACTTGTCTTACTGAAATTCAAAATGTTGGCAACTGTCTCAAGCGCTTCATTGATTAATCGGCACATGTGCGCTGCCCGAAATCAGGGCAGCTGACCAGAATGTGTTCTTCCATAAATGAAGGAACGTAAAACAAGGCGTAGTTAAACCTTGATTACGATATAAAAACTTGCCTGCGTACGCCACTTCCGATTTCACACGAAGATGAGACACTGCATATGAGCGCGGTGGATGGGGTGTAAAAGAGAGTTTCCGTCATTACTACTACCAGGAGAAATCATATAATACAAACGGAGGCAAACTTCTAGCTTCTTGCTGTCAAAACGACTAACTCATGACTGCTTCATTATCACGCAGTCGAATTCACCACATTTATTGAAGAGCTTCTGCATCCGTCAGAACAGACTACACAGAAGGTTTCAGTGGCACTTGAATGGCATCACTTTAGCCAAGAGTATTGCGTGAAGCTGTAATGGCAACGAAAATAATATTAGTAATTTGGGGGGTTTAATGTGCCAGAACCACGATGTCATTATGAGGCACGCTGTAGCGGAGGACTACGGGAATTTCGGTGTCGTTTAACGTGCACTGACATCAGACAGTACACGCGATTCTAGCATTTCGCTTCCATCAAAATACGACCGCAGCAGGGGTCGAACCCGCGGCATTCGGGCCAGCAGTCAAGCACCGAAACCACTGTAACCCCGCGGCGGGCTGTCTTTCGAGAAAGACGGCATCGGTACCGCATTATGAAATTACAAATGCGGAAGGACCAATAACCTCCCGAAGTGAGCGGGAAGTCGTTTGCAGAAATGTGCCAACCAGATATAAAGTCAAAGTTGCAGAAAACACAGCTCAGATTAAAAAGCGCCTATTGGTTTACTGCAGTAAGCAGCTCCACTGTAATACACCGCTTCTCAGTCCGGCAGTCCCCTCTCTTTCTCATTCTCTCTTTCTTTACTCTCTTTCAATCACCTGGACGTTTTCCGCTGTGCAGGGTAGCATTTCGATTATTCTAAACTGGTTAACATCCCTGCCTTTCCTATCTCTCCTGTTTTCTTTGCTTCACATTTATCTGACCACCCAAACCAAAACTGGTCGAACGAATGTTTACGCAAGCAATGTTGAAAAGTGGTGTTCACTTGAACGCCACAGTGGCATGCGCAATGTCTGTTCTCACTTTCAAGTCATGAAAGCGGGTAAATCGTGTTAAAGATGACGTAGCGCAAGTTCTTCGACTCATCAATAAATTAAGATGAAAGTAGTGGCGGCGAAAACGTAATGTGGGCCCTTAAGATCTAGCGTTCCATTATCTCCTTCACTCTTTTCTCGTCCTTAGATGACGCTACCGCTATGCACAGCACTAAACAGGACGTGCGTCAAGTAAAAGAGTCTGCTTTCATTTTATCTTTATCTGTGTCTGTCTATCTCTGTTTCTCTTGCTCAGCTTAAACGCGACTTTTCATAGCTTGAGATTGTGAGAAACAAAACACAAGAGAATGAAAGACAAGCAATGAAAAGAAGGAAGGAAGATGGCTACCCTGCACTTGAGAATGGGAGCGGGTTTAGAAACGTAATGCATCCTATGAACACAGGCGGCATTGACAGGGACAGCCCTCCTGATCCCATCAGCGAAGACATCGGAGCAGCTTGAAACGCCAAAATGTTCAGCTCCAGCAGCCCTTGCACCATAAGCGAACACAGAAAAACTTAAGTGGCCTTCTTCAGGCAGAACTGATGACATTAGTTCCGCTTGGTGTAATAACTCATGGCATCAGTTCTGCCTGCATAGGCAGGTGGAAGAGCGTGCCGCGAAATGGCCCAGAGAAACCAATGAACTGCGGAAGGAGCTCGTCTAGCTCCTATAAAAGTGAAATGAGACGCAGAAGAACATGCTGGAAGTTCTGAATTTATATTACGTGTCAAGACGAGTTAAAACCTGAATATGAGGGATATAACTTTTTGTATTTATTTCGCTTTTCATAATCCTGTTCATGCAGTGGCACAAATGGTCTATCGCATACTTCCGTCATGGCTATTCGTACTAGATGTTTAGAAGCAGGCCTATATTTGTTTTCTTATGAATGGATGAATTAATGTTTCACATTTTAGTGCATTTTCTTTAGAGAGAAAGCCCAAGAACTTAGCTTTCGATATAAAGAACACCCACACATACTAGTCTTCTGTAGCTGTACTACTCATTCACCATCACAAAACGCATCAACAGTGCTGCCATAAGTGTACAAGCGACTGCCGCAAAACATCCTGCAATACTTGGGGCCACTTTTGTCACTGCAGCACTAACAACAGCATTGCAATTGATAAATAGGTGTGCATAAAAAATGCAGCAGCCGGTAAATTTTCACTCCATGTTAAATAAGGTCCATAGCACACGTGAACGCAAGAAATGATGCATATGAGGGTCACTTATAACAACAATTACCACGCTGCGCACTGCTCCAAAGGCACGACCTCGCTTGTAGTGGATGTGCTACTTCACTTACATTGTCGCAAACTGCGAAATTAGGAGTTCAACACGGCAACGGAGGTACACACAGTATTTGTCGCTACTTTTATAGGGTTTGTTAAAAAGTTGGAGGACGCTTGAGCTTCGCGTCAAGAGTAGAACGCGAAGCTCTCGGTGGACGCCTCAACCGTGCCGCAAGGAATGGAACGTATGTTCGAGTTACACTGGAACGTTTAAAACTGTTCTAGAATTCCTACTACAAGTACAGTTGCGGAGTGCCTGCTACGCCAAAATTCTTGCGTTTGCGAATTAGCGAAGTACCCACTACGCGTCCGTAAGGCAACACGCGCACCTGCGCAGCTGCTTACTTTGTTGGTGATTTTGCTGCTGATGATGATTAAATATTTCTGAGCACTTTTAATGGATGGGCCTTTAAACCACCCACTTGTTGCGCAGTTCACATGTTTTGATGCCTGGCGCGAATCTGCGCTTGTGCCACACCACATTACATGCGTTAAATAGACTTAAGAAGTTGAAATACCTCCAGCCACAAATTCTTGGAGGAAACCCGACGTTTCGAGACCGGCTTGGTCTCTTCTTCAGGGGTGACTGTGCTGATCAGGGGGGCTTCGTCGCAGCTTGTTTTTGGCTCCGCCTTTCTCTTTCCCTCACGTTCCGGAGGCCGTGCACGTAGATCGGAGGCATTGTTCCGAGGGAACGGTTCACATTCGCAGGTGTGTTCTGGATGTGCCACGACTCGACCACAAAATTGACTTCGAGGGCGCTTCCATCATAGAAACGGAAAGGAATCTGGGAAGGAGGCTCTTACTCGAGTCGTGGCACATCCAGAACACACCTGCGAATGTGAACCGGTCCCTCGGAACAATGCCTCCGACCTACGTGCACGGCCTCCGGAATGTGAGGGAAAGAGAAAGGCGGAGCCAAAAACAAGCTGCGACGAAGCCCCCCTGATCAGCACAGTCACCCCTGAAGAAGAGACCAAGCCGGTCTCGAAACGTCGGGTTTCCTCCAAGAATTTGTGGCTGGAGGTATTTCAACTTCTTAATTCTTCCACCCAGCCAGACAGACTTCTGTCGAAATGTTTACATTTAAGTTAAAAAGACTTCTCGCACTACATGACACTCGTATAGGGTTTTTCGAACGCAGTTCCAAGCAATGGCGTGGCGCTGTGGTACAATACCTGCCTGCCAAGCAGAGGGCCTAGGTTGGGAGGGAAGTGAGCGTGAGGAGGAGATATGTGATGGTGAGGAGGAGGGAAAGGAGGACGGGAGAAAGTAAAGCGTAGCACAGGAATAACGAGAAAGAGAGAGGATCAATGAAAGAGAAGAAGAAATAGAGAGAGAAAAATAAGATATAGAGAAAGAGAAATCGAGCATCGCATCGTCTAGCGACGAGATACCGCACCACCTGGCCAAACCGCGCATGAGCAGTAGCTAAGCCACGCCCACCGACGCAGGCATCGCGCGCAAACTCCGCTCTACAGTGCATAGCCTGGTTGCGCCCGATCGTGCCGAGACAGTCATGGGGCGCCTAAGAAAATGCGTACTCCCAAGGAAGAAGCCGCGAAGATGTGTCGGTCGACGGGGAGTACGAGCGGCAACGGGCCCGTGCTTCGCTATGCCAAGTTTTGCGCGACTTAGTGCAAACTTCCCGCATTTTTCTTAATCTGCGCACACTGATTCGCTTACCCTGCCGCAGCTCCTCCTGGAGAGCTGGAGCACTAAAACCTGCCGCGCATTTAAACATGATGGTTGCCTGTTGGGCCGATACGTGTCGCTTTAGTTGCTTTTCGCGATGCTCTCTCCTCTTTCTTACTGCATGTCTCAAAACACAACCATTTCCTTTTTCGGATACATCTAAGAACTGGTCAGTCATGCGAGGCATTATGCATCTCAAGGGGCGCATCTTGTAAGGCGTATAACGCCCTCTCGGGTCAAGCGCGAACGCGGCAAACAGAACTGAGCGTTCAGTAAGCACATCAGCTCATCTGACCTTTCATGCGTTTATGGTATGAATCAGAATCGTAATGCCTTGCTCTTTCCAGAGTTTTCTTCTTTTTAATGCACGTAGAAACAAAGGGTTAGCCAGCGCTTTTACAAGGCACCATCTTTCTACGTGCACGTGACTTTTTTTTTTGAGGCACAGTCTTACAGTTTGTGATTTTAAAGTCAGCGTTCCATCGGCAATAAACACACCGATTTTTTATATCTGTTTTCCTCATTTCGCCGAGTTAACATTAAAAGCAGATATTGCTCCCGTGGGTGTCATGAACATATCGCCTTCTCGCTCAGGAGTGAATGTTTCTGATCTTTTGGAACACTAAATGTGAATAAATTACAGCAAACACAAATTTCAGTAGTACATAGTGAAAAACAAAAAAGCAACAATCAAATTGTGTGATTTCTGACGAAGAAAACATTAACATTTTAAAAGTTTTCCTTAAGGTTATTCGAGCTTGCATGAAAATACATTCCAATACTCTTAATTATGTTAGGGGCTAATTCGTATTACATTATGTATCTTTGTAACCCAGACATAAAACACAAGGCAAGGGGGAAACGACACAAGCATGGTGCTTGCCTGTGTTTATTTCCTCTTGTCGTGCCCATTGTTTTCTCGATACCAAGATACATCATCAAATACCCACGCTAGCGAAAACTTATGTAAGCCAGTAATTTGGAAATAGTTCAACCTTGATATAACGAACTTCTTCATAACGTGTCGCTCTCAATTTCGTGCTGCTAGAATCAGACATGCAACGCCACTATTTAACACAATTTTCCACTCCCCGCAAGGAATTATTCCACTGCATTCTCTCGTTGCGTTTTCTTTCGACACAGTAGCATTTGCGTAAATCATTCTAAAGTCCTAAGACTCTCAAATACCTCGCTAAAATCTGAGGAAACGGCCCGAAGATCCCCGCATGAGAACATGAAATGCGTGTTCAAAGTAGCAGAAGAAATGTTAGATGACAGTCGCCGTAAGTGGGTGTATCACCGAGTCGGCGCCGTGAGGTCGATGAAGTTGCACAACCGACTGGCACGTGGAGAGAGTGGAAAGCGCTCGGTACCGTTGTAGACAAGGCCACAAGGAACACTGGTATTATGCTTTTTCCTTTAGCCATCAGCAGTTTCAATAAAGATTGTCCTGTCTTTTAAAAGAATTCTGAAATGTATCTCAGTGTTCGTCCAAATATGCCGTGGGCCTCCCTCGTTCCTACGCTTGAGGTGTAGCACTCACATTAACTTATCCTTGTAATTTTTCTTTTCCATTTTTGGTCAGTATTGTGTCCCAGATATATATATATATATATATATATATATATATATATATATATATATATATATATATATATATATATATATATATATATATAAAGTGACGCGGACCTGTATGTACTACCTGCCTTGGCTCTTTCATCCACATCCTGTAAGGGGTTATCACCATATCATACTGAAATTTGTGCCGTTCTCGATGGCAGTGCAGTCAAACAGAGCATCTTAGCAATACAAGTGACCTCAACTACCGCATTTACTCGCATGCCATGAGCACTCGAAAGCGCTAATTATTAACAGTGTAGGCTAAACGATTGTTCATTTAAGCTAGTGTTGGTTTATGTTCGAATATTTTGGCTAACGTCAGCTGAAGATGCCTTAACAATTACTAATGTTGGTTAATCTTGGTTATTCTCTATTGTGACACCAACATTCACTTATTACATGTAAATGCAATGACTGAACTGTCTACCAATTTTACATTTCCATCTGTTGCAGCCGCAGGCGGCCCCAGTCTGTAGAAGTTGCACACAGCGCTCTTCATTTACTCTTCATTGCAATATCCATCACACTGATCATAAATGAGTCCTCGCACATCCTTGGCTCCATAGTCTCTTGATTTCATTGCACTGCGTCTGACAAAAAAACGAGCACATGATCCATTCCCCTTCTTTAGTTCAGTGGTAGTAAAACTAAGATGACCGTAAAACAACGCAAGCTAGCTGATCGGTTTGAATTTTCCGAAAATAGCGTTGCCAAATAGATTGGTTATCGCTTAGCTTTCACTAAACTAACATTATTCGACCGTCTTCCTCATTGTTGTATGCTATGGGAACAGGCTTAGTCCGGTAGTAGATTCGTCTTTTTTTTTTCCTCTGTAGAGGTCTCGTGCGGCAAGAAAGGGCAATCGAGGCAATAACAGGAAGCATTAGAAGTTAGCGGCTCGACATGGTCTTACGAGACAAAGTCACGATGTGGTTATGAGACAGGCCATAGTGGGAGGACTCCGGATAATTTTGGCCGCGTGGGGTTCTTTAAACACGCACCTACGTCTAAGCCCACGGGTGCGCTTGCATTTCACCCTAACAAAAAATTCACCTATTATTACGCTACTGCCTAGTGCGAATTCTGAGCGCAGCTTCGTGTTGAAGCAAGGCCAACTGTGTCTGAAGTTCTGGCTTTCCGCAGGGTATCGACTACCCCATCAGTCATAATTTTTTGAAGTAGGACAGCACCCACTACGCCATTATTCGTCTTTCTGCGGATGAGCGAGGTACCCGCTGCACATTTGCAAGATATTATGTGCACTTCGTTAATGCTGCATGTGGCTGATGACGATGAATAATTATGGCTGAGCACATTGCAGTAGCTGGGAGGCATTAAACCACACACCCGTTGCGCAATTACCATTGTGTGATTACTGGCTGTTATTTTACTCTTCTGCCACGCTATATTACATAGGTTAGCGCGATTCCTATGTATTCCCATGGTATTTTTGTAAATGGGTTTCAAGCAACAACGTGGCTCTGTCAATAAAGGAAAGAGACCAGCGTGGTCATGTGATAGAATACTCGACTGCCACACAAAGGGCCTGGGTTCAAATCTTATTCGTCCCTGGGTGTATTTTTTTTCTCATTTTATTTTTTCATGTCTATCGTTTACTTTTTCATTACTATCGGTTACCGCCACCAACGGCGACGGTGACGGCGATCGCGACGCCGCTCGACGCAAGAACGGGCGCCTTAGAGCTGCGCTCTAAAACGAGGCCTCCGTGTCCGGAAAGCAAGTCCGCGATTTCACGCTTAGCAACGCAACGTCATAGCTGCTACGCTACCATGGCGGATTGGTGGCGAAGACCCCTGTTCATTGCGGCACATGAACATCGCGTCGCATAGCAACTGCACGAAATGTCAGTGGCCCCTAATTGAAAGAAGGCCACCTTAATTGGTCTCCGCTTCAATGAAATCAGCGATGACGGATTTCGCAATCGAGAACATCGAAGGGTAACTGCGGGGCACGCTCAGGGTGTTCGTGCCACTTCGCCCGTCAGGATAATTACTACGCGTGTCATTCCCTACATCTGCTTTCTTGAGTAACATTACCCATTACATGACTAATATTTCCTAGTAGCATCTTCCCGCATGTATGAACGCTGAAATATACAACGGCATTTTTTTATATCCGGCGGTATCTCTACAGTCTTAATCTTGTAGACAATATAATATTGACCACAAAGCGCTAAACCTTCAAAATTAAAAGCTGTGCCAACATTCATATGGTATCTTGAGAACGTTACTTATAACGTACAAGCTTGAAGTTCCGCAGTCGGTGCTCCATGGTACTGCTGTGTACTGAACAATTCATCTTTATTCATTTTGAGCTGAGCTTGGCAACATAGAAACTGAGACACATATTCGCTTCTGTTGTTACTTTGTAAGCTTACTGCGCCGTCGTCAAGAGCCAGTGCTCATGAGTAATTTAAACAAGGAGAATAAATTTTGCCCTGAAGTTCGTAAATAGTGGAAGACACAGGCAATGGTACCCAAGTGCGCCCGTTCTCTCTTCTTTTTCGATTCAATAAAACAAGGCTTTTTCCTGTATGACCTGTGAGTCCGATGACCTATTGAGAAGAACATTATGAAACAAAAAAGAAAGGCTCATCTTCAATGACTCTTACGTAACATAATGTTGCCGTGTACAAGAACTACACTCTGCCGACGAAGGATTCTTTATGCCACTCGAGGCCGAAGACACAAAATTGCACAAGCGCTGCGAAAATAAACAAATGTACCCACATTGTCCAACTTCTCAGCCGCATTAAATCGTTTGCGCGAAGTACGCCATCTTGTTCGCATTCGAAGGAATTCGTTTTTCTTCGTTTTTATTGCCCGTTCTTATATACTGTTACTCAGTGTAATGCGGGGAAAAAAAGGAAAATAAATGGAAGCTATACGGACATGTGGCCATATGTGATGTCTGCTTATCGGCTCTCCATTCACTAATTAATCTGGCGCTAGAGTGATATGCAGTATAGCATTGGTAATTTGGTCATTGAAACAATGACAAACAACTTCAGTCATACTGTGAAACTCAATCAGGACAATTTGCGTAAAAAATAAGCACTAATGTACAGAAAGTAATATTAGTAAGGAATAAAGTACGATACAGAAATTAAAACACGCGTTGTGAAAAATAACATAGTTATCTGACATTTATATCTGCTCGCACAAGATAGTGTACATTAGAGATCATTGCGAAAGGCATCCGTCCTGCAATGCACATAAAATAGGCTACCGATGATGATGATGACGATGATATTTATGAACATTACAGAATGTTAAACAAACGAACAGCGGTTTAAAGATAGAAGAGTACTCGATAGCAGAAACGATAAATTTACTATAGAAATACAGTGTCACAAAGCAAATGTCAATGCCTTCAGAAGGCATTGCGAGTGATAAACCCCTTGAAAATCTGTGTTTGTCGGAAATTTAGCTTAACTGCTATCTCTGCTGCTACTATCTGCTGCCTGTCCTTACAATATTTCCGAAGCTGTTTCATGTACAAAAGTAATCACGCATGACAAATGTTTATTACCGAATATAAAGTACGTTTGGCTGGCACAGATGCTAAAGAACAGCCGTTAGGCAAAGTATTTCTTTGACTGGAAGTCCTTGCTCAAAGTAATTATATGCAAAACTAAGGGTTGAGTAGCTCATTTGCTACAAGAGTAAGCTAATGCACTACAAATCTGAACTACAAAACGTGTAAAAGAAGCGGCAATATGTTTTACCGTTGAATACATTAATCATGTACTATCACGCAGTGCGTAATTACGGTGGTGGCTACACGGTTCCGTCACAATCTTGATGTCTAACACTTTAGTGTAACGACCATGTCTTAATCCTCGCTGCTCACTTTCAAAATGGACTGTGCAAGTACGGAAAAATTGGGCTACAAAAATTTAGCCACAACCAACTCAGGTCGTTTTCTATGTATATGCGAGAGCATCACTGCGTTTTCTTTGAATCTATAGGTCGTTGCTGCGATAAGATTGCATACGGCTACGTTAGCCAATATTATCCAACATTAGCCCCCATTTATCCTGCATAATGGCAACACTAGTGGACATTTGCTAGCACTAAGAAAACACTAAGAAAAATTAGCTATTGTTTAGCTAAGTTTAGGCAGTATTTACCAGCATCAGCCTAGATGAGGAATCATTTAGCCAACACTAACCGAGATTAGCCAATATTTAGCCAAAACAAGCCAACACTAGCAGTCATTTAGCCATGTTTAGCCAATATTCGCAGTAATTTAGTCATCACGCAGGTTTGAATCCCGCCGCCTCATGATAATTTTTTTTCGCCAAGATTTTCTCTTTCATTATATCTTTCTGTCTGTCTCTTTGTTTCTTTCTCTCTTTTTTTTGCCCTCCTCCTCATCCTCACATCTCTCCTTCGCTTTGTGCTTCCTCCTTGCTATACGCTGGACAAATCGGCGCACGTGTTCGGGAGCGAAGCAGAAGATGAAGAAGAGGACTGAAGAGAGCGCGTGCCGGTTCATGATGATGATAATTTCGGGCCACGACATTTTACGCCGAGCTAGAACAGCTTCGCTGTTTAAAAATTGTCGTTGTCTGCGACTTTCTCATGGTGTTAACGGTTCCAGCCTTTTCTTTACCATATTACATACGTATGCATAAGAAGTCGGCATTGTGTGCGGCACCCATTTTTGCTTCTCTCTTAGACAAGCAATATATGCCAAGATCAGACCGGCTTAAAACTAGCAAACGGGCAGGTCAAGGCACTAACGGTGCACCGCCAAATTCACTGACTCTAACAAAATACAAACATGATATGATCGATTGAAACGCACTAAGTTCACACACTAGTTAAATGTAGCTTTACGTATGTCACAACATACAATATTTTCGATAGAGGAGCCTTATGCACCTCTCTTGCACCAAGAGGAAACGGCACTATACAATACAATATATGCAAGGATACATCACAGGTTGCTTAAGATATCAATAGCAAATTTAGCTTTATGTACGCCATAAACTCCAACATCCCTGAAGCATAATTCACGCAGAAGTTATGCACATCTAATATTTATCCCCCGATTGCTAGCACTGCCAAATATTCGCTTGAGGCGCGAAATGCACGTTTTTTTTTAAGTTAGTTGTTTTATGCTGTTAATGTTCTTTATTTTTTCTGAGAGAGCACTCTTTTGTCCAATGCGCTCAGTTTATCGCAATGTTTCTTTTTCTATGTTAACTATGCATACTGCAGGACATTGAGATACGTTCAATCAGTTTCTATTCGAGCAACAGCACATCGCACATTCGAATCAACGTATTCTATGTTAAACATATTGTGTATACAGTGCTTATCTGTAATTTGCCCTCACCTGTAAGCAACTGTGTTGCCTGGAATGCCACATTGACTAAAGATTATCGTAAATAAAATTTCACAAAGGATGTGCGCAGCATGTTGCTTCCACACTACATATGCTAGAGCGTGATCGCGTTTTTCGGGTTAATGGTGGATATTACAGCTTGGGAACCACTCAAGATGACCCACTTCGGTGGGTATGGTTATGCATATTTGAAGGCCACGGTCGATGTTATAGCAGGTCGGCTGTCGCCAAGCTAGGAATGTTCGAAAGTTCGAACATTTTCTGTTTTCTCGTGAATGTTTTGTAAAACGCGGAAGCCGAACTTTCGTTTTTACGTTGTTGTGCAGCAATTTCTCGTGGGTCACACTTACAATAAATACTGGGCGCTAGTTGATACCTCTTGGATGGACAGCATTGGCAAAACTTATTATGGAGGGACAGAGCATCTGCAATATTGTATTGTCACGTAAGCACTCAGTAGCGGCCCGCGCAATTCGGCTATATCTATGCGTGTTTAGCGCAAACAAATAAAATTAAAAGCTCGCCTCTGCAATCGCAAATGCAATTTAACGCCTAATAACTAATTAGGTGAGACAAAACAATTCAGGCTACGTTGACAGACTTGACCTAGATATTAATAGAGTGCTAAAATTAATGGACATAAATACCACCCGACTATATACATAGGGCCCGTGAAGGACCAAGCTGGGCGAGTCAGGACAGCAAGTTCTGATGATGCACGTGTCACGTCATACGCTGTTTGTTGCAAAATTTTCTGCTTATGTTCACCGCGTGGGTCCGCCTTTAAGTTCTGGTGTCATGTCGAGTGGTAAGAAACCCGTATATCAGTGGGAATGTGGGTCATGCTTCAAAAACATAAACCTAAATGTTTTCGTAGCATAGCATTTATTGTTATGCTTGCACTGACATGTGACGTCCCAATGAAAAGCTGTACATTCTTCGTATTGCAAGAACACAACTAACATGTGCTAACCTTACAAAAATAGCATTGTCACTAAAAAGAGCAAACACGTAAAAAGCAAAAGTGTTCTTGACTTAACTGTATCCTTATGCCACGAATGCTGGAGGTCATGATGAGTAAGGCCCAAGTCACCTGTAAGCGTCTGCATTAAATAGACATTTTGGATGCAGAGCTCTGATTGCTTTATTTGTACAAGTGTTTCACACCATTCGACGATGCTCCAATGTTTAAATGCGGCGCGTAAACTCTCTAAGAGGTAATGAGGGGCAATGTCGCAGAAGTATTCTTATTTTTTGTCGGAGGCCGAGGACGCAAAGCGAAATGGCAAAAGATAGAAGAAACCTCCCACGGTCTTACAATTTGACAGCCATTCTTATTCCATTTGTTCTGACTTTAGGTGTTCTAAACGCTGAACGGAATAAGCAAGGCTGAAGAAATGAAGAAGTAGAGAAACTGCCAAATGCACGTTGGCACACCTGCCGTCAGTTCCCTCATTATTGAGCAATATCATCGACCAGTGATACTGGAAATGAAACAGTGCCACGGAGGAAGAAGTTGTCCAGAAAAGAAAAACGTGCAAAAGCCACCCTAATAAAATGAACGCAACAATATTGGGAGTTAATTTTGGTTCAGCAGTAACGCAATTAATTTCGCATCAATTGTGGTAACATTTGCGCTCATGGTTCGATAGTGTCGCAGGAACCTTGGGACACGCCAAGTATCCGCGGCGACATTGGAACTCGCGCTCCCAGCCTGCCGGGCCTCGGGGCCGAACAGGTGTCAAGTGACCGGCTTTATTGCTAGACTGAACAACTTCCCACTCGAAGAAGTGGCCTCTCGTCGGCCCCTTTCGTAACTTGCACCGAGAACGCTCGTGCGTGTTGCGAACGCTTCTTTCCTTGCCTTGTGCTTTCTTTATGTCGAGCAGTGCCTTACAAAACAGGCGTTTGAGTGGGCGTCCCGGGAATTGGTTAGCATGCGATTAAGGTAACCTCCGGGAGGAACGCGACAAGAAATCAATGATTCCTGGGATCATCGAATGTCACGTGCGCCCTTTTTACATCTTCTAACATTGTGCGAACTGCGTGCAGACGAAAACTGCTAATAGATTTTTAATGTGCGATTTTACGCACTAAGTTTTTCTTTATTTGTTGCATCTTGCGGCTCCAGACACCTCCGCATGTGATTCCTGCAAATGCAGACAGACGTTAGAGCGCATATCGCGGTCCTATGCGCGTCGAAGGCCTATCAAAGCGACGCGGGCATTGCTACCGCTTCTAAGATCGACCGAGCTCAGTGATCGATTGTATGGCTTGTAATGAACAGCTACACATGTTCCACCTTGATGGCACATTCCTCCCTCTCCTTTCTTGCTTTTCATCTCCTAATCCCTTTGCCGCCAGAGTAGGGTAGCAAACCGAACGCGCATGTGTTTGACCTCCTTTTTTTCTGCTCCTGCCCCTGCTTCTGGCGAATCGCTTAAGAAGTCTCTTTGAATTTTGTACGACAAGCTACGAGTATTTTGTAGGCGTCATATCGCGTTGGCAGCTGCTGCATACGAAATATTTCGAGCGATGGTATCTTCTTTCACAAGAAAATTCAATTGACAAACAAACCTAGGTGACTTCAAAAGGCTGCAGACTAATACGTATTGCCACCTTGGTTGACTCGAAATGGTTCCTGGTATTTTTAATCTCTCGCTGCCATCTGCACAGACTTCGTCTTCCCTTGGCCTTTTTAACTCCGCGTTACCACTGAGCAACAGCACTTGAAACTGACCGATAACCTCGACAATTTCAAATGTGTATTTAGACATCTTCGGTTCGCTTTGCTTTAAACCTTGAGTTCGTATCTATCTCTGTTTGTCCGTGTCAAACAGTAAAAGTTGATTAAATGACCCTGACGCCAGGTTACGTGCTTAGAGACAACGTCGGCTTCCTAGGACTCAAATTTTAACTAGAATAAAAATTGTATTGTTAACCTCTCACACACATTAACACTGAAAGCAATTTGTCATCTTTTTGTGGTATCTCGTTCCTGATAGTTCAGCCCATAACAGTAACTTCAATATTCAGAATTTCCCGCAAGTTATTTCCCTTTCAGCCCTGAAACGGCACTGTTTAGTATTTTAAGTGTTCTGAAGCAAATATCTTTCCTACAAGTCTCAATAAAGCAAAGCAAAGCATGAAGGTGCGGCCGATCGCAATGCGCCGAGCGATTGTCAAGCACACTGGCTAGGACACAGAAAGGTCAGGGGTAAAGGTCGCGTTACGTGGGTGTCTCGGGCGCCACAGGGTACGCGTAGGTAGAAATAAATCGTTTCCCGCGGCACGGAATATTCAGGTGATCGAACACAGCTTAGTGGTATGACCTTCATATGGGTAATCATATATCGAAGCTGCATGGCGCGTTATCGCACCGAGACCTTGAAACAATGAGTGTTATATGTTCGCTCTTGAGCATATAATCGCATTTCAGGGAAATGGCAAAAACAATAGATAACTACCCAGTTAGTATAGGCGTGTTCATTGATTCAACGCTGTAGAATGTTGGAGACTATTTGTGACCTGACACCTAATATTACAAATAGTTTGAAACACGATAGAAGTAAAAGACGCTCACCTAACATCTAACAAAAAAGGAAGAAAAGATATATTGATGCTTCGAGACGGTTACGACTTTTTCGTTCAAAATGAACATGAACGCGAGATGGGGTGGTTATTCGTTTATTTGTAGTTTGAGAGATCGAATGTTATTTTGTTTGTAAAGTGTCTATTGATCGAAGTGCTTTCGCTTCTCGAATTACGGTTGATTAATTTGACCTACAAGGAAACATGTGCAATGCTTTCTGACATGTTACTTCATTTAGAAATCGAGGAACTCTTTCATATGCTAGGCATAACGTTGTTTCCGCTCAGAAATGTCGGTCTCGCTTTAATAATCAGCATAGATAACGGCCTCGTGAGCAGTTTACGTGAAGGAACGGTAAAAAAAAAAAGGTAATCATTTTTCATGCCGGTTTAATATCACCAGTTGCTCTCCAACAACAGATATAATGTCTCGTTCGCTGATGCTAAGACAGTAAAAAAAGCAATTTTATCTTGTGAAGATACGACAGTTGCTGGGGGAAAATTTACGATGAGAAGGAAGTAGATAAAATATTTAGTGGCAAGTTCACTCATTCACAGAAGCCGCCACTCTCATGACCTGCATTAAACCACCTCAACTGAACACACCAGCGGAACACCCCAACAAAATTTGCGGTCATTGCTACAGCAGCCCTGTAAGTTATCAAAAGCCGCAAGAGTTAGCCAGAGAAAGCAGTTCGTAGGATCATTCGCGAAGAAGTGCAACGCGCATGGTGACGGAATTCACCAGCTTCTTTCAAGCCGAAATAGCATTCATGTATTCACTTTCCGGTCGATTTCGAGTATCTCTTTACCAAATGTAATTTCTGTTATATATATATATATATATAATATATATATAATATATATATATATATATATATATATATATATATATATATATATATATATATATATATATATATATATATATATATATATATATATATATATACACGCCCACATAAAGAAACAAGCGTGGAAGAAAGCCATTTTAAATAGAATGTACATATTTCCCACTGGTCGAAGCGTCTCTCATAACCCTTGGACATACTGTCATCCGCACAGAGATGAAGCGTCGTACAAAGGAAGACCTATGCCTAAAGCTCGGCTGGTGGGAAGGTGAAACATTTCACATCAAGAACCAATGCCTGGGTAAGTTCGCTTCTTCACAAGGCTGTTTGTAGGCAAACATTTTATCCCTGACGTACGGTCACGCCTCTCATCCTGTCCCCTCTCGTTCCTGTTCCTTTTAGTATGCTTGCATGACATTTATCAGCGTTATCTTCGGGTTAGGCTTGTAAGCTGACGCACTAGGTGGCATACTCCTACGTGCAAGCACTCAAGGTTGTACAGTTTGTACATTGTAAGCCTGCACCTGATATAAGCAGCGCGTAGACAGTGCCTAGTCTTCGGGATAGAGATAAGGCGCCAGAAAGCATGCGCTAATAAATAAAGATTATGGTAGCGACACAGGTTCTTTGAATCGTACAATGCTCTAATTATATCGTAATGTGTTTAAACCTATATTTAATCCACACTTTCAACGCTAGGTACTGTCAAGCGAACAGTCTGAATAGTGGAAAAAAAGACATAGTAAAAGAGCGTAAGAAATTTGCAGCCTTGTGCACATAGCACTGTTAAAATGAACAGAAAATCAGCACAAAAATGCAGTTATCTGTGCCGAATTGTGGCACACTGGTGGTATAAGAACAAAGAGTGCGCGAATAATGTCAGCCAGTTCTTGTCTTCAAGAGTAATGAGTAAATATGCACGAAAAAAAAACATAACTTGGCTTGCGGTACTATTTCAAGCAATAAAACCATCTTAGCACTGAGCATAACATATGTGTCTGTTCGTTATCATTTCTATATTGCTAAGGTTTTTGTACGTGTGTATGACTGTAATCTTTTATTTAAATTTTTATGCAGAGGCAAATGTATGGACGTAAATATGTGCAAACGTTAATGAGAATTAACAGACAATCAAACTTTTGATCAACAAACATTTGATTGTCTGTTAGTTCTCATTAACGTTCGGTCTAACAAAGAAAAACGAGCCCTTAAAATTACCTTCTTCAGTTCAATATGTGCAAGTATTGTATATGTATAGATGTGGATATGTATGTGTACATGTATAGATGGGAATATGTACAGATGTTGTATATGCATAGATGTGGATATAGAAATGTGTAGAATATGAATATGTATTTTATTTTTTTTATTCATACACACGCTGTATACTGGTTGTCATACCAAGGTGGCAGGCAAACGGTAAAACTTGCGTTGTGCAGCTTTTTCTTTTTTTTTCTTTTTTTTTGCTGTAAAAAAAAGGGAAAAGAAGATGCAAAATAAACTTGAAACTTGGAACATGAAACGCTTACTAGTACAGACAAGACGCAGAACAGCGATATTTCGTTGGTGCCAGCCGTTATTCCATTACAGTGTTCATAGTTTTCGGCAAATGCTATGGCGCTCCATAGTTGGGGTTTGCTCTCGTAATGTGCCTTGAGTTATCAGCAGAAAAATATCGGCCAAACACAAGTCAGTGAAAGAGGATAAATAAACACGAAAGAAGGTCGGTGTTCACATCGCGTGACAAAAGAAAAGCCAATATATCTTAATCAATAGGACTGAAGATAACAAATTAAATATCAGCCCTAAAATGTGGTGGTGTCTGTTTTGACGGGCGCCGCCGTCACAGACCGTCCGGCTCATGACGTCAGTCTTGAGTTCTTGCCCATTGGTGCAGGCTCATATTCATCCGCATTTGAGGAGGAAATCCCGCTACCTTCTAAAGCTGTACCCGACTATAATCGTCAACAGTTGCTGTATTAATTTCGCACCAAATTTCAACATAACAGACTGGAACAGTGTTAGCCGTACTTATGAGACCTAAATCAGTTGAGTGATTAAGTATTATTGTTTATTTATTTATTTATTTATTTATTTATTTATTTATTTATTTATTTATTTATTTATTTATTTATTTATTTAGTCAACACACATCACCCGTCTTTCAGAAGCCATAGAAATAGGACTTTCTTATAGCAGGTATTTATAGTAGCATGAATTAGTTACAGTAAGATGTTTCAAGCCATTCAGTTGAAAAAAAGACTGTTATAATACGAAAGAGACACGCTAAAAATAAAAAAAAACAGAGCACAATAACGAATCATGTAGGGTAAGCAATTCGTTACAATGTGTCATCAGAAAGTGATAAGTAGTTGATATCATATCATAAGGCTTCATGACTTAACTCTGTAACTCTGTCTATAGTTCAGTTATTAACTATGTTGTAACTCTGTTATACAACAGTTTAGATAATTAGAACCACGTTAATTCTTTCAGGGCTTTTAGCTAGGTAATTTTCGAGAAAATGTCTGGCACACCATCATAGCCTTGCACTTCTCACCTAGTGGCGGACCTTTATCGTCGGCTTCGTTGCAAAAGGTTGTCGTGGGCGTCAATATCGTCCACCTCCTTTAATGTTTTGTTGCTGTTGTTTCACTTTATTTGCGATCAGTTTCCTTAATCCGGAACTCATAACTTAGCAAGGTGCATGATCGTACTGTACTGGTAGTGCATGATAGTACGTCTTAGGTGGAAAACTTTTGGACGAGAGACAAAAGGAAGGCGACGAACGCAAGCGTGCGTTTCTTTAGGTTTCTTTCATACAGTTTTTTTTTCTTGTCCAGTGAATGCGCCATATAATTTTTAATAGCCCTTCACAGCGTGTATCTTGGCAGGAAATTGATTAGATAATAAGGAAAGCACAGGCGCTCAGAACCTCTTGCGCAAACTCTACTGTGGACTCAATATTTTATTCCATGTTTCAGACCTCCTAAAAGCTATCGAAGAGGAGTTGGGATGCGAAGATCCCATTCTTCACACTACAAGAAAGCTAATAACATCCTCAAAGGCAATCCAAAGTGTGAGTATGCGTTTTTAGTGAACAAGACTTACGTTTAACTCAGCGAGGAGAATCATGTCTGCGTCTTGTTTGCAAATAGTCAAATTCACGGTTGAAACTTCAGATTTACGTATTGAATTTCGCTTATTGCAATACAGTCATGTCTCCCTCAATATCAGCAGCTTTTCTCTGCTGATATTGAGGTCGCGGTTGCCTGATATTTACAGGGTTTATACTACACCTAGTTAAGAACCTGTTGCATGCATATTAAAGAACCTCAGGTGGTCAAACATAAACCCGCAGTCCCTCACCACGGCGTGCCTCATGACTAAATTGAGGTTGTTTTTTTAAACTCCGTACCTTGTACAATTGAAACTCCAGAGAAACACTCTTTCAAAACTCCTGACAGAGAAACTTGAATGAAAGTATAGATAGCACAGTCAGTGATATCAGCAACTTTCACACAAAAAAGCATTCAGTCAGTAATAATATGAATTAATTGAAACTTAGATAGTTTGTAGAGCATGTATACAACGGTGGTACACTATTGTTGATGGCACGACGCTTTTATCTTTATTTTTTTCTCGTTTGCATCATTCAAGTATTCTTCTGCAAATATCTTTGCTACAGGACATTCTACCGGTTTTAATCCATTCTCAAGAAAACCCATGCGTATTCCGGGCCGTTCTCAGGTAAGCTTCAGCAAATTTTTCTACCACTAGTAACCAGCGTCGCGCGCAAATAGCCGTATCATAATAGCTGAGGGGGCACAGACTTAACAGCCAGCAGTGCACACGCGATAGGTTGGCGTTATTCCTCGAATACGTGCAGAGTAGTCTTGTGTCTCTCTTGTCTTTTCACCGGCATTTGACGATTATGTTGGCGGTTGGAGGTTGTAGTGTCGGCTTCGAGTCTTATTTCTTCCGTATTCACACGTGCGCATCCAAGTTTCGTGCTAAAAATGCACTATGGTCTAAATTTGCTCATCAGTTCAAGATTACCAAGACTGGTTAGAAAAAAATAAGGAAGCCAAGTCCTATTTTACACGAGGACACAATGTAGACTCAGTTGTTGGTTTCACGCCAAGGCAGGAAACGAAAAACTCAATTTGTTTACCAGTACCGGCTGGCCACTTGGCGCTATAACCGGTTCAAGCATGAAAATATCGGATAGAGAAATATAAGGCGACATAGGCTCAGTAATCAAATTTCTTGCCGTCGCCGTGCTGTGTTCCCTGTTCGAAGATGTACGCTTAAGTTAAGGAAACGTCTTTGCCGTGTACACTAGTATTATTTTTAAAAAAGTGCTGTCGGTCATGCATAACTGTATGCCATATACCCGTCGATACGGGAGCTGCGTCGTCGCCTATTCATCGATACATGAGGTAAGTCGTCAAGGCTGACATAGCCAAAACTACGTGACATCCTGGGGCAATTCATGCGGCCGCTGGTCAAACTAGTGCGAATATTATGCAGCGAGAGTCCCTAAAGCAGGTACAGGCAACTACGTTCATGTTGGCGCAAGGACGGCCGTGCAGTACTTCAAGAAAAGCCCCAAAAGTATGAAATGTCAGAACCAGCAACTTGTCTAAAGTGGTATTTCCTAATATCAGCTTCATCGTCTCTACGCAAAGTCACGTTGCGATTTAGAATGTTTTGGTGAGTTCTCGCTCCACAACAGTGTAAATGGCTGTAAATTTTTCATTGTGGCATGACTAAACGGAAATTAATCCTCTAGATGAGCTCACGATATTGAAGGCTCTCTAAGTACGTGTTATGGTGTGATCAGCGCCGGAGGGGTCACGACCTTTCGTGGCTTTTTCTTTCTGTACTTCTCCCTTTCTTCAAAACAAAGCAGAATCTAATCGCCTGATCATCAAGTCCAAAATAATTTGCAACCAGCCTGCACTCAGTTCATTTCGTTGGAAACGCTCTTCAGCTGTTCTTAGTATATGAGCTTGTTGTTACAAGCAATAGACGTTTTTTTCTGCCTGTGAAACTTTACCGACACGAAGTTTGCAACAGCCTTCGATGGAAGTAACGCATCTTCCTACAACTACGTGCATTTGTCCCCATTAATTTCTGCCACCTAGGCTCCGCGACTTCACTGCGACAATCAAAATAAGCTTCCTATTTCAAGAGTATATTCACTTGTGAGATTATGCATTAGATGGTGGTTTTTAAGATGAATTCACATTGCTTAATGTAAAGCTGACATTTGCATGTTGCTTTACGCAATTTCGTCGCGAATTTCTTGCATCACAAGGAACACTAACGCTGCTATAAGAACGCTTCCTTGCGGTCCGTACATCTGCGGCTGCAACTATACGCTAAATGTGCGCATATATTGCTCCTCTACGCAATGATCCAAAGGCCGTAGGCTACGACACAAGCATGTTCTTTTATACTACACTGCATTGCAATAAATATTCTCTGGAATTATGCGTTGTGTAGAGAGCGTAACGCCACGCTTACCCTGGACCCCAAAGTTGTTTTCATTTGTTAGGAAGAACATCGTTTCTCTCTTTTTCTTGCTTTTTTTGTCTTCTTGAACGAAACAGTATAACACTAAGAAATAGTATCCACACCTGCAGCAAACGAGCATTCTTGAAACAAGAACAGAATTAATGATGCCGACGCCACACGGTAAGCCTTCCCTGAGAAAAATTCAAAATCAATTGTACTATTTGCACTTACACGTTATAATTTCAAGAGAAAATTTCAATAGATCCAAAGAGCCGTGTCGGAGTCTACACACGGTGAAGCTTCGTTTTGTAGAATACGGAAGTTGTTTTGTTCGACATGACACTTCTATTGTCCCACTTTCTGTTGCTCCTTCAGGTTCGGTTTAGCTCTCGAGTTGACGAATTCTGTAATCCACCTTTGAATAGAGCTAGCTTTATGGGAGAACAAAGAGGCAAGTTGACTTTCTGCAGACAGAGGTGTCACAGGTTCCATACCTCGACCACTCAAGGATTGGGCAGGCTCCTATTCGGTAAGGGAGCCGCAGTAGCAGCGAGCGAAATCCGGGGAGGTTAATAACGAAAGCTTCGCGTTAAAAGCGCTTCCCCACAACAGTGACACAGTAGTGGTCAGAGACGCATGTACTTAATACTGCACATAGGTAATATGGTAATATAGCCTTAACAGCTCATGTACACTTAGCGTCATGTGTGCTAGGTGCCCCCTTCCCAGCATCTTCAAAAAGTAGAAGCAAGATAAAAACAGCGTCCAACAAATTAATTATTTCTACCATTGGCCGCAAACACACACCAAACCTTGAAGAAACTGCAGATGTCCCTCATCTGAAGTCTTGCATACAAATTTCGAAACGATAATTTACCGTAGCTTACAGGCTGCCGCGTAAATTAACGAGTGGTTCAAATCATGTAGACAAGCTGCATAAATGTGTTGCCTCTGTGTAACACTCATGCGGTACGCACTGAGCGCAGTAAGCATATGAAGCTGACTATTTCGTATTTGCCACCTTAATCTTGCTTGCCAGCGAATAACATTATGACTGCGATATATATCGACTCGAGTCTACAATATATAAACGGAATCGGTCCATGCACGTCATTTCACACAACCAAGAAAGCCACCCCCGCGCGTCCTTCACATTCGAGAAAATAATGTATCGTAAACATTGTAGGTGCTCGATAGGAAGCTAACAAAGGAAAAAAAACTGAACATATGCGGAGAGACCGAATACACCGAAAAAAAGAAGATAAACCCCCGCAAGTCTCAATTTTCCTCTATGACAGCGCTTGTCTACCTAAAAATAAACTATTCGAAAATAAATTATTCAGGAATACGCATCTTATTCCTGCACCGACAGATGCGGTATTGATCTTGCGGGAACACGTCGAAAAACATTTTCTACTCAGTTTTGAAAAAAATAAAAATAAACCTGTCTCCGAAGCGATGTTACGTAAAGGGTCCATCTCATAAATAAACATAGCCGCCGAAAACGAACTTACCTTATTTTTAAAAAAGAAGCAGCTGACGGCGGCTGACGTATAGTGAGACCGTCGGCCTCACGTTGGTTTTTTTTTTCTGTGTTCGCCGCCGCTTCAGACCACTGTAGAATTTGCGAGGCATATTTTTAGACGCAACGGGCTTCTGGAAAAATCGACGCCTCCTCGGCACACGGGAGCACGTGCCCTACCCCGTCTCCTATGAATGACGCACTTCTGAGAGAAAGTACAAAAATAAATATATATATATATATATAAGAGTAGAACAACTGCAGACCATGACACCGTCGACTACAATTGCTTAGTCGTGGAACCGGCTTATTGATCTCCTCACCGTAAGCTCTGTTCTAAGCCTCGGCATTTCGCCGATGCGCGCGGCGGTACAAATAACGCCGTGCGGCGCCTTACGGCACGCCGCTAATGCTGCCCACGTGCAAGCATTGTCGGCGCACCTCCGTACCGAAGCTGCCATTGAGTTCCTAATATGCCCGTAGGGCTACGCTTCTGTGAGCCGCGCATGTAAGACGTCCCACCGAATCGCCGCCACTGGGAGGCTGCAGTAATAGGTCTCCGCGGGGTGGCGAGGAGCTACCCGCGTAACGGAGGAGAACCGCGTCTCGAAATAGCGCGTTTCACAAGCGCCGCGTTTTGAAAGCAGCGCTGTATGCTCCATTTCCACGATCTCGATTGTTATCCTCACGCGGGCGGGAAGACGCTTATATACCGACCTACGCAATTATATACGCGGCGCGTTCGCGTAACGATTTACGCCAAGTTTGAGTCTAAAAGCGCTTCGCTTCAGTCTTATGACTATGCGGTACGTTTATATTGTTCGAGAATTTTCTCATTGGTTTTCCTTATAAATCACAAGTTGATATCGCGGACATCGAAAAGACAGTACGTAACCGTGGCCTCCGCAATCATATCCGTCAGCGTGCCGTTGCTAATCGCGTAGGCCATGGTGCAACCAACGCTAGATCAAATAATTACAGGAGAGAAATTTTGGTCTGCAATTTACGTAAATGCTGCGGCTGCTGGCTATACTATACCGTGTGCGCGACGTGTTCAAGTACTTAAGGCATAAGGGAATATCTTAAAATAGTAAATACTTATATCTCTCAAAATATATTTTGCATTGTCAACGCTTTTTACTGTTTTCTAAGCCTGTTGATAGACGGTGTCAATGACTGTTTCAGTCCCTATCTCCCAATTAGCTTTGGCAAAATCGTTCCCTTTCAGCATAGAGATGGACGACAGTGCTGCTTCTGACCACTGCGGCAGTGAATACCGATCATATTATTTGCCACTGTTCCAGCTACAGCAACCAAAGGAGAATCGCTCGTGATTGTGTTGGCTCTTGACGACAGGCAGCTTTCAGGGCAGACAATCTTGGAACGGCGACCTAACCGCCCATCACACTAGGAATCATCCAAGGCACTAACATGTTTTTACGAGTGAGTGGGCCAGCTTTACAAATGCTATTACTACTCTCTCGCTGGTCGCTTTCCCTTCTTTGTTTTTTTTTCGTACGTTGATTTACTAATCTGCGATTATTTCTGTCTTTTCTTTTATTTCCGTCCCGCTAGTGTGCGGAAATAAACCAGAATTTTTATTACGATAACTCTTCCCACTTTTACTTTCTTTTGTTTACCTCTTTCTCTCTCGCTCGCTCGCTCGCTCCTCCTCAATTATTAAGTGAATTCACATTTGGCTTCAGTACAGAATACATGACCGCAGCAGATGGTACCCCGCGTGTTCATTCGGAGCGGCAGTTAACACGTAGCGAGCAGAGTATGGATGCTCGTTAGCCTCTATATCAGTGATGCTTCCCATATGATATAGTATAGTAGAGTAACAGGTTTGTTGTATGAACTAGGACATCACATTTAGGGTTACGCGGCCACATACAGAATTTCACAGCTCGCACAGGCAGTGTGTGAGTAGGCGAAGTAGTTACACACTGAGCCATAGCACGTAATAATATAGTGCAAATAAAGCTTAACTGGCTATTGATCCTACCACTTGAAGCTGCTCTATAATGGTCGTTATTAGCGTACAGAGGTTCTCAGACGTTATGGGAACCTTCAAGACCGCACGCGGTTGGTGCTTTCTCACATGTCCTCTATCTCATTTATCTCCCCTTTGTTTCTTTCGCCCAGTGCAGGGTAACAAACCAGACGTTGGTTAACCACTCGGCTTTTCTCTCTTTCCGTTTCTTCCTCACACTCTCTATGCCTGATTATGGCCACCACCTGCTTGATAAACTAAACCACATGAATGGCGTCTGACCGCTGGGAGCACTATTACTTAGCATACCGGTTATGCCAAAGTGGTTAACATCCTCTTCTTTCCTCTCTCTCGTTTTCCTCCTCCCCATAGAATATAAATGACCCTAATATTTTAGGTCGCAGACAGACACAGACAGAGAACTATATTTAGGTCCTGAGGAACGCTACCGCTCAAGGCGGTAGCAGCACAAAAGAACAAAAAGAAATAAGTTGACAATTTATTAGATAGAGATTGAATGAAGACGATGTTCGTGTTATACAACAGCTGAGAGCCAGCATTAGCCAACATTAGAAATTATTTAATCCACATTAGCCAACACTAACCAGCGTTATTCAGTGTCAACGAGCACTTATAGTACACAACTACATACGGTAGTTGAAGTCACGTGGCTTAGCAGGATGCTTTGTTCGACTGCGTAGCCTTTGGCCCACATTTTTTGTCAAAAATCGGGAATCGTCGTATCGCGTTACAGGACTGCTGGTTGAGGAGGGCTGAGAAAACATTGCCTCCGAAATTGGTGGCATTTGAGGTGGCAAAATTGACGTCGCGTAGCCAGCATGCGAGACGGCTCATAAGTAGGGGTGTGCGAATAGTGAATTCTATAACCGAATCTAATACGAATACTACTATACGAATAGTTTTCGAATAGTAATGCAACCGTTTTCAAGACAGCCCTAGAATACCGCAACATTTTATTTAGATGAAATATTCACAATCTTCAACAAAAGAACATTGCGATTACTTTTAATGGAAGAAAAATAAGTGCCACCATTATGTAATCTTAGGCAAAGTCGTACACATCAGCTACTAGGCCCTTCGAGATATTTTGTAACTAGGTTGAAAGATGGCAGTTACTTCGGTTTTCAGGGTGGTACTTTGTTGCAAGCTTTTAAATAAGACTCGGGCACAAAAATTAAGCGATGTCTCATGAATCAACATCACTATGAATCTCATGACAGTGATTGTTGATTGGGGAAACGTTCGCTTCTGCGACACTAGAGTTCTAAGCAAAAACATCTTCATCCGGGTGTCAGTAAAGCGTCGATAGTCGCGTAAAAGCGTGAGCTGCATGCATCTTGGTAATTCAATAATTAAAACGAGAAAAACGATCCTTTTCTCTTCCGGCGTTTCGACTCTTTTGTGTTTTCCCGTCGGTGCTGATTATTCGAAAATTATTTTAAAAAAAAAGATTTGCGCAGTCGCACTAATGGCGCAAGGCTGGAAACCAAGAAGGGAGCTGGGCGGCCTTTCTTGTTTGTCTTTATTTGTCTGTTCTTTGATCATCTCTTCCTTTCTCTTTCTTTCCGTTTTTTTTTCTACCTCTTTTTTGTATCTGCTTATGTCTACCTCTTTTTTCCTATCTCTATCTGTTTCTTTCTCGCTCGTCCTATCTTTTTCTGTTTCTCTCTCTCTCTCTCTCTCTCTCTTTACTTCTCTTTCTGTCTTGCTCTCTGTTTTTTCTGTCTTTTTTGTGTCTGTTTCTTTCGATCTCTTTCTATCTCTATCTCTGTCTTTGTATCTTTTGTTCCTCTTTCTTCCCTTTCTTTCTCTCTATTCCTACCTTTGTCTTTCTATCTCTTTCACTCTTTCTTCGCTATCTCTGCACTCGTTCTCTCACCCATCCGAGTTATTGCATCCCACGCCGGACAAAGCGAGCCACACTGCCTAGGCGAGAAAGAACACAAACAAGAAATAGGATGTTAATCTGCATTAATCAGAATTAAACAAAGTGGAGTCTGATAAAAGACACCAACATCTATCATTCTCGCACGTACGCTCTACATGTGCAAAATGCATGTTCGAAAGTTTCTACCGCCTGAAAGTGTTCACCATGTAGCGTCATTGCAGCCTATGAGGCGTGTGTAATGCGTCGTCAACGCGGCACCAGACGAATCCGGTTATTCACACTTGTGAAGTTTCGTTTGAGTTATTGAGGAGTGCGGGTACCACATGGGCAGTCGGCCTTGTCGTTGATCTGATTACGTCGAATGCTTAGATGTAGAGTTGCGTACTGCGCACCGTAGCAAAGCATTTCGTTCTTGCACAGGAGGACGCAACACGCACTTGAGAAGCATTGCTTAATGCTCTTTTGCTTCAGCATCTGCCTGCTCATTCCCGATTACGTCAAAGGGTGAAGGTATTCACTTGAAGGTGAAGGTGATACAGTGGCCATTCCTTTTCGCAAGATCGAGAAGCACTGCGATTTCCAAATCTAAGGTAATATACGATCTTAGTGTCATGACGCAATCATTAGCATCGCAGAACATTGCCCATACGCAAGTGGGCTCCTCGGAAAGGAATCGAATCGCCCTACGCATAGCTGCAAGTTCCGCAGTATTAAAGGGGTCATGAACCACTTTTCCAAGTAATGATCTAAAGGCCTCAGTGTCAGAGTTTGCTGCCTCCCGAATCGATTGCCGCAAAAATTTCTCGAATCCGTCACGAACGAGCGGAGTTACGGGGGTTTGGCACACGCCCTCAGCGCTTTCTCTCTTTTCTCGTCCCGACGAGCGCACTGAAAGCTACACAGGGAGGGATGGCACGGGGGAAAGAAGTTACGTCAGCGCGCGTCGTGAAACGCGATCGCTCTCCCGCTGTGATTCGAGTGCGCAAGTGTGGCTATCGTGTAATGTTAACACACTGGGGATTGCGGTGCCGACAAGTGGCGGCACCCTGTGGCAAGAAGTGCATCCGATCTGAACGCCGCTCTCGATTTATGTCGGCTATCGGCCAATGAGGGTGCTATGTCTTTTGCAACGCGGAGAAGCAGATACGCGACGTCAACCGGCAGGCGCTCCGCCCACCGACGAGAGTGAGAGCCGGCCTCTGTTTGAAAAGAAGGCGCCTGAGAAAACAGCAACTTCGCGCTCCGCTTGCAGCCTTTACGCGGCGCGCGCGACTGCAATATTTGGCTGAGCAGTTCATAGCCGTGTCAGCTTTCCGCAGGATGTGTATTTTCAACAAGCTCAAGGGGTGCCTCATGACCCCTTTAAGTGTTACCTAACATTCTTCCTAGGAATTGAATTGAAAAGCCGAGCGGTCCTCATTTTGAAGATGACTAAGGCTGCGCCGGAAAGATATGGCGTGAGATGTCCATCATTGCATCACATTTATTTATTTATTTATTTATGTATTTATTTATTTATTTATTTATTTCCCCAAAAGTCACATCTGAAACTTTACACAAGGGATGGGAAACCCGAAAGCGACAGTCTCGATGGAGAGAGAGAGAAAGAGAATAAACGTTTATTTGGAGCAAGCGCGCTGTGCGCCCAAGGTGGGCGGCCTCCTTATTCCAGGTAGTCTCGATGGAGGTGTTGATCATGATGTCGATAAGTTTGCTTGGTGATGGCAGTTTTGAAGAGCGGGAACTCGCGGGTGACTGCTGCATCATTCGGGAGGCCATTCCAGTCTCGGGCGGTGCGCAGAAATAAGGACAGCAGAAATGAGGTGGTGTGATCTTATGGCGGAATCCAATGCGTTTGGATGCCCTGTGCTATGGCCTCGGTGGACTGGTTGAATGAGCTGATTGTCACATGGGGTTGAATAAAAGAAAACATGAAACAGACAGAGACGTGCAATACGAGGCCGTGGAGCGAGAGCAGGAAGTTTTAGCTGGGTCTTTAGGGCGGAGACGCTAGAGTACCGGAAATAATTTCGAACAATGAATCTAGTTGCGTGGTTCTGGACTGTATCAAAAATTTTACTAAGGTTAGTTTGGTGGGGATCAAAGGCAGCAGACTCATACTCAAGTTCAGATCTGAGGACAGCAAGTAGTTCAGTGAAAGGTGCTGCCATGAAAAGATATCTATGTATCCAAAGGCACGGTTAGCGGAGTTCATTGTGTGATTTATATGGTTGTCCCACGATCGGTTGCTTGAGAGATGGACACCTAAGTACTTGATCGAGCTTCTAGCAACTATAGGATAATCGTTAGTCATATTAGTACCTGGCACGTGGTTCGAAATAAAATGAAAAAAAAAGATGAGTAATGTTTCATTCGCATTAAGTGACATCAACCAGGTGACATACCACTGCCGAATGCGGCCATAGCTCGGCAAACTCACTGATGAGTCCTCACTCGAATTCACTCAGACTCACATCAAGCCGTGAGTCCGAGTCCGAGTGAGTCCCGCTGAGGAAAATTTTGGTGAGTCTGAGTGAACACCGCTTCTTTTTGCCGACCTATGAATGCGGAAGATGTCATGCTGTAGGGACGAAACCTCAGTAAAGCTATTTATAGGGCGGTGACGGAAACACTTGTCCACAAGAAGGCGGGATTTTAGATTCAACAGAAAGTGGAATGTCGTTAATCTTAAACAGAAAACAGATAGGACCGAGGACAGTGCGCTGGGATACGCCGAGCAGGAGCAGGAAAGGGGGGACGACTTTTTTTTCTGATTGTTAACATGCACGAATTGTTTGCGGTTTGTTAGAAATCTTTTCATCCAGTTGAAAACATGCAGGTGAAGGTTTAGTCGTCATTTGCGCAGCACCGCCGTAAGCCGCATTAACTGAAACTGGGAGAGTTGCCAAAGGCTAGTAACGTAAACGCACGACTTTATGTGATTCAAGGGATGTGAAGACGGACCAGAGGTTAGAGAAGCCACGACGCTATTCTGGAAATACTTATGGAAGATAGTCTTCACACCGAAGCGCTCTCATGGCACGATATAGTTCTCTAAAGGAGGCAGTGTGGGTACAGTTGACCTCAAAAGTATAGAGACCACTAGGTCTGAGAAAACTTTGAGCTTCCCAGCAATTTGTGACTGCATTTAGTCGAACTGTGCAGTACATGTTGTTAGCGTGTTTCAGAACTGGTCGGAAATCTAAATTCAAGGTGACCTCTCGATGCAGCGAGAACGTTTAGCTTTATCTTTGAGCCAACAAGCAAAGCTAGATTCGAAAGGGCTAGTTTTTCTTTGTGAGTGCAAGAACATTTTTTTCCCTTGCCCGTTTAACGTCTCAAATTGACTGACGAGCGGCCTTTCTGTAGCAGTTAAAAATGCAGAATTTGGTTGTACAGTAGCCAGGTTAGATGCCCGGCTGCTTCAAAATGTCAAGTATGTCCCCGTTTTCAGCATTAAACTTTGCTTACAGCGTTGAAAAGCTGAAATAAACAAATTGGCATGCTTAAATGCACGTTTTTCTCAATAACAGAATGTTGGAGCGCCCGCAGCCCTGTAGTGGAAGTTTTTATTGAATTCAAGAACATCAGGTGTTATAAAACTCTTGCCTAAAGTATTCTGATGCCCCACGACAAAGTGTCATGACATAATATTCATATGTAGCGACATTCCCGATCAGTTGGCACGTATTATTGAATCAGGAGCTTCCTGTTTCGCATTGAGATGGGTCTAAAAAATACCTATAATTTTTTTTGACAGCTTAAGATAGAAACACAGTTGGTTTTCTTTTTTGTTTGCTTTTTTTGCCAACAGTCTTGAACCAACAGAATCTGTTCGAGCGATGTTGTATATGGCTAAGGCATGTCCGTCGTCCGCGGGCAAAAAACGTACGTGCCACAGAGATTGGGCAAATACCACTACTCACCACTGGTCCACTAAAAATGAAGAAGAGACCATACGAGCGGCAAACACCAGGATCGTGCACGAAGCCAAGGGCATGCGGCAAGCCATACAAGACAACGCATGTCGCGCGAAAAAGATGCATGCTACTCAAATGGAGAAACTTAAAAGAAGCATACGATCAATTAATAGGGAATTTCTGGTCAGCCATTTCAAATTTGGTTGCAGGGTGAGTGATCGGCTATGGTTCGAAATTCTGCGTCATCTCTATGTCGTGTGCTCAACAGATTCGCTGGTCATCCATATTCAGAGTGCAATAGCTCCTGAATTTTTTTTTCAGTAAATCTCTTCTTGAAGTTAATGGCATGCCTTAAAAGGCGCAAGAATCGCTTGTGGCGGTTCCTCACGCAATGCCTGCGCTGCCTCTGTAAGTGTTTCGCGTGTAAGAAGCAAGCTACGCCCTCAGCTTCTATTTCTACGCCAAACACTATAGGTATAATGACCGCGCGAATCGTTACGTATCAGGAATGAAAAAGATATGGTGATATATAACGACCTGGCTGTGTGTGGAAATGCCTCAAGAATCCTGCCTTATCCGACCGTAAATGATTTCTAATATTGTACCGGACAACATGGAGACTATATGTGGCTCCGCTAACATATTACCGTAGTGTAGCTATGAATGTGGGGGCGGTCTGTACGGTTAAGCAGTAATGACGTACGTACTTTTACCGATTTCTTTTTCCTGTCAAACATTTGCCTGTTTTCCCCTCCCACAAAACCTGCTGTTTTTGTCGAAGCACGTGTCTACACGCAATGCACTCTACGTAAACCAGCCCAGCTTTCTCCTATACGCGGTGAGCAGCGTTTTACTACGAACGTCACACGTATACCGAAAGAACACGAGCCCTTTTTGTGCGCTGAGTGTCATACGTCTTCAACAGCTCAGCGGGGTATGGTGCGATTAACGTTATTGCTGGCGCGTGATCGGGCCCGTGCACTGCTCGGCTGCGTCAGGCTACCGATGGCTTAGCGCGTGGCCTCTATGCCGCAAATGTAAGGTAGAGACAGGCACAAAAAGCCTTGCAGCATGCCCCCATTCACTGGTGAACGACAGCACGCTGTGATCAAGGCCGTGCCTCCGAACAACAGGGCCGTCAGCGGCGATTGACGCAGCTTCCCAGAGGAACGCATACGATCAATGGGCACGTTTCCAACCAGCGCTAAATATAGTCGCCACCTGCTCTAGCGGCTGTGGAGGCACGGGCTCACATGGATGCGCTTGTCGTCGTTACATGGGCAGTGGGAGGCGCTTGCTTTTTTTTGCATTTATTTAGTTATTTCTTTTCCTTGGCAGCTCTGAACGTACAGGTCCGCGTGTGCGCGTGAGCTTCGTACTGTTAGTTTCCTTGTTAGGTGCTCCCGTGAACGCAGTCTGGAAGACTATTCCAGTGAATCGTTCTTATAATCGGCACGACCTAATGCTTCTATCTGAGACTACAGTGCATAGGCTGTCTCCTCTTGCCTGCATATCTTTGTAATCGCTAAACTCGATTGTAAATGGCATCGTTTTAGTGTTTAGTGCGTTGAGGTCGTCGTTGTGCATAAGTAGATTTCTATTACTCCGCCTGACAGTTTTGTTATTGTTTTTTTTTCGTTGGCATTGAGGCAAGCGTAGGCGAGCATTGAGATGGCCTAGGTGATTGCCATTGAGGTAAGCATCTTAGGGGGGCCTCAAGTCGGCCTCATACCTTTACTCAGTCGTACTTGTCCCGTCATTAATTAAAGTGCAAGGTTATGAGCATGCAGATGTTTGACGATAATGGCGGCCGAGGATTCCTGATGTTTCATTCTCAAAACTGCTGACTTCCTTTAGCGGCGCAAAGCCGGGGGCCAAATGTAGGATGTTATGAGAAGCACGTCATTGCTTCATTTTGATTTTTGTATCCACATCGAAGCTTGTTTTTCATCGCACTTGACCAACGGAGAAGGGGGGTACGCTGCCGTAGAACTTGCCCCCCCCCCCCCACCACCTCTAATAGAGAACCCCGCGCATGCCTTTGAAGGCAGGTCATCAATTTCTTCATTGATTGATGATTGATTGATTGATTGATTGATTGATTGATTGATTGATTGATTGATTGATTGATTGATTGATTGATTGATTGATTGATTGATTGATTGATTGATTGATTGATTTCATTGACTTTTTTATAAGTTTCCCCAACTAAAGTTCTTCGACCTGCACCGAATTCAAGGCACTCTTTTTTTTACAGTTAGAGACGCATCAGGATGGCGGTCGCAGCATAAGTAGGTACTCGGTGATCGGATAAGAGATCGAACGTGCATGGCCGCTCGACATTTTTGTTTTGTCTAGCTTTTTTCATATGTTATGTAGGCATAGTCAGAGCGCACGGAGCCGAGACTTTTATTCCCAATAAACGTTTCCAGCGCACCGAAAATTTGATGACGGTGTGGAAGATAACGGTGCGGGCGTCCCGCTATTGCTTACCACAATATTCTGTGATTTGACAGCCGAATTTATTGCAAACTATAAGCGTAGTGCCGAATATTTTTGCTGCTAATTTTAGTGCATGTCACTTTAAATTACATCCATGCTTTCCCTATGCTGCTGTCCACACAAGAAAAAAATATATAAAAAAAGGCAAACACGGCCAAAACAAAGAAAGTTTGCTAAATTTGATGCGCCGTGAGGAGTTTTTTTTTATTTCATGCATAATTTTCAAGAAATCGTCAAATATAGAACAAAGCGTTTGCAAAATTTTTGCGAAATACTGTCTTTCTACAAACAGCGTGAAAAGAGAAAAGGATAGTCAAAGAAGCGAGTTTTTTCGGAAGAGTTCATTCTCAAAAAATAAAATTAAAAAAATTCGCTCTCAATTTTAACCAATGTATTGTGTATCGAAGTCCGCTTATGTCAGTCAGAACATAAGTTCAACATTATTTGTCCTCATTTGTTTTGTTCATAAAATATATCAGGCCAAAGTGGCCTGTGCTATACGCGTTGGCTTCAGTGCCTTTGCTGATTGATTACCAGTTTGCATTGAGCGTAAATGTAGAGTTTTAATTATTTTGCTGCAGCAGAACTTCGCTCTGGTAGCGTGTCTTCAAGAAAGATTTTATTCTTGTCGAGCGTGTGCGGGGGTTGGGGGCTGCCGCCTTTTCTAAATGGTTAACGCGTACACAGTTTGCCGCCTACAGCCTCACCTTACCCCTCCATTATTCGCTTGTCAAGAGCATACAAGGTACCGCGAGCACAAGTTTTGGCTCCTTTTGGCTGACCAGCCTTTTCATAAAAAGTGTTGCACACAACATTTTCTTTGTCAAGTCACCAGAACAGCAAGTCTGACCTTGTCCTCGTCAACGTCAACCATTCTCAGACTAGTCAAAGTGAGGCTTTCATTCGCATTCATCTAACGTGCAATGCATGATTGCGGAGCCGCAAAGGCATTATGCTTTCTTGTCTTCCACCAGTAAGATGTCCATGCCGGCTACGTTCTCTAGCGCGGAGACGCAACGGTTAACATTAGTGCAGTAAGCGCAAACGCAAACCTCTTGTGTTGCGGGCAGCGGGCACTTTGGACGTAGGCTGCAAAGCTTTGGCAGGGCGATGCCAGTTTCGGGGTGAGCTGTCTTGAACATCTGCAACACCTCGCGAGGAGGAGGAGGAGAGGTTGAAGAGAGTAATAGGAGCGTACAAAGCGTGTCATAAGCCACTTTAAAACGTACTCGAGTATCGGCTCGAGTATCGGCTCGAGTATCCAGTGCACGGTGTGGAAGGAAAGTATAGTCAGTGAGAAAGCATCCCCATAACGGTGCGCCTGCTGATTGTGGAAGATAGTTGCGGATTAGGCTGGCTTACCGCTGCGTACAGATGCTTTGCTATGTGCGCAAAGCAACTTTTGTCAAAGTCCGCCAAATCATGTGATCGCGGAGCTTCGCATGCTCTTGACAAGCGAATAATGGAGGGGTACATGTAACTTGACGTTGTAGGCGGCAAACTGTGTACGCGTTAGCCCTTTAGAAAAGGTGGCAGCACCCCGACCCCGCACCCACTAGACAGGAATAAAATCTGAGAATACATTTTTGTTGAAGACAAGCTACCAAAGCGAAGTTCGGATACAACAAAATGATTAAAACTGCAGATTTACGCACAATGCAGACTGATAAACAACCAGCGAAGGCTCTAAAACCAGCGCGTACAGCATATAGGCCACGTTGGCCCGTGTTGGAGTGCCGGAACGTTCTAGCTTCCAACCAGAAAGCGACGAAGGCGCCGCTGAATTTTCTCCGCACAACCGACCTCGCTAAATGACTATGATGCTCCCGTGTTTGAGTGTGTGTGTGCGGTTTTTCTTTTTTAACTCTTTTTCCCTTCCTAAACTTTCTATCCCCCCTTACCCCTCACCCAGTGCAGGGTAGCAAACCGAAAAACTTTTGGTTAACCTCCCTGCCTTTCACTTGACCTTTCCCTCTCTTTGGTCCGATATATTTTGTGAATAAAGCGAATGAGGAGACGTAATATCGAGCCCATGTTTTGACAGACATAAGCTGACTTCGATTCAAAATATTGTTTAAAATATGAAACGGAGTTATTTTATCTTATTTTTTGAAAATTAACTTTTTTGAAAAACTCGCTTGAATAGCTATCCTTTAGCTCTTTCGCGCTGTCTATAGGAAGATCATTTTACGCAGGAACGTTGAAAAGGCTTTGTTCTATATTTGGCACATTTTTTAGGTTTCTGTGCGAAATATAAATCACGGCAAGGTGCGTCAAAATTAGCAAACTTTTTTATATGGACAGTGTTTGCCATTTTTTTTAGATTTTTTTTTCTTTTGTGGACACCATAAGGAAAGCATGGCCGTGATTCACAGTGGTGTGCATTAAAATCAGCAGAAAAAAATGTCTGCCTCTTCCGTAATCGAGGGTAGATGAAAGGAAGAAATAGTAGAAAAGGAAAGGCAGGGACGTTAATGAGTTTAGGAAAACCGGTTTGCTACCCTAAAGATGGGAACAGGGTGGGGGAGATTTAAAGATGGAGAGGAAAGAGAGAGAGAAAGATAGCACATGACACAGCACACACAGACTCAGTCACAGTCGGTCACTCTTGCGTGGTACGGGACATTACCGTCACGGCCGCTTGTCCAAGTCCGTTTCGCTTAAAAGCCTCAGCAGTGCCTTCGTCGCCTTCAGCTGCGATGTCTTCTGTTGACGACATGCAAGAATAGTTTCAACAGACATTTGTCTACGTCAAGGTGCGCTAGAACGGACGCCAGTGACTGTCTCCGAACATTATATACCGGACAGTCGCACAGGACGTGGTGTTGCGTCTCCTCGCAACGACAGGCATCGCAAAGAGCGTTGTCGGCCATTCCAATGCGAAAGCAATAGGATTCCGTAAATGCCACCCTTAGCCATAAGCGATAAAGCAGTGTGGCCTCTCTTTGACGGAGTCCAGTTGGCATACAGAGATGCATCAAAGAGGACAGGTGGCGCTGACGATTCGTACGGTTGGTTTGGCTGCTTGGTGGGCACCAGAGAGTGAGCGTGATCTCCTGTGCAAGCCCTCGAAGACTGCTGGCAGCGTCAGACCTTGAAAATGGTATGGCATCTTCCTGTGTGCTTTCAAGAGCTGCCCGAGCGGCATTATCGGCGTGTTCGTTCCCGACGCCACAGTGTCTTGGCAGCCACTGAAATGTCAAGTGGTGCCCTTTCTCATGTGAGGTATGGAGAAGACATCGAATTTCGAATACGACCTGTTCGTATGGCCCGCGACGCAGAGCAGGTAGTACAGATTGTAGGGCTGCTTTTGAGTCGCTGAAGATAGACCACTGTTGAGGTCATTCGACAGCTCAGATTTTTTCCGGATCCCTGGTACACGGAGTTGCACTGTGGGTCGAATAAAACACCAAGGGGGCATCGGTGGTCTAGATTCAGTGGTGAAGCCCGAGGGAAGTTTGTCGTTGTACTTGACAATAGTTTTAGAGAATGATGTTTGGCGCCTGTCTGAAGGCAGTGTTGCAAGGTGATGACAGGGAGCACGTGCAAAATGTCTGACGTGCGTTCTCAGGACTTCCACCGTAATGTGAGTTTGCATTGGATGGTCACGATTAATCACAATAGTTGCCTCTCTTGACGTACCACTGGGCCAACCAAGGCACGCTCTGAGTGCTTGAGCTTGTACTGCCTGCAGAACACGAATATTGGTCTTGCAAGTATTGCGCAGCACGGGCAGGCTATATCTAAGAAAACCGAGAAAGAGCGCTCTGTAGAGTTCCAGCATTGCGTCTACTGACATCCCCCACGTCTTTCCTGCCAAGAACTTAACTGATAAATTGCTGTCAGGCGCTGCTTCAGGTAGGCCACGTGCATGCATGAAATGTCTACCGGCAAAGCAGATTGATTGGAGATTTTACTAGCCACAATATTGTGCCTGTTTGCAAGGGCACACCCACTACACTGTGCACTCGTCCATATGGGAGCCATTGTTTCCTGTCCCCTTCGAGTCGTCACAGGCGTAGAAGAGTCTGGTGTTGGGCCTGTTGGTACACAGCTTGAAAACCAGCGTGTGTGGTTGTCTTTCTTCTCTTCTTGTGCACGTGTCTGTTGAAGGCTGGGTTCCTCGTTTTCACGTCATAGGCGAATGCGTAAGGAACCCTGTGAGTTTTTGAAGTGGCAATTATTTCAAGCAGTTCGCTTGAAGCCACTTTTTGAAGTGGCTTCAAGCGAACTTATACGCTATCGGCGTCACCGCTACCGAGACGTTCCGTATGAAGCCAAAGTGCGATAAGGTCCTATTTCACCCGATGAACCGTGAGTTGCGGGTGCTAGGTGAAGCGTGGGGGGATGACCGAGAAAGACGGTGGCTTGATGCGCGCTCTTTTCCCACATGCCCAATAACAGAGGCGAGGAGGTGGGGAAGGGAGATGTGAGCGGCCGGATCGGTGAGGCTAAAGTCCCTAGATTTTTAAAACTAGGGACTTTAGGTGAGGCCACCTGGCGGCCGGGAGATCGATCAAGGAAACACGGATGTATTATTGCAGTAACCAAGCGTATCTTGCTTCACTGCTGCTATGAGTTATCGGCAAAGCCGACATTGCGTATGCCTCACCTTTTCAAATGTTTTTTACCCGCCGCGGTGGTCTAGCGGTTATGGTGCTCGAGTGCTGACCTGAAGGTCGCGGGGTAGAATCCCTGCCGCGGCGGCCGCGTTTCCATGGAGGCGAAATGCCAGATGCCCGTGTACTTAGATTTAGGTGGACTTATAGGGTTCCTAAACCACTCCGAATTCAAATATGAAGAAAGTGGTTTCTTTCTCACCTTTACTACCCTTCCTACAGGCGCTATCTGCTTCTAGCCACTTATTTCTTCATAAAACACGTAAGCAATGTCAGTACTAAGCGTTCAGCCTATCAGGATTACGCGCTTTTTGGCTACACGCTGTTACCTCCGCTTGCGCAGTCGAAAACGCACAAAACGAAGTGAGATCAATTCATCGCGGCCGATAGTCATGCGAGACTAGGCAGAACGGGCATGAACCTGCGTGACAAAACAGAGTAGGACACAATTCACAACTGATATCTCTCGTATATACACCAATCGAGAGCTTATTTCCTCATGACGTCACGTGGACTGCTGGCGTCACGAAATGTGCCTAAAAGAGGGGAAATGCCTGGAGGGAATACCACTCTCGTCCTTTATATTTTCGGAGGTTTTTTTAGGGGCCCTCTAAGAACTCCAGGTAGTCGAAATTTCTGGAGCCCTCCACTACGGCATCCTTCCAGTCATATCGTTGTTTAGGGACATAAAAGACCCCAACAAATTTTTTAATGCTTTAGTTTTCAAAGAGAACGCTCGTCGAAAGAGAAAACGTATTCATATGCCTCGCGTGTCCGCCTCGGTGGTGCAATGGTTTCTCTGCTCGGCTGCTGACCAGAAGGTCGCGGGTTCGACTCCGGCCGCGGCGGTCGCATTTCGATGGAGGCGAATTGCTACAGGCCCGTGTACAGTGCGATGTCGGTAGACGTTAAAGATCACCGGACGGTCGAAATTTGCGGAGCCCTCCACCACAGCTTGCTTGATAATCATGTCGCGGTTTTGGCACGTAATACTCCGAATAATGTTATTAAAGGGATCGCGGCCAGGTGAAGAGTCTCACGATGTCGGTGCCATCATCCAGTATCCCGGTATCGCGAGAAAGCAATTGCGTATGCCGAAATGCCGGATCAAGCTAAGGATCACTAACATGCGGGCTATGCGAAAGCAGGAAAACCAAATATGACTGGTGTCTTCTTCCGCGCTGGTTTCCAACGCGCCTATTGTTGGACATCGCGTAATCTCAAAGTTTAGCAGGCGCACTGCGTAGCGAGAGGCAACGTGACGCGTTGGCTGACCTGTGGCTGCGTTGTTCGTCATGCCAGCGTTGTGAAAAGTGTACGTGGTCTTCGAGTAAGATATGTTCATGTTTTTATGCAATGTGATAAGGGCATCAAACACGGCACCTATAGAGAATGTATTTCAGTGATCAAAGCAAGTAGTTATCCGTAGTCACTCCACGTAATTATAATGTAAATGGCGCGAAGCCACACGTGAAAACGATGATGATGAGCACGCAACATGACATACCCATAATAGAGCATGCTTCAATATTCACACGGGGTAGGAGGAAGAGAACGCTTCAGGCATGCACCGAACTTCTGCTAACATTAGTTAACTGAAGGGTAACATAATTTTTTTTTCTTTTGCAAAATCTAGTAGATGGCACGGCGTCATTTTGCACGTGACGTCCACTGTAGAAGAAGCTACGGCCTTCCGAGGTATGTAATCCCCAGCCTTCATCTCCAAAGCAGTCCATCGAGGATGAAAGGCGTGCATTTTTTTAACACAGCGACTCTCGATAAACTGCAGCCGTGTCGCAAACGTCGAACGGAGGAACACGAATTTATTGAGATGGCAGAAGATTTAACCTCTGAGGTTCCTTAGCCGAGACCTTTCAACGCGACTCCCAAATGCTAACAAGCGAGAGACCTTTAACGAAACAGTTCTTTCGAGGATGCGGCCGTACCGTAAACACCAGATAAGAGAGGCTGACGTCCTTGAAAGCTGACCACAAATGTTCCAAGAAACAGCTATGGCTCTGTTACAAGCCCGCTACACTGTGGGAAAACGCTACTGTCGAGGTAAATAAGTCCAACGCCGAAAAGGATCACTGAACTCTGTGCTCTTCCTTAATAAAGAAAAACAGTTAACACATGATATACCAACCAGCATTTGCGATGTTTGGGTTGGTCACGCACCAAAGTGTTTAACAACAGCGGTCTATCTATAAAATCTTCAGTTTCGTAATACACGTTTTGACGGGAGGACGAATATTTGCGTTTTGTTTTTTCATACCACGTAAACTACGAAGATTGAACTACAATGTCACCGCGCTTTTCAGTATTTGTTGTCAATTCCAGTAATTCTAGGCGCTATGCGGGAAGGTTTCGGCGAGAGCCCCCTAATTGTAGCATTGGCTTACTACCCTGAACATTTACTCGCCGAATGAAGTTAGTCACGCAAAACTAGGCGCATTGTGTCATTCCGTGTTAACGTACAATTATTCCAATTTTTACTATAAAAATTGCGCCAGTTCCACAACGTGAAAACAATGCAAACTGCGGAGTAGCGCTAAGGGTTCGCCTGCCTCTGTTGACGCATGGCTTGTGTTTGTCCGAGTGTTTGTGGTTGTCCGAGGCTTGTGTTTGTCCCTTTGTTTGTCCGAGCGGGAAAGGAAACCTTCATTTGTAATGCAGTGGCGCTTTCTATTGACCTATTTTGGTATTGACTTGACCTGCAGCGCCCTCCTTTGACCTATTTTGTTACTTTGAGCGTGACGCCAAACGACATCAGACGACAGTCTGGGCTCCCAAAGTGCCCCGCACTTAAAAAACTAGCTGCACGTTACTCAGAAAGTACTTTATTTTATCGCTTAGCTTTATTCACTAGCCCTAGCGTTGCTACAGTACCGAACGTAGCCCCAATATAGCCAGGCCAAACGTCCTCGTTTGCTGACCATGAAAGCCGAAAGCTTTGTGTACGCGCACAATCACGTTACAGCGTGAGGGCATTCATGCGCACCGAGCATATGGTCAACAAGTGCCGGCCACGGAGCTTTCTTACGCCGGCGACTCAAGCACAACAACGTGCGCTAACACAGCCGTACCACGAGGCGACGGCTGCTTGCGACATCTTTGCCATTCCGCTCGTCGAAAGCCCGAGCGCGGTACCCGTGCACAGCGAGGACCGGTGCTTGTTTTTCTTTTTTGCCCTCGTTCCCGTGCCTTCGCCGTGTCATTGTCAACGAAGCACGGCGCTGCGATGTTACGAAGCGGCTCCCACTGATAGCCGTTGTCGCGATGGGGGGGTTATTTCTATATTGAGAGGATTAGGGACGGGCTTGTGTAATGCGCTTTCGGAAAACTCTCGCCATTCGTTCCCTCAGCGGGCGCGCTTTCACGTCCTCCGGAGAAATACGCGTGCGCGCCGACGAGCCTCCAACAGCGCGGCTCGTCTCCGCGTATAACGTACTTTCACGCTTATGCCTTCGTTTCCGCTCCCCCGACCGCCGCCCGGGTCGCCCTGCCAGCGAGAACTTTAAAACCTCGTTACATGATCCGAACGAATGACGCGCAAAGGCGATTGCACGGTTGCCAGTTCCCAATGGCGACTGCCCACACAGCGGTGGCCGCCTGCCTTGCTGCGCGGCTTCGAAAGGGCAGAGGGTAAGTGGGCGAGTTAAGTCGTAAACGCGCCAGGCGCTGTCTAATTCGTACTTGGCATTTTAAACGCGAGTTTAAATTGCCAAATTTCAAAGCAAAGGTTCATTCAAATTAAGAAAATGGTCGACGTATTCTTCAATGGACCTGCTACTAGGCAACGTAGGCTATCGGTCCAGACAGTTTGTAAACATCTCTTGTGATTTACCAGTAAAAACTGAATGAATGAATGAATGAATGAATGAATGAATGAATGAATGAATGAATGAATGAATGAATGAATGAATGAATGGTTTCACGAACTCAAAAGAGTTTGAAAATTTTTCTTCTTCGATCGCGGTATTTCGCGCCCCCCAAAAAAACAGCAGAGACAACAAAAAAGCGCGGAGATGAAAGTAGTAAACTTAGTCGATGTGTTGACACACATGCGGGTCTGTTTATTCAATATCTCTCAAATGGGCACTTCGGGTTTCGTTGCAGATACACCAGTAAATCAGATGTATGCAATAAGGGACAAGGAAGGCAAGGTCACAAACAATATGGATAGAATAGTTGAGGTAGCGGAAGAGTTCTACAGGGATCTGTACAGCAGCCGAGGCATTCAGGATGATAACGTAAGGAGGAGTAATAGCGCAGAGGAATATGACATCCCACCAGTATTGACAGGAGAAGTAAAGAAAGCCCTAAAGGGAATGCAAAGAGGCAAAGCAGCTGGTGAGGATCAGGTAACATCAGACCTGTTGAAAGACGGTGGAGAGATTATGTTAGAGAAACTGGCCACCCTGTATACGAAGTGCCTCTCGACGGGGAGGATACCAGAATCTTGGAAGAATGCCAACATCATCTTGATCCATAAGAAAGGGGACGTCAAGGACCTGAAAAATTACAGGCCCATAAGCTTACTGTCCGTTGTCTACAAGCTATTTACAAAAGTAATTGCTAACAGAATTAATACGACATTAGAGTTCAATCAACCAAGGGACCAGGCAGGATTTCGTACAGGATTCTCAACAATAGACCATATTCATACTATCAATCAGGTGATAGAGAAATGCGCGGAATACAACCAACCCCTATACATAGCCTTCATAGATTACGAGAAGGCATTTGATTCGGTGGAGACATCAGCAGTCATGCAGGCACTGCGGAATCAAGGCATCGACGAAGCCTATATAAACATAATGGAAGAAATCTACAGCGGATCCACAGCCACTATAGTCCTCCATAAAGAAAGCGACAGAATCCCAATAAAGAAGGGCGTACGGCAGGGAGACACGATCTCTCCAATGTTATTCACCGCGTGTTTACAGGAGGTTTTCAGGGCCCTAGATTGGGAAGAGTTAGGGATAAGAGTTAACGGAGAGTATCTCAGTAACCTACGATTCGCTGACGACATTGCATTGATGAGTAACGCGGGAGACGAATTGCAGCTCATGATTACTGAACTGGATACGGAAAGTAGAAGAGTAGGTCTGAAAATTAATATGCATAAAACTAAAGTAATGTGGAACAATCTTGGCAGAGAACATCGCTTTGCGATAGGTGGCGAGACACTGGAAGTTGTAAAGGAGTACGTCTACTTAGGACAGGTAGTAACCGCGGAGCCGAACCATGAGAGTGAAATAACTAGAAGAATAAGGATGGGTTGGGGCTCATTCGGGAAGCATTATCAAATCATGACTGGTAATCTACCACTATCCCTCAAGAGGAAGGTATATAACAGCTGCATCTTACCGGTACTTACCTACGGAGCAGAAACCTGGAGACTTACAAAGAGGGTTCAACTTAAATTGAGGACGACGCAGCGAGCGATGGAAAGGAAAATGATAGGTGTAACCTTAAGAGACAGGAAGAGAGCAGAGTGGGTCAGGGAACAAACGGGGGTTAAGGACATCATAGTTGAAATCAAGAAGAAGAAATGGATATGGGCCGGGCACGTAGCACGTCGGCAGGATAACCGGTGGTCATTAAGGGTAACTGACTGGATTCCAAGAGATGGCAAACGCGTGAGGGGGAGACAGAAAATTAGGTGGGTAGATGAGATTAAGAAGTTTGCAGGTATTACGTGGCAGCAGAAAGCACAGGACCGTGTTGATTGGCGGAACATGGGAGAGGCCTTTGCCCTGCAGTGGGCGTAGACAGGCTGATGATGATGATGATGATGACACCAGTAATTTGTGGCTCGAAAAATGAGCAGTCTTCCAAGTTTGTACAAATAAAAGTCATAAGCTCTTCGCATAAAACTCAACAGAAATTACCTGAAATGTGAGTGCATGTGCGTTTCAATGCAACCGCAAGAGCAAAAAGGCGTAGACGATAAGCGTTTTCTCCAGGGTTGATACGTCGTAATATTATGACGCCGTCTGGCATGTACTCGGCGAATGACGGCTATTGCTTCTAATATACTTGAGGAAACTTCCAAGTTCGTTTGTTTTCTTTTTTTCTTTTTGGCCTTTTTTATATTGTGATTGTACGTGTGACACATAGGAGGCTTCACATAAGATGACAAGAACCAGTCTAAACACTAGGCATAAGATAGTGTAAAATAAGTTTCAGACAGAAAGGCTTCACGAACTAGGGTCAACCTTCACATTGCAAGTTGAGCGCTGAGACTGATAGTGCAGACAATCCTTAGTGCGTCCAATTTTAAAGGGGCCATGGCACCCGCTTTTGGATCATAATCTGGGTTATGTGAGTTAATCCCTGCGCGTTAACACACAAGCTGGCGAAATTTTAGCGCATTTGGTCGAGCAGTTAATTTATAATTGAATATTTTTTATGAACATGCGAGCGGCCTGAAAGTCGGGCAACACTGGCGCAGTCGCGAGCCATGATGTAACAAGCTGCTTGCTGTGCGAGCATCTGCATTCCGGCTAACGATTTTGTGCCGTGGTCAGCTGCGCGTGCAATCGAGCTATTTAAGCTTTCTTTAGCTTGGCATCAAAATCAAACACTTTGCAGCGGCTGAAACTTCAGTGGCAAACGGCGGCTCCGATTCATGCAGCACATGACGTCACACACGCCGTGGAAAATGGCGGTCACTGGCGGTGGGCGGGGTTTATAGCCGGCAACTTCTAGGGCCTATTTCACTCTGAAATACTCATTTACAGTCCTTTCTTTTTTCATATATGTGTAGGCCCAATGGACCCGCTACTTCTATTTTTCGCTGAAAACCGCAGATTGTTGGGTGACCGTGTCATGGCCCCTTTAAGGGACCAATCTGTTATAAATCAATATCGCCCAGGACCTATTCACAATATCAACATAATTTGGTCTGAAAAAGTTGTTTTCTGCCAGCGCAAAATTTGTTTAAGTTATCCGCCTAAATGATTTTCTTGAGGTCGCAAGATTCACAAGCAATAATGTGTTTCTAATTGATCCTAGTTTATCCTCGATTATTCTTCCTTTCGACAATACGGGTTATGTTAGCGTCACAATTAGCCCAACTCGTGCACATTTTCAAACTCGAGATAACGTTTCAACAGTGCCGGATATGCGCTGAACTCCCAGAAATACGTACCTGACACATCTTTGAAGGACCTTTTTCCGCGGTATATATTTTGAAGTCAAAATGTTTACGTCCTATGGTTTGAGGTCCAATATCATCTCGCAAGGTACGACGTCTTATCTTTCGTTTACTTCAATGACTTCGTTCTATGTGCATCGAGATCACGTGGTGTACATTTAACTTGTTTTTGGATATTTCTTTGTTCTATTTCTTTATTCATTTTTCCTGGGATCTTCTGACAACCACATTTCATCAGCCTTCTTTACTGCAAAGAATTGAGAGAGGGGAAAATGGTATCTCTATAAAGGAGTTGAATACACGGAAACAGAAGGTAGGAAAGATAGAAGGAAATGTGGAAGAAAGAACAAGATAAATCATCACAAATATTAAAGATAAATCTACTACAAACAACCTAGCGTGCGAAAACCAGCGTGGAAAGGTTATGAGAGGTCGCATTATGTCAAAAGAAGAAAATAACAGCACTAAAATGTGGTCGGTTCCTTCTAACTCAACGCTCAAATAGCATGAGTGCGAAACAAATAGACAGCACGGTATGAACAGGAAGCGCCGTTAGACGCACGGCCCGTGTAAGGTACAAGCATTCACCGATGGTGGTAGACGGCAGGTCATAAGCAGACGGCACTCTGGCACCATAGCGACGGGCACTGGTCAATACAATGGGGAATTCACTCGAACACAGCTGTCAACAAACTAGGGATGTTTTCTATATGCGATATAAGGTCGGCTACCACGGACAGACTAGACTCCACCAATACTCCAGGTATAGAAGACAAGAAACCGTATTCCCCATACGTCTCTTACGAAAGAGCTTCCTCATCGATCAAGCCCGAGATGTCCACCGCACTGGATAGCGAACGGCAAGACGATCCCCCCGGTGATACTCGCGTCGACAGGCAATCGCCGATGGCACTTACGTAAGATAGTTTTTGTGTATGAGTCTTCATAACACCGGGCGTCAGTTGCATGTTTTTCGCACTACTAAAGCATGCCGTCCTTATCCGTGTGCGACGTTTAAGGATGCAGTAAGGAATTTGATCATTCTCCTTTCAATGATGTAACCTATGAAATATTAAGTCCGCGAGAACTGCGGATAGTCCTAAATTGACAGCAATACGCCAGTATCTCGAAACAATTGCCAGTAAGCTATCGGCCATCCAAAATTCAATACATGGTCTCCAATCAAGGTGTCATGAAAAACGCCCTGGTGACCAATAGATATATCTAATGGACCACCATGTACTGGGAAGACAGTATATCAGAGAAGAAAAAAAATTACACCATCTCCCACTAAAGGGAACCATGTGTGAATGCGAAGCAGCGGGGAGATGGTGTAATTTTTTAGGAGCTGGCTCACGAGGTTCTTAAAGTCCCGTGCCGTAAGCTGCATCCATCCATTCAAGCGTCGTGGAACGCGAAGAGGAACGCTACGCGCGTCGTGTCTTCCCTCTAGCCTGGCCGTTAATTCTCACAGGGCGAGCGGGAAACGCGGTCGACAGGCGCTCGAGAGGGGGGGGGGAGCGTAGGAGAGGAGAAAGAGGGGTAGGAGACGCGCATGCGCTGGCGCTCATCGCGGCGTGCGCAGGACAGAATGAGGCGCACGAGAGGGGGGAGGGTAGGAGGGCGCTCATCGCGGCGTTGCACAGGAGAGAATGAGGCGCGCGAGAGCCGGAGAGCGTAGGAGAGGAGGGGGAAGAGGATGCGCATGCGCAGTAAGGGTGGTCACGCCGCATACCACCGGATTGAACTCCGCCATAAGCTGCTTCCCATCTAAAAACATGTTTTATCCCTCCGTCACAGGGATCGGTGTAACACGAAAGTGCAACCTGTCCTCATAGAAGTAGTTGAATATGTATTGTTCATTGATATACGAGAGCTTGCACAATGTCAATTGATGTTTGGCAGCTATAGCACCGTTTGATGTGGCTGCACCTACGTTGACGCCTGGTGGCATATCTCCATCTCGACGACTAACGTCCATGATCATGATTAAACCTTTGTGGTAGCTGTAGTAGTTAACATACACTTGGACACCACGTACGGTGAATTCCGCGCAAAGATGGCGTTGACATGTCCATAATAAACACTGGTACTCGATATGCACTCTTTCAAAGCGTTGTCATTGGTGGAGTGAAACGGCAAGGTGTGCGTTTCCCAGTAATAGGGTAACCTACGCCTGTGCTCATACATATACTACCACAGAGCGCTTCAGGAACGCGAGAGGCAGAATTCGTAGCTTGAGCCGTGAACGCGCGAAGAAGTTGCGCTTCCCCTGGCGTGTCTCTCACTGCACCAAAGCACCCACCTGCACAACATGCGCACGTCGATGTCACTGCCTTTCGGCGGTGCTTATTGCAGCCGTTTTATTAGGCGATGCCACCGCACTCGAAGCAGTCGGCGGCGAAGAAACGCCGTTGCTCCATTTGGAAGCTGCCATACGCTGGTGAGGAGGCGTCACACGCTGGCGCGAAAAGCAAATCACGTAACTGCGTCGTCACGGTATTGAATAACTGCGCACGCCACATTTCACTGACCAGAGAGTTTCCTGAAATATTGCAGCGAAAGCCTCCGCTGCGCCGACACTACACAAGCGCTCCCAGACGGCGCTCGTTAGTGGCATGACGCATTACATGACTTTACCGCTCCCAGACGGCGACGCCACCCCGCCAACCAAGGGCACTGGGAGAGCAAAGTGTAAGCAATAAAAATCGCGTTTGTGAGGCCTCCTGCATGTGTGACGGTAGCGCAGTGGGTAGAGCGCCCGATAGCTATTGTCGTGGACCGAGAGGTCATGGGCCCGGCTCCCAGGTCATCCGAATCAACGAAACATTTTCTTCTAGTTTTTATTTGCCATCTGATATGTGCATTTTACCGACGTCATTTCCGTGACGCTGCCGGGTGCTGCCAACGTGGTCACGCAGCTTGTGGCCATCTCTCGAAGGAGACGGCGCAAAACCTACGCCCATAAACTCAGGGACCACTGGCGTTGAAAAGAGCATAGGCAACCCTGTCTCAGCGCCAAAAGATGGCAATTAAGTGTATAGTTCCCTGTATCCGCCTTTGCAACGTCGCTATTGAAGTTACAAATAAAACTTCAGCGTACTAGAAGTCACAGCTTCTGTGATATTTAAACAAACATCAGGAAGAACTCGGAATCAGTGTTTTTTTTTTTACTTCTTTGAGCAGCAACTAGCGTATGTAATGCGGTCCTGTACAAAGGGTTTGGGGCTATTTCCTTAACTTTGCACTGGTTGCCCGGATGTTCTCATTTTAATTCTCGGATAAAGATTCCGGCTTTTGGCTCAAGGTCACTCGAAGGACACCGACAGCAGGGGCTAAAACATTTCACGCTTAAAATCCATCAAATCATTTCGGCTACGGCTTACTATGTTCAGGAAATCTTTCGCATATTTGTCCCACTCCGAAGCAAGCACTTCACTCGAAGTACGCCGTCGCACGAGAAAGCGTGTGCGCTGAACGACATTCGAGTCGTCTGAATGGGCTTCTCAGACAGAAGATAATATTGCTGCTGAGCTCTGCGACATTTTTTATTTGTCTTACTAACAGGGTATGAGTGGGCGAGAGTGCACGACGCGAGGTCAATTTTCGCGCCAGCGTTACGTGGCCAAAGTAGTCCCACGTGTTCTCGCCCACGCGCGCTCGACAATGAACAGAGGGAGTTTTTGCATTTCATTCCTTGTTCTACTTAGCTGACCGCTTTTATTAGCAGTGGTGCCATTCTATTTTAGTACTGCGCGGGTATATACATAACAGAATGTCCGAACAGCTTAAAGCGCCGAGCAATGAATGTTCGAGGCTTGCTCTTTTCTTTCCGTCATGCGCGGAACAATGCAACAGAGGAAACTGAGCGTTCTGCGACGAGACGTGACGCAACAGCGCCGGATGGCATCGGCAAATACCGAAACGTGACCGAACTCCATCGCTTCGCACGTCAATATAGCAGTCAAAGCTCTCCCTGTTCACCGCCCACGCCGTAATAATCTCCCTGATGCTCTGATGAAACTTTATACGCTTTGTTATGTGCTCGCAAAAGCTTCTTTCGTGCTTAGCGCCCACGTCCTTAAAAGGTATGCGGTCACAACACTGCAGTTAATTCCAATACTGATTCTGAATTAATATAGCCAGATGTATAAACTTCTGACAATAGGACGAAATGCTCGATATTTGTAACCACGATAATTTCGAAATCATACTGGTTTCTTAAAGGTCACCGTGTTTCGTTCTCATCTTCGTGTGGTTCTTGTTTCCGTATTCCAGAACTGTAGATACAGAGCTTGTGGTGTTCTGATCTAAGCGTATTGAATCAGCTTTAAAGCGGGCACTGAAACAAGACGCCGTTTTTACCGCACGTCATACTACATATAACACAAAACTTTGAGACTGGGAAGGCAAATGTTACTAGCCTTCATGCTTCGCTCGAACGACTGTTGCGTTATAGAATCGTGTGATTCGATTATGCTACGATTAGTTATTGGCTTACGCGTGAAGTTCTGCGAATACGTCATGACGTGTGAGACTTTTCACGACTTTCGAATGTACGTTTGCTGTCTTCATCCTGCTTTCTACCTGCAGCTATCCGCGAGCATTCACATACATGCAGACCCACCCACGCACAGACATACACAAACAAGCAGACACACAACAGCACAACAGCTAGTTGCATGCAATGCGCGTGATTATAGAGAACTTTTAGTCCATTCTGTTTTTCTTCGTATGCGTGGAATGGTATTTGGGCTGGTATTTTTTTATTTTTTCAATCATGCGTCGTGTGCTAGCTAACATGACTTGATAAGATAGCACAGATCTAGCAAAAATGACCCTATGGTCAACGGAAAGAAGGAAATAACATTTATTGTGGTAGGACAGCTGAGAGGTCGGCCTGAATTGAACTGCTGCCCTGAGCGTTGGGGAAGGAGAACGCACATGAGCCTACGTGTACTTCACTGATCACACCTCCTCTCTTGGCACCTATTCTTCCATCAGAGCCCGTGCACACTCCATTTATCACGCTCTCTCTTCACACCCGTTGCCTTTCCATGAGAGCCTGTGAATACTCCACCGACCTCAATCTCTCCCTTTACACTGATTATACTTCCGTCAGAGCCATGGCTGCCCCACTGATCCCACTCTATTTACTCCCATTTCCCTTCCGTAAGGGTGTATACGTATTACACTTATCACAGTCTCTCTTTTTACTATCATTGACCAATCAACGTCATGGATTCTCTACTGATTGCACTCTCTACTCTCTCTCATTACGCCTGTTTCTCTTCCATCAGAACCTCTGCATGGAAGAGTAATCCACTGAACACGCTCCCTCTTTACGTTCAATGCCCTTCTATCGTAGTCGATGCATACTCCGCTGATCATGATAATCATTATCATCTCTCTCTCTCTCTCTCTCTCATTACACTTTTTTTTTTGCCATCAGAGCCTTTGCATACTGCTTTTTTTTAGATCGTTTACAACACCAAAGTAGTCATCTCTCTATCTGAGTCAAGACGCTTTCTTGTCCCAGGTACTAATGCATAAATTACGATATTCCGTGTTTAACAGCGTCTTCAAGTGCGAACGAAAGGTACAGTAGATCAAGAAATGAGCGAAAGAACGGTGATCATTGCCGAACTGTTAGATTTGTTTTGTAGGAACCCGCCGCCAAATAATGCGGCACTGCGTGGGCGCAGGCGGTTCTTTCATAATAGTCCTACTGCAGGAATCTCCTGTCGATTGGTTTCGAATTACGTCCAATACACCGTCCCCCTACGCAGAATCGATGCTTCACTCCTCCTCGCTGTTAGCGTAAACCATGAAGTGGGAGCTACGCCTCGCACCGTAATTGCCGCGGTCATATAAGAACCAGCTTATATTACTGCTCGATGACGCCTGCTACCTGCTGGGCACATATACACGTTACATATACGTTGCGCTCGCGGTTAATAACAAAACATGAAAGCTGTACTGTTTGTAGGCATACGGAAGCGTTCGCTAAATTCATCAACAAACGTTGTTTCCTAAGCACTTTACAACACAATATGACGATAGACAAGATGGACTTGATGACACAGCGCTGGCTTCGGCGGCGGTCATCCCCCCGTCCACTTTATGGGGTATATATGTGCATTTAAACCTGGGAGTGTTAGTCAGCGCCAGTCGCAGCCATGGCGGCGAGTGTGGAACACTTTTTTTTTTTGGTGTCACGTGCTACGTGACGCCAACGTAACTGCACTTTTGCTCAAATAGGCCTTGCCATTCTAGGCTTGTCTATGCATACGGTGTGCCTGCGCTTTATTTCTGCTCAATACAATGATCGACTTAATCCGTCATATTTCCACTTCGAATTCTGTATAATTCAAGTAATGTCTAGATTTCCACACAGTATTTTGTAGGAACTTCGACGTGCAGTGCCTTGTATCATCTAAAACTCTCAAACGCCAAAGGACCCTGATTCTGCACCTCGTGTCAGCGAAGGCGGCCGAACAGTTTCAAAAAGCAACGATGAAAGAAAACCTTTGCGAATTTCAGCCGAGGTTATCCTGTATACGCTTATTTCTCTAGTGCAAATAAGTAACATTCTAGAATTAGAGTTTGCTTAGAGTATTGCATCAAATGCGCGAAATGTCTAGGACAGCGATATAACTTCACGCAAGCTAACATAGAAGGTGACACAAAAAGATTATCTTTCCCCCAATAGGTGGCATACTGTAACATCCGTCACGTTCCCATTTCTTTATTATAGATGTGGGCCTTTTTCTGGAGTATGTACCACCGCGTAGGTGCTCCTTTCCAATTAACCACTTTGACGGCAACTTTGGTGCCCACTGGGAATCATAACAAGCACCATGCCCTGCACTGCACTCTATCTATATCGATTCGCAAATCATCACAGAAGCCATAACCGTTAGCTGCCGAGTAGTGGTATTGTATATAATTCATAAGAACTGTTCTTTGAAAAACCAAGCATACTTCGGATTGCGTAGATGCCAGGTGGAGTTGAATATTTTTTATTTTATTGCTTAAAGCAACACGCGAAGACTGCCTGCGTCAAACCCTTTAAGGCGTATATGCTACTGCGTCTTACAAAACTAAAGCAGCGTTGGACTTTCTTACAAGTCCGACAGTCAGACTTTACTAGTGCCATATAAAGGTCAGCTCTGGCATCTATGTTTCGCTCGAAGTTCACTATTGACATTCGCTATTGACATTCACTATTGACATTCAAGCAGGCTGAGTCGACCCCAGAACGATTTTCACATTGCCAAGGACTGAACCTAGGTCAGGTTGTGTGTCAAACCTATTCTAATACGCGTAGCCTCGCGCTAAAATGAAATCCAATACTTGCGCTCCGAATGCTGGTTGCCGCTTCTTCGCCGCAACATCGAAGAGGCGCTAGCGGTGTTTTATATAATGCCTCTTGGAAATTGCTAAAATTTTTCTTACGAAACGTGAGCGGCGGCCGTGAAGGCGCACGGCTGGCTCTCTGCACAGACGTCATCGAGTCTTTTGGAATAATTTAATGTCCATATTTCCCAACAGCCTCTTCTCGGCGCTCCGAACGTTGTCCTTGAAGCTTTCGGTGTAAGCTTTATGAAATCACTTGGACGTCAATAAAAAACAATATTTCCGGGAGCATAAGTGATAACCTCGACTCTCCCCCACTCCCCCCTTTTCTTTCGCCCATGACCTGCATAAAAAACGAGAATTCTGTTCTGGCGGCTGAAAAGCAATGACAGCTCCCGGCATTGCCATATTTAGACGCTATAGAGTGCTGAGCAGTCTCCTCATCATGGAATGTTGATCAGCTTCTTGTGCGTTCGTATGTTATGCGCCGTTATGCCCACATTAGGTGCTATGTTTTGGTTCAAAGTAATAATTACGGGATAGATTATGTGTTGCGTCAGAAAAAAAGTTTTCTTTTTTTGCTGCAAAAAAGTGCTATTCAGGTTATATTATTCCGCTGCGCGCCAGAAATGAAACCAAAATTCTGACGTCAAGCAGAATGGCACATTTTGGTGGCTTCCGCGCATAATGATTGAAGTTTTGAGTTTCTAATAAAGTATTTCAGCTTCGGATAAGATGTTAATATACTGTAGGCAAAAACTGCGGATCTCTTTGCGTGGGAGGGAGGTGCGCTGATGAATTCTGCCCTAATGAAAATAAAGAACACCACGAAGAAACGCATAAACACACTAACAACTAAGATGACCAATATTTTAGAATAATAGAAAATAAGGGTCGCGTTGTAAAAGCACTACGAGGGAAGCGTGAATACGATTGCAGACGTGCTGTAAATTATATGCAATGGAAAAAGACAAATTACATTGTCACGTCAATAGCCGTATGCTTTACCACAATAGCTTGCATGGATTAGAAAAGTCTGACTTCATTTTACACTATGTTGACGTATAATGTAAAGTCTTATAATGTGCAAACTCGCAGTGTCGGCAGCAGGGCAAACGCTCTCGCGCTAATATTCGTCTTATGTATGAGTGAGGGCTTACTTCGGCGTACACCCATGATTACGGATCTTTCTGGTCATTTCTCCCCTTGCAATATATGTTATGCTTATTATTACAGTTAATTATTAATTAACGGATTGGTACGCTTTTTGGTTCTTTCAACCCAGTTCCGACGACTGCGCCCGAATCTGAACCAAATGGATCCTCATGCTAATAAGCTGAAACTAGAATCACGACACGTTAGCCTCTTTGTAAACATATTTAGATCCTAAAAGCACATGAATGAAGCATCACTCCGAAAAGAAAACATGGCTTATCCCTCCGTCATAGGAATCGGTATAATACGAAAGCGAAATGTGTCTTCACAGAAGTAGTTCTTATTGCGTAGTGATATATGAGAGCTGGTACAATGTCTATTGGTGTTTGGCAGCTATAGCACCGCTTGACGTGGATGCACCTGCGTTGACGCCTAGTGGCATATCTCCATTGCGACGACTAACGCCCATGATCCTGATTTAAACGTTGAGGTAGCTGAAGTTTTTAACATATACCTGGACACAGCGTATCCTGAATCCCGCGCAAAGATAACATCAACAAGCACATAAAGAACACTGGTACTCGATATGCACTTTTCAAAGCGTCGTCAATTAAGGAGAGAAACGGCACGGTGTGCCCTCCCGACCAATAGGGTAACCTACGCCTGTGCTCATGCATACATTACCACACTACGCTTGAGCAACACGGGAGGCAGAGGTTCGTAGCCTGAGACGCGAACGCGCGCAGGCGTTCGATGTCCCGCTGGCCTCTGTCTCGCTCCACCAAGGCACGGCATACGCCCGTCGACACCGTTTCCTTTCTGCAGTGCTTACTGAACCAGTTTAATTAGTCGATGTTATCGCACCCGAAGCAGTCGGCGGCTAAACACCGTTGGTGCATGTCGAAGCTGCACTATTACGACAACGAGCCGTCACTCGCTAACACGAAGCGAAAGGCAAAGAAAGTAACTGCGTCCAGGGCGACTCCCTAACGCTAGCGCGGCCAGTGTTTTTCACCGGCATCGAGACGCTTAAACCATAGCCTTCGAGATTGCGCGCCGGCGCGCAATCTCTGAGGCCATGTTTTAACTGCGTCGTCGCCGAATCATTCTTTATTGGCGCTAGTAAATTTCATGCCGCATTACTTCACTTCCTCGCTCACAGGCGGCGGCACCATCCCGCTCCGCCTAGCCCTGCCAACTGAGAGCACTATAGTGTACTAGAATAATTTCCTAGTGACGCGTCTGAGAAGGAGCGCGCGTGCCCGTTTGTGTAGACGCCACCAGGCGCCGCCACTGCGCCTTTTTCTAGTCGTCTGCTAGCGTAAATGCCGCAGACCGGCGGATTCATTGCAGTTCGGGACATCGCCTGCAGCAGTATCTATTCGCATTTTTTTATCATCCATTTTCACAAACGCATCATATGAGTAACTCTGCATGTTTTGCTTCTATTGCGCAATACCTAGCACAACATTTAAATCGCATGCTCATCGCAAACTACACAAAAGTGCTCAGCAACGTCTACGCTGCGTTGCTATGCCAGAAGGCGGCCTCGACGGACGCATATTGATGGTGGCAAACTTTTCGTGATTTATTCTCGGTTACAGAAACGCAGCTAAACAAGATTATTCCGGCGTTTCCTTACCTCATTTTACGGCGTGCAATGAGACGTACTACATGGAAGCATCCCACATGTAAGCGTCCGGAGAAAAAAAAGTCATCCACCATTTTTTTTTCACATGAACTACGACGTTGAACGTAGCGTCGCAGGGAACGCGCACGAGGCAAGCAGCTGCAAAGCGCGTCTGAACCGGCCCAAACCGGCGCGAACTGGCTCCGCGACTAGAAAAAAGCGCAGCAACGCCACCAGTGGCGTCTACTGGCGTTTGCTTCAACCGGCCTATTGTCCCCGCCTCCTGGACGCGTCACTAGGAGATTATTCTAGTACACTATAGAGAGCACCGTGCGAGAGACAATGTGTGAGAGATATATGGCGCGTTTGTGGAGTGGCGCGCATCTGCCTCGGTAGCTTTGTCGATAGGGCGCGGGGCGCTTATCGTCGCGGCCGAGAAGTCGTAGGCTTGATTCCCGGCGGGGGCATTTTTTCTTAGTTTTATTGCGATATCAATTATATGGACCGTGTCGGCTGGATTTTGCCGTCGCCGTCGCCGCCGTCATGCACCGTATATAAGTATGTACACACACATATATATATATATATATATATATATAATATATATATATATATATATATATATATATATATATATATATAGCAATGAATGCGATAGCAATAAATTGTAATGTAACGCGAAGAACGGAAAGCAGCTCGAAATTGCCAGCGCGTCGCTCGAGCCCAAAGGACGCACGAAAAGAACGCACACAGGACGAGCGCGAACTAATGCGTCACAGCTCGACACTTGAAGCGCACTGCTCAAATATAAAGCAGGACGCACGAAACGAACGAACAGGTACACACAAGACGAGCGCGAACTAATTGTCACAGTTGTTACTTATTTCTGTTTGAACAGCGCGCTCCTTTCGCGAACGCGGCCGCTGCAGCGAGCGAAGCGAAGCACCCCACCGGCCGCCCCTTCTTTCCTCGAGATAAGCGCACGAAAGCGACCACGCCCTGTAGAGCGAAGAGCAACGGCGTTCGCAGGAGCGGGGCGACGATCTTTAAAGCGCACCACACGCGCGCACGTCACGCCATCTATGTGGCCACTAAGAAAGCATGCTGAATTACATGGTGTATATAAATAGCTCGCCGTTAGCAGGCTGAAAGACGGTGCTCTCGTGGCCTAACGTCAAACGCGGCGGGCTGCAAAGCGAGAGGTCGCCCGTTGGATTCCGCGCGTCGGAAAGAATTCCTGAATTATTTTTCTTTGTGGCTTTTCTATATATATACATACTTATACATATACGGTGAATGACGGCGACGGACATTTTCCAGCCGAGACTGTCCATATAATTGCTATCGCAATAAAATGCTTCCGAAGCGCGGAATCGAACCAGCGACGTCTCGTTCCGCAGCGCGTGACGCTAACCACTACGCCAGAAAGCGCAGATCCTTCAGGTAGCTAACGGCGAGCGTTATATGCACACCCTTTACCGCTGCCAGGACTCAGAGGCGGCAGGCTCTTATAAGCGTTTCTTCATTACCAGCGAGATGGCGCGAGGAGCGCGACGGGCGGATTTAAAAGTCGTCGGCAAGCTCGCTCGCTTATTCTATATTTGCGCAGGGAGAACCTTGCCCTTCCGCTGTCTGCTCGAGCGGTTTTCTCGTGGTGAGGGGAAGAGGGATGTTTCGAGCTTTCACCGTGATGTCCGCGCTCATGTTACGGAGCGTACGAAAGTCACTCGAGCTCAAGGGACGCCGCTAAACGAACAAACAGAAGATGAGCGCGAACTATCAAGTGTCACAGCTAGACACTTGAAGCACGCTTGTTTCCTTCGCTGCTTCGGCCGCCTTTGCAACAGGAGCGCTGTTCAAACTGAGAGTATCCATTGGCGAGCCTCACTTCGTATAGCATTAGTTTCTTGCTATCGCATTCATTGCTTCGCCCTTGCGGTGAAACTGCGACTTTTTTCTTCCTCATCCGTTAGCGTCCATTTTATCAACGTCATATCCGTGACGGAAATACGTCACTAAAGCCTTGATGGAGACCGGCATAAAGCACTTTCGTGTTAAGAACGATTTGTTAAATTTTCGGGTGCGCATGCGAATCATTCACAAACTGCGTAGGCACGTATGTGATTTTATATGACACAGGAAATCACATAATTTGACCGATGCGAATAATATAACTGTCTTTAATGTCATCTGCAGATATCAATGAAAATAATACCGTACACCTTCTCTGCTTAATGCGGACAATAAGGCAATTAGTAATGACGCCCCCATGGTTTCACATAATTTGCGTCTCGGCAGTTGATTTCATCGATTTTCGTTTGCCTACATCTTAACTCCTTGTCCCTTGTTATGATTGTCAATCCGGGCACCTTCCAAGTGGCATATTTTCATTCCGGAGGATTGGCCACGAATGATCGCATGCACAGTGGTACTTGTTCAGTTGCATAGGCACCCAATCACACAAATTGTACTTTATTGCCCGTACCTAAGACACATGTTAAGTTGCAACTACGCAATAGAGCAGGTTGTGCATTTCGAAATTGTCCATTATGTGTGCAACTGCCCAATGGTCCAAGCTGTCCCAAAAGAGTTCACGGACGGCCGTCATACCACAGAGCGTCAAGTTCTAAAATATTGCTAATAGAATTAAATGTGAGAAAAAAAAAGAAAAACGAAAGGTAAGAAGGTTGACCAAAACAACCACCCGTTTGCTGCTTTACATTAGGGGTGTTGACGGTACTGCAATGATAAGGAAATAGAGAGAGAGAGAGAGCACCTGCACACAATCACTGTTGCACGCAGCACAGAATGGCGCTTTTCAGTTCCAGAGTCGTTCATGCAGATTCGCTATTCCTAAAGAACTGAGTTCCCTTGTCTATCGTAATTTATAGAGACGCCACTTGATTGAAGACTCAAAATATTTTGAAGCAAATAATAATGAATTAGTGATTGATATATTGAAGTATTAATGCAACTTCTTGTCGCTAGGCCTTACAATGTTGACGACTGCTTCGTTATTACGACTCTATGTTCGTGTCGTCGCAGGCAGTTTCCACGCATTTGATTCCCATTACGGCCAGCGTGAACTTAGTTTTCTGAGTAGCAGAAACACAGGAAATCCAGCAATGATCGCAGAACTCAAGGTACAAGCGCGGATCGATAACTTATCCAGAAACTTGAAATTTCCTGAGATTTCACGTGACAAAACCATGAGGCACGCCGTAGCTCGAGGTTTCATCAGTAATTTTGGCCACCTAGATTTCTCTAACGCACACCTAAGATCTAAATACCTGAGCGTTTTAGCAATTCTCTCCCATCACAAACATGGCCGGGAGTTCATCTCGCACCCTCGGGCCTATCAGATCAACGCTATAGTACGCTACACTACGACGACGGCTCATCCAGGAAGCTACGACAATCATTAACTTGCACCTACCCTTCCTTTTTGTTAAGGCTGAGGTTTGTTTCCATCTTCGCCCTACTTTGCTGCCACTGGCTGCTCCTAGTTTTGCCGGCTGTACAACTTGGGCACGTGGATATTTTATACTAGATACCTGGCAATGAGGTATACCAGTAGCGTTGACCAATCCCCACAATAGGCGGGCCAAGTGATTTAAAGCAGAACAACGGAAAAGAATGCCGAGCACCAAAAGTAGGTGAGCGTAGAAAAAAAAAGAAGTCAAAAGAATGGAACTAGACCATGCCTTGAGCTCGGAGCATTAAGCTACAACGAAGTGAAGAAAAATTCGCCAACGAAAAGTGAAATAGGCGTACTTCAAGAAGTTAATAAGTAGGCGAAGATGCAGCCGAGTGCGGATGAATTAAAAAGTTAGAATGGCAAATGAGACCAATTTGTGCATTACACGAGGGCTGTAGTCCACTACATAAAAATGAAGGAGGAAAAGTGAATACATTTCGGTAAATATAAAAAGAAAAACAGTCCGCTCGCACCTGATATTCGCACGTGTGGGATCTCCTTTTTTTTTTTTGTTTAGTAAAGAAAATAGTGCAAGCTTTCTTCTATGGGACTCTTTTGAACACGCCGCCATAGACATAGTGCCTTTCTTCTATGGGGACTCTTTTGAACACGCCGCCCAATAGCGTGTGCCGTTGATTGCCATCCTGTTAGTGAATAGCCGCGTTACTGACGAGAGGCTTCTTGTGTAACGCACACGCGCGTTGCATGGAATATGCAGTGTGGTAAGTGTCGTTACGCGCGGGCTCAGGAACATAGCGGAGCAAGAAAGAAAAGCGCAAAAGAAAAATGCGCAAGCGGGCACTTGCATATGAAACGAGCGCATGGATGGGCGTGCGAAACGTTTGTCAGAGCATTTTTTAACGAGTGCCAAAAAAAAAAAAAAAAAACCCGGCTCGTAGTTACTACGTGAAAACACTCGCAGCCACGCCTGGGCCTGTCTCGTTCTTGCACAAAAACAAAAAAAAAAAACAAGATAGGAACATACGCTAGGCAGCCAACAGTCCTCGAGCGAGGTCATTCACTACCACGGGATAAAAAAGAAAGACGCGCACGCACAAGTGCAGAAAACAGAGAGTGCACGCAAAGGCAACTGAGGCGCGGAAGTGTAGGGACGATCCTTGAGCCGGGCAAACAAGCGTGCCTTCGTTTTCACGTGCCCTGCCTTACACGTGTTCACTGGTCCACGTGCGAACGGTCTCCCTATATCCAGGTCGCGCGTCTCGCATATACTGAGCCACGCAGTGCTCCGCTTCTTTTGCGGGTGGTGGGGATTTGCACTTTCTTCCGCGTTCTGCTTATGTGAGCAGTACTCGGGAAAGGATAACGCGGTCTTTCGTATACTTCCTCGCGCTTAGGTGAAAGGAGACTTTCGCAGGATAAGGTTAGAAGTCAAGAGTTGGTTTATGAGCTCGTTCGTCAAGTCTTTTCGCTGTGAAAGTTGATCTTATAAACCACTTTTGATTTGTTTTACGAACTTATTGTTACTTTTGTACTAATACTGGATTCTTGCAAATTGCGCAATGGAGTATTTCTGTTCACGAATCTAACGCGCTGCAGAAAAGCCAAGCCGACTGTACTCGCGAAGTCTGCACGAAGGCGTATAACAACGGATCTTAGCGTGGTGCTCAAGTCAGGGCTTGTAGTTATTGAGGCGAAAGCCTTAGGTTCCTCATCAAACGCCGGAAGTGACCGTCGGCGTCATCGGCGGTGGCGTCGGCGTCAACACGAGTGACGCAAAAAAGTATCATCATGTGATGACGTCGCCATACGACGTCATAGGCTGCCAAAATTTTGCGACGTCATCATGACGTCACTACGAGGTCACTTAACGTGGCGTCCATTATCACATCATCACATTACATCGTCGCTTGGTCAAAGGTGGGCCGATCTCGGAGGCGCTGTAAAACCACGTGAGGTTCAGATGGCTTCCTGAGACTGTGATCCCGGAGGTCGTGCAAAACCATGTTGGATGCAAAATAATAATGGAATACCAGCTAGCCCAATTCCACACTTTACTTGAGTGCAGAAAGCCTTCTAAGGGGGAGAGGGGGGAGGATCAATACAATGGACTGAGAGACTTAGGCAAATGCATAGGGGCCGTGTGACTTATGAGTGTGCGTTATAAAACCCTGTTCTTTCTTTGTTTTGCATCGCGCAGGGTGCTGCTCCGGCTGACTACGCCTGTCGAATGTCTCATTCCGATGGACCTGGCCCTCCAGAGTAAGACGGCGATGGACGCCATCCAGAACCTGCACATGCTTCTTCTTGAGACCAAGCGTTCCTTTCTGGACATTCGCTCCACGGAGACCATCATGAGGGTCCTCAAGGCCAAGATGAAAACGGTTAGCACCGTTCTCAGTTGTTCACGAAACCATCGCGCATAATTATGCAAGTCCCTCTGTGTCTGACTGCGCACGTCCTTCAGTGTGTAAAACGGTCTTAATATGAAACATATTTCTTGGTGTTGGCACGCGTGTAAACGCCACGACATGCTCTTAGTGACAAAACACGTACATAAGATTGTCCCTTTTCTTTAACCCCTTTATAGAAAACCGCTCGCTTTAAAGTACACACTTGTTAGCAGGCATGGTTCAGTACACGCATCGACTGTAGATGACGCACTCCGGTGACAACGCTGCGCGTCCTAAATACACGAAATGCATCTCACGTGATTTGGTTGCAATAAACACCGACCGCTGCAACACCTACACTGAACAGGAAAACCAGTAAACCACGTTCCACGCCATAAAACAGCGAGTAGCGACTAGTAAACACGCCACACTTTCCATTTTCAAACGCCTTGAAAATTTACATTGAGGCATTTGCCGGAGAGGCACCGTCCAGAATACCTAGGCCAGAGAAATACCAGAGAAACACTTTCAAGATTCATGACCAAGCTTTCGCTATTAGTAAAAGAAGTTTTGATGAGTGCCTTCAGCATTCATTAAATGTGAAGTGCGCCTGGCCTTGAGGCACCATGTAATTATCGTTAGTGTGTCGTCAGGACCAGAAAACTCCTCCCATCGTCTTGTGTGTGGGGGAGAGGGGGAAGGGGAGGGTGATGAGGTTTACCGCACGTGCTTTGAATGGTTTATACCTTGGGCTTAGCGCGAACACGCTAGTTCAGTAAATTCTCATCTGTTATTTTCTATACTTTTTTCTTCCACTTCCATCCAGGTTCAACTCGTGGAAAAACTTGACAAACTATGGGTTAGTAACTGGAACTTTTTGTTTCTGTTTTTTATTTGTGTCTTTTTCAGTTTGTCGCACTGAAATTTTAGCAAAAAGCTTGTCGTGTTTGCTTGCATTATAAGTACTTTGATGTCGCAATAGCGAAAGAGGCACACATGTCGCGAATTAAGGTTATTGCTGACTAGGTTGCTTCAGAAAAAATGTTTCAGTATGTTTGTAACTTGTTCAAACAAACACGTTTGCGATCCACATTTTGGAGGGCGTCGTGTGGAGTTTTGTAATAGACAAGGAAACCAATCTCATTTTTTTACGCTTAGTCATTCCTTCCTTTATTTTTTTATTTTCGTTCACCACGTAACGAAATCGCTGACGAATCACTGACAGTCATCATGTAGGTTTCCATATTTTTTATAACCTTATTGCAACATCAGAATCAGAAAAGCGTGCAAATTTGTCAACAAAGCTTTCACCGGTAAAAACCAAACCTTATGTCATAGTATTTGGGCAGAAGCCACCTCCTTGTTGAATCCAAGATGTACTATCGGCGTCAAATGAAACCCGAACAGCGGCAAGCCTTCGCGATGGCATAGCGGACGCCGTCCAGTTATCACCATGGAGAGGTGCGCATATATGCGCAGTGCTGCCGAACCGGATGCGCGCGCCTGTCAGTCGCGATGACTGGAGGGCGCGCACTATACCACTGCGAATGCTTGCGGCTGTTCGGGTTTCATTTGACGCCGATAGTACAGACAGATCATGATTGGCGTAACAACGCTTTAAATATTCACTGTTGATGTTCGAGAGCTTGAAAGATCAGTACGTCATCGTTAATCCTTTCTTAATGTTCAGTCACGACAAACAGATGGCAGCTATAAAATTTTGTATACCGAGAAATGTGCACGGTTATTAATATCCAAGAAACAGCGGGAAGCTTCGATGTCGTCCAGTCATCCACAGAGTCCAGGAAATGCTTGGTGCCGTGGCTTGTCTGTGAATACTTAAATTAGGCACTCGGTACTGTATTCGAGCGATTGCTAGAGAAACAAACAAATGAGCTTATAACGACAAAATTTGAGCTAGTTGGCGCGGATTCGGGATAAAATATCGTAGGCGTGCAGATACGGGCGCCAGAGAAGACAGGCGTTTTTGTTGCTATGGTCTCTCCTCTTGTGTCCGTGGCTGGACGCCTACCTTCTTTTACCGTAAACAAATTAGGCTCTGACGAGGAGGAACACACACAATCCAGGATGGATAACGCCACTTGAAGCTTCCACTAGAGTAAGACATTCTTCTGAACTGCTGCAATCACACCGGCGATGTTTCTATCTATTTTAAGCTCGTGAGTGCACTGCATGCCTTGAGTTGTGTGAAGAGGCAGAGACGCAAAGCGTTGATAACAGTGGAAACAACTTGGTGGCGGAAGAGAGCGCGGTGAGGCGAAAGCGAAGCCTCTATGTTTTGTGTCTCACTGCCGGGTAAAGGATCAGGAGCCAAAAGATCTGACCGAAAACGACCTCGAAGGCCTCAGCAATTCGTTAGTTCTGATGAGGAACCTGCTGCACGTGCCCGACAAGACCGAGTCGTCGCGCTTCGGCATCACCGAGGACACCTTCGAGGACTGGCTGAGCGTCCACAACAAGCTCATTTGGTAAGGTGTTTCCAGTAGCCCCATCAAGCTGTTCCCCTTCTCGCAGCCCCGTTCACTTGTTCCACAATGCGCGTGCCTTGCTGGCTGGCACTCATTTTTTTTTCTCTCGCCTTGCTCTCATTTCCGTTTCCGGTACATAAAACAAAAAGGAACCTCTTCGTGCACGGCCTCGACGGTGTGTTGATCCTCATGCTGAACAGCGTCTACAAGGTAAGGTCCATCAAGTCTACGTGCCAGTTTGTAGGCCCATTCTCCCGATATTAATATGCCAATTCGTACGATCTATCTATCTATCTATCTATCTATCTATCTATCTATCTATCTATCTATCTATCTATCTATCTATCTATCTATCTATCTATCTATCTATCTATCTATCTATCTATCTATCTATCTATCTATCTATCTATCTATCTATCTATCTATCTATCTATCTATCTATCTATCTATCTATCTATCTATCTATCTATCTATCTATCTATCTATCTCATTCGCTCGCTCTGTTACGAAAGCCTAAGAATGCAGACGTAAATAGATCCCTGCGATGCTTGCCCTGGATGCCTTCATATGCGCCTTTTGAAACTATATTTCGTACAACTCTGAATTTCGCCTTTACAGTTCCATTATGTTTAATACCTTAGAAATGTTCGTTAAACACCGATACTACGTTTGGAAAGCCCAGAAATAATGCCAAATTATATCAGCAAGGTGATGGAACATCCACAAAAAAAAGCAATGCTAGCCATCCCAGAAATGCACGCAGCTATAAAAGAAACGCGCACCTGTTTATCAGAAATAAATTTGAGATAACAATCTGTATTGAATCGATGAAACCTTACTCTTCTATACTTTCAAAATGTCAGTCCCAACTAGCAACATTAAAAGTAGAAGCTGTGAACAGTTCAGCAAATGAAAGATGGTTACATAATGCTGACAATGGTAAAATGAACGCTAGTAAGAATTTCACAAAAGTTGACCCAATAAACGATGGAAGGATAAAACTAGGTTAGAAATGTCTTGTTGAAAGTCATACTCTACTACTATGCTAGTTGGCTTGTTACCATTTGATCTGAAGTAAAATGCCTAATCAGATCACTTGTAGAACCGAGAGATGGTCTTAAGGCGTAACGCGAGTTACTCAAACGACGAGTATTTCGACACTATTTTTCAAGCTATCACGGAGCAATGCAGCTTAACTTTTGAGTTTGGTATTGACTGCTGACGAAATATGTAATTTGCATAAAAAACCGCAAGTTAAGCATTTTAAATGTGTTTTTTTTTTTTTTACAATTCATCTCAGGTGAACTGGGCCGTTGTCGTGGTCCAAATCATAGCGCTTCTATACAAGGACCAGGTGAGTCATACACCTAGTCTATATTTCGAGCGCTAGCGTGGAGAATAGCGAGCAATAAATTATTGTCCTTCATTAACCTGGCAATAGGGCACAACGAAAAGAATCATAAACATTACCTCTCAAAGGTGCGGACAGTTAATGAAGCCATGAAACGTCATAGGACCTAGCATTTCTTGAAACTTGTGATAAGGCAAACGTACAAGAAACTTCAGCGAATGAATCGTGCCAAATGTGATATCCAAACCAACAAAACACCTCGTAACATTTATGATGCTTACCAAATGAGCTACTACTGTGGTTTACTGAGAACTAACGAGAGGTCTGGACATTTCCCTCAATAATCTTCTGACATGGCGCACTTATAGGTGCCAAATTAACCGTGGACTTCTCAAACGGCTAATAAGCTGTCCTGTTCTTCAGGTGGCGTCAATACGGCCAAAGTCGCCTTTAGAGGTCAAAATACACGTACACCTTTGCTGCACGTTATTGGACATCTTATTTACAATTATTTTCCCCCGTCCTCTCATTGGCTTCATTAACTGTTTCGGAGTTTGATAGCATTAAAGAAAGTCAACACAACGTAGTACGGAACACACCGCCAAACACCTTATGTGCGCAACACGTGAGGACAACCCATTACATCGCACGAGATTCTACAAATGTCATAACCACCGATAAATGCCTTTATTGGCTTACTTTCTGCAATAAAACGTGTACACAACCAAGCACCAAGGCTACTCGATCTCGTTGCAAACGAAATATTTGTAATAACCACAGAAAGTCATCATACTTTTCTTTGACAGTCACCGTTTCATTTAGAGCAGTCTGAATGAGAAACAACCCCAGTTTCATGTCATGATATGTGGTACTAAATTATTTCATATTGCATAGTACTATATTCAAAAAGCCATTGAGCATGCGCAAAATATTGCACACCATTAAATACACACTTAGACGTTTACTACACATGCACCGTACATACATACATACATACATACATACATACATACATACATACATACATACATACATACATACATACATACATACATACATACATACATACATACATACATACATACATACATACATACATACATACATGCATGCATGCATGCATGCATGCATACATACATACATACATACATACATACATACATACATACATACATACATACATACATACATACATACATACATACATACATACATACATACATACATACATACATACATACATACATACATACATACATACATACATACATACACAGACAGCCCTTGCAGCCTACCCCAAACGTTGAAGGAAGAACGAGGAAGTGCATGCTCGTTAGAGAAGCTTGAGGCATGTTGTTTACACCAGGGTAGGGCGGTCTCGCGGTGCAGAGCGCGGCGCCCTTAGGCGCTCGCGAACCTCGTCTGCAGGACGTGGGAAACTTGCAGCACTTGATCTCGACCTCGCCATCGAACTCGGAGAGCTCCGAGGACGACATCGAGAGCAACACGTCGAAGCACTCGGTGCACCACGCCAGCAGCAACGACTCGATGCAGCCGGGGCAGCCGTGTGGCGGGTCTGGCGCCGCCAAGAGCAACCTGCTCGCCGGCGGCATCGGTGGCGCTGGCGTGGCGACCGGCGGTGGCCACACCAAAGCTCCCGGCGGCGGGCCGCAGTCCACAGCTGGAGACTCTGGCTACTGCCATTCGGACTTCACCAGTTCCTCCAACAACAGCCGATCGCTGTCGCCACGCGACAAGGGAGAACTGCGCCGGGACGAGTCGTCGTCCAGCGGCCGCGCCAGCGCGGACATGACATCGTCCTCTAACGGACACTCATCGTCGTCCGACGAAGAAAACCAGGCAAGTCGGACCCATACCCCGCTTGTCCCACTTAATATGGCATTCAAGGAAACCTTAAGACGATCAAATGTAGCACCCGTTCTTCAGCTACGAGAGTTATTCACGATCGCGGCTCAGGGTTTGTTGTCTTGCAGGCGCTTCCCTTGTTTGAAGCCATTTGTACTTGCTATTTGGGTCACCACTCAACCCTGAGTGCAAAGATTATGTGAAAGCTTCTGACGTGTCTGGCATCTTAATGTGTAGTACAGGCATCTAGCTTAAATATTGGTCGTCAAAGCTTCCATGCTTCGGCTACAAACACCTTGTAAATGTACGAGACCCGGACATTCCACTATCTTTCTATTGTTGCAGCATGCCGTGTAGCAGCATCCTCTTGTGGCATGCTGCTACGTGGCATGCAACAAGAGTATGTCTTGTGGCAGTCGAAAATTATTCATCGCTACTATAGTGATCTTAGGTGTCGCTCGCATAACTGTTTTTCACGCAGCACTACACCATCACACCTGCGTGTTGCTTGAGAAAAGTCGAGTAAAATGAGCGAATAATAACAGCGCTGAATAAGAACATCTCTGTAAGAACAGTGACTAAGAACAACGCCGATCAAGGAACAAAATTGCGACGGGAGTGAACGCCCGCGCCCATTCAGCATACACAACGGTAATTGTGGATCGTCTTCTTCCGTACAGGTGAAGGAGCACATCAAGGATCCGCACCACAAAGCGTCAGCCAAGCATAGGGCCATGCACTCCGCCGACAGTCCATCTGGCAGTGACTCATCGTACGAGGACGAGCTTCTGGCTCGCTCCAAGCAACGCAATCTGGTTGCCATGTCACGAAAGAGCAAAAGCCATCTCAAAGGCGGAAAGTGCACGTCATCTGTTTGCCTAGAGGCAGCTGTGGCATCGCTCGAATCCCGTTGCGCGCTTCGGGATCCCGTGTGGGACCGCAAGAAGACTCTGGTACTCCTGGACTCATCAGCGCACGTCCCGTCCAACGCTGACATCAGGTAGACAATACGGCCATGAAAGGGCCCTTGCACTTGCATTGCAGTTATATACGCTATTGCTCACATTTTATATGATGCACATTAGTCCATGCAACGTGGCAACTTTCTTCTCGCAAATATGAGTTCTTCACTTAACGGTGACAACAATTCCGCACTTAATATGGTAAAGCTATGCAGTTTAAACCGTCAGCATAAGTCGTCAAAAAACTTTGTTGGTTATGCGAAATGTGTGGGAATCTCTTTCGGAAGGCTGTGTTATTGATTGCTTAATGTGTCATTTTGGTGACCTTTTTATTATGCGCTTTGCGAGGTATGCAAGGTTACACTCGCACGCACACGTCCCGAGTCAAGAAGCGTCCAGAGACAGAAGGTAGGTCACATCCACGTATGTGTGCCTCACGTATGTTTGTCCTCACAATACGTTCAAAGCTTGACGCGCGGAAGGCTGTGCTTCAGCATTATTATACATACGGACCAACACCAGCGAGACCGCTATTTAGTAAACTGAGCTCTGAATAGCTTTCTTCTAAAATGAAAAACAGCCAGTGTGGTTATCAGTAAGACCACCGTAACAATAGGTGATTACGATTCTGTGATCTGTTAGTGACGCCACTTCGCAAAGTGCACGAAAGCCAAATTTTGAACGTACATAAACATAGTTGTGCGAGAATTAGTCGTTACTTTTTTAGATGAAGCCAAAATATACGACCGTTTCTAGCAGATTCTTGAATCCAACGAAGTCATTCTGTGCACGATTTCCTCGATACGTTTAAGTGTACTACTACAGCGGCAGCCATTTTCCCTCGAGTTTTTCACATTCACTAACTTTCTACTCTGATGTATCGCTTGTGTTTTGCCACCCGTCCGATGGATCATCTGCTCCCCTGCCTGACCGCTCACAAACTAACACACGCCAGACTTGTCTTTTTCTTCTTTTGTTGAAGAGATTTTCAGATCACGGACGACCCTCCCAACCGACGTGCCTTTGGACCGCCGGGCCGGACTCGTATGGAAGCTAGTTGCGGAAGATTACAATGGGCGTGGACGGTAAACTGCATCCGCGGGGGGCCAAGTAGCCACCATTGGGCCCCGGCCGGGTGCTGGCCGCTGGCGAGCGCGGCTCGCACCTATACTTTTCTGGCCTTGATGACAAAATTCGCAGATCCCTAAACCGTTTGCATATCGTTATTTTTTTATCATCCCTTTATACCCAGCTAAAAAGCTGTACATCCTGGGCCCCTCGTTAGTTTTCTACGCTCAGGCTCCCCCTTCCTACATCCTTCTTAATATTTTTTTTCTTACTTCTCCCATCCCCCGTTATTGTACAGTTATCGCACGCGCATCTTTGCAAATGTTTCATACAGTTCACACGGCAGTCCAGGGGTGCGTTAGTACACAAAAATCCAGCGATGTCGCTTGGTCATTGGCGACTTCTGCGTACTTCATCGGGGCTTTGTTCCACTAGAACCAATTGGCAACTTACTTTTTCCAGCCTAGCTCTGCCTCTAGAAGGAACAGATATTAGCTTGTTTTATTCGTCGACTACGCTTTGCGTTGGAGCATCACGAGAGATAAGTACTCTTTAACAAGAACGCCGCTACTTCTGCGTTCCTAAGACTTCGTAGGATAAGGTTAGTCAGGAAGAAAACAAAAAAGTTAGGACTTCGAAAGGAAGCTTAAAGCGTGCCTGCACAATGGATAGTGACAAGGTTACGGTTGTTTCAGTACACTGCAGCCCGTGAGGTTGTACGCAGAGTACAGTCCCCAGCGAAAATAGCAAGTGACGGAGCGCAGAGTCGCTGAATTTCTGTCGGTTAACGCGCCCCGGGGCGTCGCTCGACCATGGCCACACGTTTGCGACGGAGACAACCTCTTCGCTCGACGTCCCGCCGCCGCTACCCGTCCTTACCGGGCCGTCTCCTTGTCACCCCTTCGCTTGCCGAGACTGCCGAGTGAGAGTTATGATCTGCTGCAGCAGTGTAATCTCAGACTCTCACGTTTCCTAGCGCCAGCCAACTTGTTTATGCTCCCTTCTAACGTCTCTCTTAGTTTCGTGGAAACGACTTAAGTTAAAGATGACATTGCTTCAGCCTATCACAGATCTCACTTAGCAGTCGAGCGAGAAGGAGGGTGCCGGTCTGGAAGGGTATTCTGGCCACAAGTCTGCAGTCTTCTTTTGTTGTCGTTGTTGTTTGTGAGCATCTCGTGTCGGTGATTTGTGTATGTGGGTAGTGTTCTGTGTCCATCTTTTGTCTCTCGTTGCGATGCATGCATCTCTTTGTGCGTTTTTTACGAGGTCAACCTCGGTCGTCAAGCGTTAACTGCACTATACGTGCCTCGATCATACACGATGAATGCAAAGAACTCGTACCCCGGTGTAGATGGGTTTACCTAATAGATATATGCTCATTTTGGAAAGTTCGTACCGGTTACTGAATAACTTGCACAAAAGCGAATAAAACAGCAACCTTAAGATTATTAGAAAAAAATAACATGTCGGTTGAAACACTGCAGCGCCATTTCTTTGTGAGAAGTACACAGCAAGTAGACAGAATAAGAAAACGATTGTAATAGAATTCATTTTTCCTGACTGGAAGAGCAATTCAAAGAAAAGACAAAGCTCTTCTAATATCGCTCCGGAACTCGTAAAGATTACATACCCGTCCGCAAAAATAGAGAAGTATTCGTAATATACTTTCGAAATACGAACCTTAGCTAAGCGTTTCGTGAACGAACGATGTGTCATTTAAGGTGTCCTTGTGTTAGCCCTACGAGAGGAAAATAGGGCGCTTCTCGCGAACACGTAATTCTCTATTCTGAACGCCGTAATTGTGTACTGCGTTCTAACATTCAGTAGTACGCATCTGGTCTTTCTGCCGCCCCGAAATAAAAGCAAAACAAGCGACCCCAGTTATACGGCGAGTCAGAAAAAGCCCGTGATGACCGTGAAAGCAGCCACTTTGGTCAGTTACGTAAGAACAGTGTTCACGTGATTGTCCTATTGTGCACGTCTACCTCGCCTTCCTCCTTTTTATCTAACGCTCTCTGTGAATATGTCGTGTTATAAAGAGCTCTAGGTTGAGGTTTATTAGTCCTGGTGTGTAGATAGGCTAGCATCGTGCACTTCATAAGCACTCCGTTGTGCGGTGTTCCTTTGATTTGTCTTATGGTTCGCTGTTGCCTTGCGCAACGCACAGTGCGCCCTTAGGTAAACGCCCTTATATGACGACCTCTACAATGACAAAAGGAGCCGAATAGCTGGCCTTAGGATAAAGTTGATCGTTCGTCGGTGCATCACAAGCTGTGTATGCATCGAGAAACACGTGGCGGAAATCAAGGTACATTTGGTAACATGTTTTCGTCAGAGTATGAAAGAAAACGGATTAGTGAAACGATCATTTCAAAGAAACTAGCAAGTAACAGCATAGACGTGTGTGAAGAATTTGCCGCTTTAGCTGTTACGGCGCGCTTCACATAGTTGACACGATTACACGAACAAAAAGTTCGGTGTTACACGCACGAAGAAAAAAAAATACTCGCTGGTGCCGTCAACAACGTTCGTTTAGCGAAGCAAAATAAATTTATAACTAGTACACCTGTTCAAAGCTGTTTCACTCGCACGCACAAGGCAGCTGCGAGCAAGTGCCGCTAAGGCAACACAGCAGATACGCAGATCCGTGCAAATTTTTATAGCTTCTTTGACGTCTCAGAACGTGTATATAACCTACTCAGTAAGCTGTCTCTAAGCATCCGAAACACACAAAAGCGAACAGAACTTATACGGGAGCTTCGAGACGTAATCAGTACAGGGTCGATGCCGAGCTTCTTAGCAGCTGCTCTTGACATTTCCGCCGAATGTTTCCATAACACATACGCATAATAGGATTTCCGCTTTCGAAAACAAGCTTTCTTTGGGCTGCTGATGGTTGTCACGTTGTATCCGTGTTTTGTCCTCGTGTCTTCTTGTCTGTGCCTGTCGCTTACTTCATTGCTTCTTCCTTCCTCACAGTGTCGCACGTGCGCATTATATTTCTTCCACCGCTTTACTTCCCAACAGCAACATGCTCCAGAACTTCACCATCAGCTTTCTGCACAGCGGATATGGGCCCCTGGTGATTGAGCTTATGGTGAGCATAGACAGTGACTACCCATTCTTCTGTGTATCTTACCTTACCTTGTTATTTCGTTTGCCAAAGGAACCCTGTTACTTTCTTTTTCGTACATGCACTTGTGAATACGCTTCGCAACCATCAACAACACTTAGCAACGACACGCAGAACGTTGGCTGCGTTAAGCACTGCAGTTAGCTACCAGAGAAATGATGTTACGCTCCGCGAGAGCCGAGTCTGAAAATGCGTCTAAAAACACTGTGATAACGAAGCTGACCTCCTGGAGAGAACCCAACGAGCATATCTGAAGTCATGCGTTGATATACGTAAGTCGTACGCAGATACACGCAGTGTGGTCTCATGTAAACATAAGCGCCACATTGAAAGACATACACATGCAAACAATAAGAATAATCATTTGCCAGTCTTAAAGAAGATAACTTATACTACAACTTCGATAATTTGGGTTCAAGTATGCGAACGTATGACGTGTCTAGCGGAAAAAAAGCCTCATCAAAAAGAGACCATCAAAAAAGCATTACGTGAAAAAATTACTCTAACATATTCTTTGGCCTCTTCTTCGATATCAACTACGACAACTCAAACACTCTCAGCTCTCTATCTCGCGTGTGCCTAGCGACACTACAGCAGCATTGTTGAGAAACCATATTACTCCCTATGTCCTCATCCTCACTCCGTATGTTTACACCTCTATTTGTCATCCCTCCCTTCCCGCTGATCAGAGTAGCAGGCCAATGTACTGTTACCTCAGGGCGACCCCTCATTTTCCTCAAATAAAATATCATCTCTATCTATTTCTCCTCCTCTCTAAGGAAATTTAGCAAACCCTTCCAGCTGACCGTATACTTCTGTGCCATCCTGTACGACTATCCCAACTTTCACAGACATGAAAGTGAACGAGCCGAACGCTGAGCGTGAGCCTGCGCGCGCTACGATTGCTGCGTTTCCGAGCACGCGGCGTGCATTTCGCTTCGTTTCCTCAGAGGGTGAACCACGAGCAGGGCTCGAGCTTGGTCGACCGCTGCCACTTTCTGTGGGTGGTGGGCTACTTCACGGGACTGGCCACCGCGCTGGGCCTCTCCCTGCACCACGTGAGGCCCGTACTCTCGATCGAGGTGGTCGGTCTGCTCGTCTTCGAGGCCATCGCGGTCTGCCAGGAGCTAGACATGTCGCAGCACCAGTCGGCCGAAGGATCCAAGCTACTCAAGAAGAGGTGCGTGTCGATTTTTGCATCTTTACTACGGTGGTAACTTTACAGTCATGACGTTGCGCCACTGAGATTGTGGTCATGGGCTTGATGCTGGCCACGGTGGCCAAGCTTTTGTGAGGCGAAGTACCGAAATACTCATGCACGGTACCTGAAGAACAGCGCAAAAGATGACATCACGAAACAACGAAACAGAACACACCTATATGTGTGCTCTCTTTCTTGGCCCCGCCTTTTGCGCTGTTCAAGTACCATGCATTTCAACCAACTCGCCTAGTCACCATCCTATTTCAATTTATGCTCCTCTACTTAGATATACTGCATGACTAAACTAAATACGGATAAATAAGTATATATGGCGTACATAGTAATCCCTTCGAAGTTTCTGGCACCGTTAAACCTCAGAATATCTTGCTTTTTTTTTCGCAATTTCTTCCATCTTTTCTTGCGCTTCTTAACACGGAATGCATATTCGCTGTTTTTCAATTGCGCTGGCCATCGCGCAAGCCGGCGTCGTCGTAACAGCCATTGCATTCCGTTGCAGGTACCATCTTGTGGTACGCGCTTTTCGCGAGTTCATCGCCGCCATCGGAACGTACAACAGCCGCTGCAAGGGAGTCGGTGACGACATGCGTCGACTCTGCGGTGAGAAAAACTACCAATAACAAGGGCTGTAGATTACTTTTTTTTTTCTCTCGAAAGCAACGTCATATAACCTGCAAAAGCTTCTCGCTTCCGCAAACACTCGTAAACATTCGAGCATCAATCAATTGAATTTGACATTCCTCATAATACAACGAGTACTACTGATTGCTCACAGTGTCACTGGCTCGTCTGGAAGACCTGCGTAATATCCCGCTACTGCTGATCCGCAAGTGGAGCGCCATGCCAATACAGGCACTCGTGGACCTAATCATCACCAATCATCTGTTACTGCTGATCCTGGAGTACGCCCAGAAGACTGAGGGTGGCCTGGACATCGACATCCTCGGACATTTGTCGCAGTATGTGTCACTTCCACTTCTTTTTCTTCCACAAAAGCTATACCAACAGTCAACAAGGTCGTTTGAGAACCTGAGTAAGAAACGTAGCAGCGTATTGTCTCAAGAACAAAACAGCGGTGTTCGCCTGTTCCACAAAATGACACCGTATACTTGTCGTGATTGAAACACACAAAAGTGCTGAGAACAACGAAAGACAATTATAAGAAAAATTAAGATTGTAAGGTAACTGTAGGACCACAGTTTGTCAGCACAAGTTAACGGCGATTGCGAGGATGCGAACAATATTTTCAAGTATGTTCAATGTCACATATCGCCACTTGTAAGTAATCACTGCTTACAGGTGTTTTTTTTTCCCCTACCCTAGTTCAACACCTGTATCTATAAAAATGCGCTTTTAAAGTGTTGCAGATCAACAAAACACAAATATGTTTATTTGACTTGTAATCGGTTTTGCTAATTTGGTTCATTTGATCAGAAAGAGCACTGACACAGGCAAATATGCTAGTCATAGTTAGAAAAAGCGGGGATGAGTGGTGGTAAGGATGAGGGGCTTGTCATCTATACTCGTTCTCAATGGTTAGACTAAAAACCAAGTTTTTTAAATCAAAATTTAACTACATCGTCCGTGCACGCATCTGAAGTTTGTGAATCCTAAGTACGTCTAAGACTCTTCGAAGCGTTACCAACTTGGTTGGTTGGTAACAACTTTATTGATGGTCCGGCAGAGCTTTCGCCGACTGGGCTTTAGGTCTCCCACGTGGGGACGTCGAGGCCTTGCCTCACCGCCGCCTCGCGGGCCTGCTGGACAGCCCAAAGTTGGTCGCCGAGGCTGGGGCTGCGCAAGGCAGCGGCCCACCGTACCAACGAAGTGCTGCATTTTTTCTCTTCTTCCAGATTTGCAACAGTCGAAGTAATGGAAAGATATGGTGCAGTACTGAAGGATTACCGAAAGAACAGGTAAATCACGATGCATCTGAAATCTTGCTCGGGCGAATTGCATTTAATAGTGGATGCATTTACATTACATCGCATATAATATATCAATTCCAAAATATGCCCGTAGAATGTCCAAAGTCTATCAAAACTAAAGCATTGCGTCGCGCGCCTCATCCCCTTTCTTTTCTTTTCAGTGTCCTCGTAAATGACTGCGTTTTCACGATGATGCATCACGTTGCTGGTGACCTGAAGCGTCCAGAAGCACTCTTTCATCCGAACATCCTGTCCTCTTTCGTCAACATCTTGAATGAAGGAGCCGAAATACCAGAGGTATGTCCTCACAACCAGTAAAGTAGTGCTTTTGACAGTTTTGCCCAATGATTCCCCTCTCTACGTGTGGCGGTGCACACTTTACAAGAGAAAAAAAGTTAAGAGTGGTAGCTTCGCCTTACTAATACACAACGTGCGGCGGCGCACGTTCTGCAGAAGACAAAAACTAACAGTGTGGTAGCTTCGCCTCACTAATATATATCGTGTGGCGGTGCACGCTTTATAGAAAACAAAAGCTAGCAATGTGATACCTCCTCCTCACTAATTCAATATGTGTGGCAGTGCACGCTCTACAGGGAACAAAAAGTAACGTTGTGGTAGCTTCTCAAAAATAGCCAACGTGTGGCTGTACACGCTTTAAGAAAAAACAAAAGCTAACAGTGTGGTAGCTTCCGTTCATTAATGTACAACATGGGGCGGTGCACGCTTTACAGGAGTCAAAAGCTAATAGTGTGGTAGCTTACCTTCCCTAATCAAATTCATGTGGCAGGGCACGCTTTACAGAAAACAAAAGCTAACTATGTGGTAGCTTCCCCTCAGTAATACAAGACGTGTGGCGGTGCACGATGTACAGGAGACAAGCTAATAGTGTGGTAGCTTTTTCTTGCTAATACAAGGCGTGTGGCAATGAACGCTTTACAGGAGACAAAAGCTAATAGTGTGGTAGTGTGGTAGCTTCCCCTCACTAATATAAGACGTGTGGCGGTGCACGCTTTACAAAAAACAAAAGATAATGGTTTGGTAGCTTCCCCTCACTAATACAAGACGTGTGGAGGTGCACGCTTTACAGGACACAAAAGCTAATAGTGTGGTAGTTTCCTCTCACTAATACAAGACGTGTGGCGGTACACGCTTTACAGGAAACAAAAGCTAATAGTGTGGTAGCTTGCCCTCACTAATACAAGACGTGTGGAGGTGCACGCTTTACAGGAGACAAAAGCTAATGGTGTGGTAGATTGATTCCCCTCACTAATACAAGACGTGTGGCGGTGCACGCTTTGCAGGAGACAAAAGCTAATAGCGTGGTAGCTTCCCCTCATGAATACAGGACGTGTGAAGGTGCACGCTTTACAGAAGACAAAAGCTTATGGTGTGGTAGATTCCCCTCATGAATACAGGACGTGTGAAGGTGCACGCTTTACAGAAGACAAAAGCTTATGGTGTGGTAGATTCCCCTCACTAATACAAGATGTGTGGCGGTGCACGCTTTGCAGGAGACAAAAGCTAATAGTGTGGTAGCTTCCCCTCACTAATACAAGACGTGTGGCGGTGCATGCTTTACAAAAAACAAAACATAATGGAATGGTAGCTTCCCCTCACTAATCCAAAACATGTGGCAGTGCACGCTTTACAGGAGAAAAAGCTAATAGTGGGTAGCTTCCCAACACAATACGTGTCGTGGTGCACGCTTTACAGAAGAAAAAAGCTAATGATGTGTAACTTTCCCTCACTATTATAATGAGTGCCACAATGCATGTTTCAGAGGATACAAAAGTTAACAGTTTGGTAGCTTTTTTCCCACTTTAGAATAAGTGTGACGAAACACGAAAAACAAAGCATGTTCGTCACACGCTATTTTGCGTGATTCAGGGCTACGTTTGCGGCGCAGGCGGTGTATCACATTTCACAAACAAGCCCTATATGATCCTCGTCATTTTCACCTTACCTCGTAAAGCTGTGTTTCGTAGCTACAGCATTGATGCGAAGGCCAAGAAGTGTAGACATCTTTCTTAGAGTCATGCAAGTAAAGATGCATAAGTATTTCGCATTTTATACGGCCGCCGCAACAAGGACATCGGTGCATACGTGCAAGCCGCGTGTATAAAATTGAGAGTGAAGCTTCGGGCGACGTGATAAGTCCATTACATCATCATGCTCAATAATTCAGGAGTTTTCTACACGTACACCTTGCAACAAAAGCTTACGGGTCGCGAAATTTTCGAGAAAGCTATATTCCCACTTTGTCTGTAAACATAGTCTCCAATTAAATGTTCGAGCCTGTAATAGCTCTTGCGACCTACACAGTAACCCACTAACTTACAAGCGTCATCCAATAACACAGCAGAAGTCCTCATTTGCAGAGGAGCCCACGTCCCATAAACATTTCGCGCCGGGTGCCCATACGTTCGTAATTGAACTATCGCCATAAACTTGCAAGTAAATAACTTGAATGTTACGGTAACACCATATGCACAGTAACTGAAACGGCAGTTGATGCGTTAACCCGTACTCTGGATGGGGATATTTTCAAATGTTGCCAATGCAAAACTCCAAAGTACACTCGTCAGTGCTTAATATTCCGGTATCACCAAATACTAGGAAAACGAAACTCTCGAACACAAATTACTGCATAGCAAAAACTCTCGACTGCATTAAATTGAGTTGTTGCCACCTGTGCCCTCAAGGAGTTTGCTTGAAACCTGCGGCCCTCTTACTCCGCAAGAACGCAAACTTATAGAGGTGTCGCACAAGCACTTTTGATCGCAAGCAGGGCCGATCCGGATTACGCTCGATCAGGATCAGGTGCTGCTACACGGTCACATTAAACTGCAATCAGGCCCCATCGGGATCACAACGATAGCGATCTGCGCACTGCGGTATGGCTCCGTGACCGCGATTTGGCCGACGTCTGCGCCAAACTCGATCCGGATTTGGCTGTACCGTGCAACAGCGACCAACTTGTTGATCGCGATCTAGAAGTCCGATCCGGATCGGCCCTGACTGCGATCAAAAATGCCCGTGTGACATAGGTATTACGGTGTTTCGGGCGAGAGGATAATGCCAAGCTAGACAACAATAAATCTGTAATGATAATAATAAAAGACAGCCTAAGTGCATGGCCTAGCTGACAACGTAACGAAGTTTGTTGTAACGCGGCTGTAAATCTCGCGCGCACCTGTACGCTGCAGCTGTACGAAGACCTGGTGGGCTACGTGATGAATCGGTATCTAAAGCTCGCCGGACGCAACCCGGAGCTGTACTCGGAGCACATCCCGGGCATGCAGCGCAGTGGTTCGGCTTCAAGCACCCAGCCGCTGGTAGTGCCGCCTTTCTACGACGACGACAACAGCAGCGACAGCAGCGACTGTAGCGACGAGGGCGACGACAACGCGCTCTACTGGTGCTTCCTGCAGTTCGAGTACGATAGCGACCCCGTCGGCCAGATCGTCGAGCACCTGCGCCGGAACGACGTGCGCCGCACCCGGAGAGAGGTACGCTGCAGAACAACGCGAGCTGGGCGAGTTGGTAACGCTTTGAAGCGGTGTAACTGTTAACGATCAATGAGGTGCACGTCGTGACCCTGCCACTCGCCACAAAACGGGAACACGGAAAGGAGGTTGAAATAATTCAGTGAACGGGGGAGGGGAGGGGGGCGTAAAACTTATTTTAATTTGTTTTTCTGTACATCACGGTTTCGCGGTTTTGCTTTTTTTTTCTTTATGATTTTTAGCTGTTTCTGTCGCTGAGGTGCGCAGTTTAGCCTGTCAAGGCAATAGGTATATTTGTCTCCGCTCTTCCTTTCCGTCTTTCTTTTCTCTTTTCCTTCCCCCATTGTATATATCGCTCGCTTAACCACCCTGACTAACCCTCTCTTTTCTCTCTCGCTTAATCAATAAATAAATAAATAATCAATTTCCTGTGAAAGGCGGGTCACCATGGACAAAGAACATCGCCTTGCTCGAGCTAGATCATAGCAGGTGACATCCAGCCAGGTTGTTGTTGTTGCTGTTGTTACTTGTTCAAAGTGAGGGTGCAGTTATTTAGTTTTGCAGAAACGATAGGTATTGAACATACGTTGTGAGCGCTTTGTGGCTCCGAGCGTCGCTCGTGGCATCCCGTTTGAAATCACCTGAACCGAAAGCGGTGTAAAACAATGACGAAACGGCAGCGATCAACCTCTCAACGATGGACAATATCGAGACATCAAGCTTATTTTTTTTTTTGTTCAGAGTTGTGCTTCCGAGCAACTGAATGTATATACAAAGCAAAGCTTCCGAAAGCCAATATGTACTTTAATTCTGGATCTGTCCAATTAAGCAATTTGGTTGAATCTTGCTTCCAGATACTGAACCAACTGAAGTGCAAGCGCATCATCTCTAACACTCAATGTGAAAGGTTGGAACAAAAGGAAAAACAGGTAAGAAAAGAAGCTAGTACACCTGGTTTTATGACATGTCAGCATATTACACTCGAATGTTAACTCATTTTCGTTTTGTTCTAGTTTCTTGAAAATTCCTCAAAGCCTAAGGAACAACCGGAAACTCAAGACATGGAGAGCGAGGAGCGGTCAGAGATCACAGACCTGGTACTAAAGCTTAAAGGCATGGGATTCGAACAGCAGCTCCAGTGGATTCAGAAAAAGTTCTTGGAAGTATGCTACGTCAAGCTAAGTAAGCAATACATCACTGCTACTTATCACAAGTGGCGTGTCATGGTGTTCTGAATGGGCTTGAACATGTGTATTATGCCGTCTGCCACTTTATTTACAAATAGCTTGAGCTTTTAGGTCGTCATTAGCCCACATCACTGGGTAGCTGTGACGCCTGTGGTCAGTCAGTCAGTCAAGAACTTTATTGATAGGTCCTGAGGAGCTTAAGCCGCCGGGGGATTGCGAAATTATTTTTAGTGGCCGCTGGAATGTATACGTATGATCTGCGTTGCATAGCCCGCTGCGCTGCCGCCATCGGCCACGGTTGGGAGGGGGGACACGTTTTGTAGCCAAAAGCAAAGTGCGCTGATGCACTTTCGGATCTTGACGATGCCCATACATTTCCAGGCTATAAGGCTACTAGCTGGGCTAGGTTGTAGTGATGGTTCGGCATAAGCTACATGCATTTGCTTGCTCGCGCTGGAAACGTGGAAAGGTAATAAAATAAACAAAAAAAAACCTGTTAACGCATGTCGCCGTTGATTGTGCGTATTCCAGGTGTGCTTATAGTCCGAGTTCTTTTAGTATGTCTAAGTTTGCAGCTGCCGAAAGGTCGCAAAAGATAAGATAAGACACCATGACCTCGTTATTTGTTGTTCTTTATTAAATCGTGCCGCGAACAGTTATGGCGATTAGTGTAGCTTTAATGTGGGGTTTGTTCCTGTAGAGATGCCGAGCTAAGAGCTAGCGTACTAAGATTACCGTGAATGAACTGCATCTTCGTAATGCTGTACAATACTAAAATGACTGTATGGAAGCGTATTGTGGACGCTGTTTTCACGAAACATTTCGAGTTATTCACTTCAGACTGTGCCTCAATGGCACATGAAAAACGTCGATAGCGTCGGAGGCAGTTTTGGCTTCATTGGTCTACTAGTCGGTTCTGGATCGTGGTTAACACCTTACTCCGCGACAAGAGGAAAGACGAGTGTGACGAGGAGGAGGCAAATGCAGTCGCCGAGGGCCTGTCACCCTCAGCATGATTCATCAGACAGATCGTCAGACAGATCGTAAGACGTTATCCCAGTGACGACTTTTTTATGCGTTTTTTTTTTGTTATTCATAAAAAACACATGAGAAAAATTAGCCAATTAGCCTAAATTTGCCTTGACGGAGCAATACTTAACTTTTGCACATTACGGGGTTAAATGCAGGTTCACTGAGCGATAAACCAATGCTCACATGTGCTACCGGCGTTAAGCCGGACGGAATCAGCCGCACCAGTTACCCTGAAGCTAGTTTCCTTGTTGGAACGTTGCAGAAAACCGACCCTTGGATGACGCCGAGCCCGTGGCGCTGCACTACACGCTACTTGGCCAGAGTGTGCCCATCGTGGCGTTCAGCGAAGTGCAGTCAAACGCGCTCAAGAACGTGGACTTCTGCCAGCTGCTGCAAAAGCTCGGCCTCGACTGGTCGGGACCCGCGAACTGCCCCTGCATCCCGGCCGCATGGGCCACCGACAAGCTGTACGCCACGGCGCGCAAGCTAGGACCACTCACGTGCCGAAAGCTGTCCAAGCTCTGCCAGGAGGGTGCGGACTGTAACACCGCCGCGGCGGCTCCTCCTCGAACCCAAGCCGACGCTGCTGCCAGCTCGTAGGCGCGCGCCCTTTTCGACCAGTTTGTTCCAGCTGCAATATATCAATCATTACGGGGCTTTCGTCCCTCTCCATTTGTGTGGGATCTTGAGGATCGTGCACACCGAATATGCAGTAGGACCCCGTTATGGCGTAACACCGGATATAGCGAAGAAACCCTAGGCATCCGTTCAAATGATATTCTTACAGTATATGCTTTGAAAGGCAAAAATGACGTAGAATCTCCGATGCCATCTTGCTGCAGAAACGCACATCATACTAAAGCTGGCGCCATAGGCTGCAATCAAAGCTTAGTTCGCGGAGTACGGACGGTTCATGTCTTGTAGCAACGGCTTTGTGCGCAAACTTCCAACCTTGGCTGCCGGCTCTATATATTGCTTCCGGTCTGGACGCTCCCAATCCTCGTCAATGCACGCAGCTCACCGATACATGCTTGTAGGCTTGGGTAATTGGCGACATGATAAATCGCTAAATACTGAAGCGATGCTGGCCTTGAGTCCACCAGTAGTTAAGATATCTAGATTACAATAATAATCCCGGTTGATTCGCTATAACGGGGCCTACTGTATGCCTACCAGAGTTGTCCAAAAGGCACGATAGTGCGTTCGTATCTTTCGCTGCATCTTTCATTTCACTGTCGCAATTGTAAACACGCTATAAGAAGATAAATTAACCGCTGACACGCACATGGCGTACAATGAGCGCGCCACATACATTTCGAGAGAGCACCCGATTGGTGTCAGTCAAACGTGTGTACTAGCAGTGACAAGGTGCAAGTTGACGGGAAGTATTTCAAGATAACGCATTGAAATAAGACGTAAAGTAACAAACGCACACAGGAGGAATCCTGCAACTGAAGTCTTCGCTTTGCTTTAAGTTTATTACTGAAACTATCGCGTACGTATCCGTGAAAATGCGCAAGTCGGTGTCTTCCGACGGAAATGCTTCTAGGAAATTGGAGAGCTCCTTTTCAAAAACGCAATAAGAGGCCAGCTGAGACCTCGGGCTAAGACTAAGGCAACAATGTTGGACTTGGTCTTCCAGCACGGAGACGCATTCCGGTAGTGCAAAAAACTGCCAGTCGTGAGCGAAGCGCGACAATATGCTTATATCGGCAAAAGAGTAATTTCTGTCACGGACCTTTTCCGCAAGAAAACAAGTCCGAGCTAGGCCTTTTTCGTGAGCTGATGGAAATTTCACGACCTTGGATTGGTCAATCAAATCCACGGTCAGTTTTTCGTACAGCATGCAAAATATACAAGAAATTAGGACGTACAACGACCCCTAACTGCGCAGTGAGTTATAAGGGACACCGTGGCGGAGGGCTTTGGAAAAAATGCGGCCAGGAAACGAACCCACGACCTTGCGCCCAGAATCGCAATGCTGTAGCCACTGACCACCCCGGCGGGTAACCAAGAATTTGCAAAGTAGCGTACGCAAGTTACTCAGGCTACACTGGAACACCTGCAAGTCTATAGGCCCTGCGTACGAATGCACTAGTGAAGAAGTTTCGCCGTACCCCGAAGTACATAGGTCCAACTTAGCAAGCATGCTGACTGCATCAAATGCGCCGTTGTACAATTTTCCTCGCTCGCTCTTACTGAATCTTCATTTAACGACCTACGACGACAGTGCTACGGCAGAGGAACGTGTATTTCCAAGGAAAATAGCCAACGCGAGAACATCCACGCTTTTAACTTCTTTGAGCTTTGGTCCGTTCCGTTCACATAGCCGTCTTCCTCATTAACAATGAATCCAGCGCTGAATTAAACGCCCCCTGACAGCCCTCTACACGTCGGGATGCGTATCGATTGCCGGCTGATATTCTGACCATGCGCTGTGCAACTCTTCGCTGAAGCTAGTAATAGCAGCGCAAGAACACAGCGCGGTTGAAGCTAAATGGTAGGGCTAAAGGTTAATTGGATCTAGTTGGCAGTGCGCGTTGAGTTGAAACGCGTTGCTGAACGTCAAGAACGCACAGAAAAGGCGCACGCGACGTGTGTGGATAAGCGCTTGTCCACGTATGTCGTGTGTGTCCTCCTGGCGCGCTTTTCTGTCATCAGTGCAGTGCGTTTCACTTCAAATGAACAAGAGGCACGCGATGCGCACTCACAGAGACACCTCTTCCGAAATTGCAAACAGAAGATCACGCGTTCTCGAGCTCTATACGTCAAAGCTTTGTGCGTAATGGAGCGATGATGCATCGGTGCCTCTCGTGTCGTCCGTTATGTGATAAACGAAATCTTCGCACCGCTCTCTAGCAAACGCAAGGCGCCTGTACACCTCCTCCGCGCCCATGCTAACAGTTGAATAGCTCACAAGTCTTGGTGTACATATGTGAACCTTAGCACCGTCTGGTCGCGGGTTCGATTCCATGACCGGTCACTGGCCCAAAATACAGTTGATTTATTGTCCGATTAACCGATACGGGCAAATAAATATTGGCGAAAATGTTTGTCCAAGGTCGAAGGGAATATGCGAGCACTCACCTGGAATTATCTTCTCGATACCGCCTGTACACGCTCTAAAATCGTTACGAAGACGATACCCCTGCAAATGCCGGGGTGGTACGGGCACAATCTTTGTTGGTGCACTATGTCACAAACGCGTGAAGCCCTCACCGCATACGATCGCAAAATGAGGCTTTGTGGATACGTCTGTGTATGCGAAATGTTAAGAAAATATTGTGCAAGAGATCAGTTTTAAAAGCCCTATTGGTGATACCTCCAACGACATAAAAAAATTATTTGTGGCATTAACTCAAGCTATGTATACTGTCGACGACGTCTGCATCATTCATTCTACCCATGGTGCAGCTGTGGTAGTCCACATGCTGATAAGTTCTGAATACTGAAGGGCTAAAACTTAACGCGCAAGAAATGAACCCATTTGCAAACAGATCTCGAAGAGATCGGTAATAACTTTCGTTCAGCGCATATGCATTTGGTTTTACAAAATACATTGTTGGGAAACAGAGGCTCGGACTTGTTTTCGCAGTTTAGAACTTGCATGTCATCGCCATCAAAACTGAAGATGCCATCAGGGGCTGTATTTCGTAATGATTTTTCCAAATCTTTTCGCCACTCCTACTCTGCTCGCGCGCCGCCCGGTTGACATTATCACAAACGTCGCCTACACGGCGCAACGGATATCGTATCGATAGAAATGGAGAGAAAAGACCCCTTTGAAAACAAGCCGCCCATGATGTGAAGTACTTATCCTGAAGTCACTTACTATCACAGCACAAACGGTGGTACCTTTCACTTAACAACCTCGTTGTACGACGCACCTCTTCATGCTGTCATTTCAGCAAGTTCTATACTGATCGTTAAGCTCAGAAGGCAAGTTAGAACTACGACGGTTAACGTGCGCTGGGCAAATGAAAGGCAAAACCCGTGGACTTCGCAGGAAGTAAGCGGCCGCATTACAGTACTTATTTTCTTCCCTCTTGCAATAAAAAAGGCACCGTTGATGCATGAATTAGCTCTAATATTAGTCCATTAATATTGTAGAACTACGCCATTTAATAAACCCTTTCTTTTTCACCAAGCGAAGCAATACCGATGAACCAACCGCATGCGGGCAGTGATTATCGGAGAACGCCGCTTCAATTCAGGAAAATACAAATGAAAAAAATATATATATACAAGACGTAACACTTCGTAAGTCCATAGTGTTTTCTTCTTTGTCATATGTGGCAAGACGATATCGCTGCTGCAAGATACAGCTTTGAGCACATGCACGTATCTCTATACATCCCTTCCCAAGGCTTAGAAAAAAAAAAAATCTCGGTAAGCCACATTAAACCATTGCCATTAAATCAAGATGACCTTGTTGAGGCGTGTGTTAGATGTGCGAATATTTCTGCACTAGGTGAACTATGTCTAGTCTTTAACAATGCAAAAACAGATAACCTACTGAACATTTGTACCGAGAGCAGTGCGACTCTTGTAAATACTAATATAGGCATGATGTAATCCTGAACTGTGCTCCATTTTGAACTCCGGCAACCTATATCCTTATGGTGCAGCGCAGACCTGTTGAGAAAGCATCCATAGTACAGACCTTGTGTGAAACTGCATGTGTGTTTTCTATTTGCTGTTTTTTATGCCTATATACATATATAAATACGTGTGTATGTACTTTTTACACTACATGTGTTGTTGGAAATCCACAGAGTGTATAGAGCTACATAAATTTCTATGAAAGAGAAAATATACAAAAGATGCAAACTTGGCCCATCGAAAAGCAATGCATGTGTACAGTATATGCAACCATGCAATTCATGTTTTCCCAAGCAAGCATGTATGCTAACATACCAGTTGCACAAGCAGATAAGCCTCAGTAGCACATTTGTAAAAAGGCATATTTGTATCCTCATCCTTTCAAATTTACGTGGCTCTGTATCACATGTGCACACTACACAGGCCTGATCCCCTAGACAGTTGAGGTCTACACTTCACGATGCCTCCTTTGCTGAAGCAGCACAGACATCAAGTCTCTACTTTTAGTGCACAAGGCAAATGAATATAGGCATATGGACAACATTCAAAGACCAAATGTAGAACAGTGCAAACGAAATGTGTGGATATGATACCTGATCTAGTTAACATGCATGCCTGCCCATAATATATCCTCATAAACATTACAAATGTGTAATTCTCTGTCTTCTTAGATGGTTGTGTCCAACGTCGTTGAGAGCAGCTTACACTGCAGCTTGGCAGATAGCCAAGCATTTGATTTCTTCTATGTTTCTGTGTTTGTTCAGAATTGCGGATGTTTCGTTCTGTTTCTGTGTCAACATATACGATGAATGACTACTAATACCATATGATGTATGTCTCTTTACTTGCGTGTGATGATGAATAAAAATGTATGTGACGTGCAATGCATTTTCCGCAACACTTTTTATTTCTAATTCAAAACATAGGAATTTAGCAGCAATTCCAATTTCAAGTCTTGTTGCACAAGACACCTCTTGGTAAAACAATCTGAAGGGAATTTCTGAAGCAACAAAAAAAAAACGGAAACATATAAGGAATCTCAACCACATCCAATGCCCCAAATATAAATAGCTGTTGTGACTAAATATTGCGCACATGTGCACAATAGAGCTGTGTACTAAAATGCATCACAAACAAAGCCTTCGTCACAAAATGTGCTGCAATAACTTTACAAAGATGCCTCGCCAAGTCGTGTATGCATAGCCTACAGAGAACTAAGATTTACAGTGTCAGTACTGGCTTGCCCAAGAGACTATTGCACTCAAAGCTTACATGCGTCACAGAATGACAGACACAAATTACAGAAAGTGAACATACACAAATGCAGACATTGTACTTGTGAAGATATATTCTGCCAGAATAGCTGGAAACAATGTGACACTATGCAGTCATATTGTTTTCTGAAGGCACACTGTTCGCAACTGCATGAACATGCAACTACTGTAGCTAACAAAAAAAAGAGCCTAAAAATGTAAAAAGACAGCAAAGCTATGCATACAGTAGTTCACTAGAGTCAACACTTAAAAAAAAAAACGAACAGGCAGTGCGAAGCATGCAAACATGCCTAAGACCAATGCAGCCAAATCATTGCCCGACTTCATTAAAAAGAATGAAGCCTTTTAAGAGTCAGTCAGAATAACCGCCATTTGGCTCGTGCGCGTATTACACATATTTGTGTATTATGACAAACCAAACTACACATAAGCTTTTTTGCAATACTCAAGCAAAACTCTGTGGCATTCTCAAGCTGTGCACACGCGAAACTTAAAAACAGGCCTGAATGTTACAGCATTCGAACTAAAATTTGAGCTAAGGGCTCTCGTAGAACTGTAAATAAGGAGAGAAGACACTTCAGTAGAGATACTCTAATTGAGCATTCAGCAACCATCATCATTTGCACTCAACCATCCCTCTGTATAGTAAAGTGCTGTGCGTGTGACCCATTATCCACACTTTTTTACACTAAAATATTAAGAAACTTAAATGTAGGGCTTAACGTCATGAAACTATGCGGTGGACTATAAGTGGAGTTCCGCATTTTTGGAATTGGTTTGTGGGCAAAACTGGAGATTTTTTTTTTTTTTTTTGGTTTGCAAAAGTTTGAGTTTATCGAGATATGCTCACATTTTGCCTTTAGTACCCATAATAATAAAAAACACAGCAAAAACAAAAAATCACCTCCTCAAGCACTCTGTACAGATGTTTAGCCAGTGAAGCTTAAACATGCGGCCCCAGTGTTTATCACTGGGTTGATCCCAACGGCTCATTAAAGCCTTTCTCAATTATTGGTTACGTCTGTCCAGAAATCTTAACCAGTGTTTGCCAACTGTGTGTTCCCTTCTTAATTTTTAGCGGAGCAGTAGTAAGCAGTGGGATTTGACCAATCTTTTTGGCATGTACATTTTGCCCTGGATGACTTCTTCAACTTCAGTGGTGAGCAAAGGGGCTTGCCCAACTTCTGTGGCAGTTACGTGCTAGGTGTTTTTAACGCGATAGCGTTAAAGAGCTCGTATCGCAGAAATTCCGCCGTCGGCGTCGGCGCCGTTGGTTGTGAGCGAAAAGTCATCATCTTGTCTGTGACCGAAAAATCGAAAAAGCTGCAAATAAAATAAATAATAAAAATGTTGGGTCCGAGTGAGAATCGAACCCAGGCCGTCTGCGTCGCAAGCAGGTGTTCTACCACACAGCCACGCCTCTGCTTGAAGCTGCACTGAAAGTAACTTTCATGCTTCCCAAAAATACGCGTCCTGTATACAGGTGTCACAGTACGAGATGTAATATCGCAGTAATATTGCGTGGTACAAGCGTACATTGCGTACATTGGCGTCATATCATGTCAATATCATATCGACTTGGTGGTTTAAAGGCAGCCACCCATTACAAAAGGCACACACATTACTGCGCGTATTCCTTTAGGACCACGTAGTGGGTGCCTCGCAACTTCGAAAAAGTTTCTCGCGCATAATTGCTCCTGGTTTAAAGCATGCTGCCCATTACACAAGGCACACATCTTATTGCGCGCATTCTGTTAAGCACTCGTAGTGTTCGAAGTGCGCACTAGGGGCAGGATATCGCTATCGCGTTCAACTCTTAATGGCGAAGCTTAAGCGTCCCCCAATTTTTGCGCACATAGGACAAACGAGTTTTGGTTTCGCCTAGCCATATATAGCTTAGCTGTAAAAAAAAAACAGCATACAGCAGGAACTTTTCCTAATTAGAGCGAACATTTGCACCACTGCTGCAACCTACTGTATTTTTACTTAATAAAAATGCTTTGTTGGGCAAGTTGATCCAACAACAACAAGTTGGCAAATGGATGAGACAGAAGAAGCAGTGGTGAGCTTGTGTCTCATCCATTTACACTCAAATCTATTCCAACCTACTGTAATATGTGCATTCGCATTTACCACTGTTTGAACCTGTCACTGCCCTATAATTTTTACAAATTATGGAATGGTTTACGACATCAGGAACACCCTTCCAAAGCTTTGCATAAAGGGCAAGTAAACCCAGGTGCAGTACCTGAAAAGGCAGGCCATTCTTGGTAATGCATACACAGAAAACTAGAGCTCGACAATTCAACGGTATGCACCAACTCTCTTGCCATCAAGGTAGTGTTGCAACGTTGTGAAGGCCGAAAGCAAATATTTATGTTGGTTACGTACTGCTGGCATTCCCACCTCAACATTTTGACTCAAATTCTCAACACAGTACAGTCGAAACCCGCGATAACGAAATCCCGAGGGAACGAAATTCTCACCGCAACAAAATATTTTCGGAGCACCGGCGAACGCCCATAGGAGCCAATGCATTTCGTAACTCGCGACTACGAAAGATATTCATACCGCAGTCTCTCATTAACGAAATTTTTGAAACACGACTGCACAAATAATCTACTCTCGCAACGTTAACTACATTCGAACACTGCTGACATGCATTCATGCTGCACCTAAATTGTGCAAAACTATCGCTACAGCGCACTTGAGAAGCAGCCGCCATCATTGTTTACAAAAAAACTTAAAGATGGAGACAATGTTGATGATGATGGCTTGCCGAGACACCTGCTCGTTATCGCGGACTACGTAGCCAAATCCACATTCCTCATGGAGTTTCATTCGTTGTCTTGGCTGTGCTCGGCTTTGTCTGCTTTGTCCTTTCGGCTTCGTTCTTGGCTTTGTCGGCTTTGTTCGATTTCGCTGCCTGCGAAGATGCCGCCTCCAACGAAAAAGCGGAAGTTCATCACGCTGGAAGATAAGGCTGCAATCGTCAGTGAGGTGGGAAAGGGCAGGAAAAAAATGGACATTGCCGAAGAATTGGGCGTCGCGTGCAGCTCGCTGTCCACGATTCTGCGCTGATTCAGCGGAGCCGGAAGAAGGTTCGCCTGTATATAGGCGCACTTGATGACGGTACCGGTTACAGCGCGGTGCCGCCGCCACTGACCAGTGCATGAGGCGAACTTTGTGCCGTGACAAACGAGATTCCCGATCGAGAGGCATGAAATTGCTGCATGATAAGGCCCGCCAAAGCAAACTTTCTGACTTTCGGAAATAAAATGTGTTTTTTTTTGTAAATTGCATGACTTTTCTACCACATTCTCACACCAACGAAATTCCCTCAAGAGCGAAATTTTGTGCTCTCCCCGGCGATTTCGTTATTGCGGGTTTCAACTGTACCACAATTCCCTGTGGTACAGTAGTTGAAGTTGTTAGGAAAAGTTAACGCAGCTTGCACTAAGTCGCGCAAGGCTGTATAACAGCATGGCTGAAGGGTGCCTAGCTGGTCCTGGCTTGGCTAGGCTTTTACCCTCTCAGTTGTCTCTTTCCCGCCCCTTGCTATACTATACTATACTATACTATATTATACGTGGATATGCTTGCTCTCTCCTATAGCACATATTTACCACAGAAATTGTGCAAATCCCACTAATCACCACAATGGTCCACTAAAAATTAAGGGAACACACGGGCGGCAAACACCAATTAGGGGACGCACGTTTCAGCTTCTCTCATTGACCATCTGTACCGAGTGCTCGAGCAGTGATTGAGCGCGTGCCTGTTCCCGATAACTTTCTCTCTACGACACATGGCAAACCTCGACCATAACAGCTCTGCTGTAATATTTTACTACAATATTTCACAGCTCCACTTTACATCAAAAGCAGTAGAGGTGCAGTGACCTATTAAATACTTCCCTGTGCTTTCTCATTACCATGTCCAGCAAGCAATGGACGCCTGCACGAATGTCGATACAGATGCGTAATTCAGTCAACTAAATGGCACCTGCAGGCACACAGCAAGACAGTACATGATGCTGAAGAGTAGACCAAGCTTTTAGGTCTCAATTAATGCAGACAACTTGTATTTCCTTTTAGGAACTTCTGCTTAATTAACAGACCATGCTAAAAGTTTGCTGTTACAATGGAGGTTTTTAGCTTCTGGCTCTTTTACTGTGAATGCAGTCATGGAATTGTCTTATGGTCACAACTCAGAGCACCAAAACTCACAAGAGTTACTTGAATAAACCGAAATCATAAATTTGCTTTTTTTACCAGTGAGTGTTTTTCAAATACTATAGGATTATTCCAAAAATGCAGAACCCTATCAATGAGGATTGGTGAAAAACACTTTGGAAAGTGTTATTTAATGTGCACACAAAGCACGGCACACGAGCATTTTTTGCATTCTTCCTAAGTGTGGCCACCAAGGCAGACAAATATTGAAACTGCATCCTTGTGCTCAACAGTGCAACATGTCAGCCACTGAACAACCATGGCAGGTAATTGTCAGGCTACAAGACATACTCTAACAGGCCACAATTAGTTTTAATCGCACCAGATTCCTTCATGAGAAGCTCAATCTAAGCTTATATGTTTACTTTTTGTCCAGAGAGAAAAAGAAAGAACTGAAGCAGCCCAAGACTGAATCTGCAGCCTTGCATCTAGCTTACATTCCTTAGAAGCACAGCACCTTTCACACGGCAATCCCAAGTAGTCAGCATCAGGCACATAGCATAAAAGGCCTCAACGTATGCCTTTCCACTCATCATTCGAGACATCTTTCAAGAAAACATGAAGTAAGGAGTGCCATGTAGATTTCTTAAATACAAAGCTAACATGCCTAGTAAATTCACGAACATGGAATCAAAAAAAATGCAATTCAACAAAACTTTGCACATATACATATATATCTCATAACTGAAGAGCTAAAAAGAAAGTAAGACCTAATAAACAGTGTCTCGTTTATAACAAGCCTTTTTCACACACAGGCAAACATAAATAGTGCATGCAGACCATGAACACACAGGTGACTCACAGTTCAACGAACCAGAGGCAATGTAACACAGGAGCAGCTCTTTTGTAGCATACCTCAAATGGCTACAGCAGCCATACAGCCAGAAGCATAAATACAATGGACATTGGCTGAAGCACTGCAACTTGTCAACATATTAACAAACTAAGATTTTTTGGGGGAAAATGAACGTACATTCTGTGTGTGCAAAAAGAGAAAGATGAAATAAAATTTTAGCACACCCACACATCGACAGCAAGGTCAGTTGTCAAAATACTCTGCCTGCCTCCTCAATACACTTTTTTTTTACTAGCCTACATTCCTCATTCAGCCCATAAATATGGTACGTGCCCGCTGACAATTTTCATTTCCAGAATCGCGAAATGAGAAGAGTAGTACATGGTACCCACTTCCGTACTACAAGAGGGACAATGGGCAGTGGTAAAAGCTCACTTCACTGGCACTCAGCAGGAAGACAAAAAAACGAGCGTGCACTTTAGCAGGGCTTCTGCTTTAGCGCGCACCTTCTTCTCCAGACAAGAAGGGGCCGCCTGTGCCAGCCTCCAATTCACAACACGCATCCTGCTCTGCCAGCAGGCACAGATTGCCGGTGCAAGGAAAGTCGTCAATGGCGCAAAACGCCCCCCCCTCCCTCCCTCCCTTTCCAAAAAAATACCCTCCAATTGGTCTGTTGATAAAATGACAAAACTCCTAAGCTCTAATAAGTGCAGCCAAGTCTCTTGTCTCGTCGGCGTGCCGTTCTGGTTCGTCTTCCTCCTCCTCCTCTTCCTCATCTTCCGAGAAGTCGTGACAGAAGGCGGTTGCGCCCTTGCCGAGGCGCACTGTCTTGGCAGGGGGTGAGCCCATATGCTCGTCCAAGTAGGACGGAGATGGACTTCGTGCTGGGCTGCTTCCAGGAGACAGGGCATTCTTCAGTCTGTCTTTGCCTTCATTCCATAGGTGGTTCTGAGAATGGACACGGGGCAGAGAGAGAGAGAAAAAAAAAGAGAAGCATGGGGAAGGACATGCAGTAAGTGGTTAGTCCCAGGATTGGGCAGTAGGAACAAAAGGCAGCAAGGTGTAGAGCGGCCTAGTGCCAAAAACAAAAACACACACACACACACACACTCACACGCACAAGAAACAAATATATGAGAAATGTTCTTTGATCTTGTCATCCGACAAAGTACTTGAGCTCCACAGACCATGAAAGGACTTCTTTAGCAGCAAGCAAGAGTTGAGCTTGGAGACCAATAGCATGCACCATAAGGACTGATCAATTGAATGATTTTACATACTAAAGGGACACTTTGCAATCAGTAGCATCACAGTGGAAGACTGGGGAATAATTTCAACCATTTTGGAGTTAGTGCGCACACAAATTTTGGTACGTGGAATCTTCTGTGTCCTTTCCCTAGACAGCATAGCTCCACAGTGGCTATGAAAAAGAGTTTGTGACCTCAAGCTCAGCAGTGACACGTCATTCCAACTGAGTAACTGCATTAAGTGAGAGCACGAAGCAGAGAATAGCGACCAACTCGGCATCCATACTAAAGTGTTCTACACCACAAAAGTTTACATAGCAAAGCAGTCTTTCATTTACCTGTGGCTACTCTTCCACAATGCGAAGTCAACCAGTGCTAAATGTAATGAAAGAATGAAAATCATGCCTAGTCACCACATGAACGTCCCCAGTGTGCACTAAATCATACATGCTGAACAGCTAAGTGAGGACAGCATTGTATAGTATAAAAGAGCAGTGCAGACATGAGTGACAGTGCAAACAACCTGCCTTAACTGGAGAACGTTAGCCAGACGGAACAGCAAAAGAAGCCTTTCCTCAGTCGTCCTGATAAAAAAAAAGTGGATTTCCTGCCCAAATGCAACAAGCCAGCTGACAACAATCTCTTTCACAAAATGATCCTGTCTGTTACAAGTGGATTTAAGAGCGTCAGTAACAATTTGCTTCGAATTCTAGCATTCGAAACATGACACCCCATGCCGCATACACATGGCTCCTTGAAATGGCTGTTCTTGTACAAACCGGTGATTCACCTAGGCCACACATGTACAGTCACCCAAAACTATCATGCACAAGTGATGACTTTTCTGTGCATCAGCGCCATACGATGGAGCCGAGTTGCTAACAGGGTGAGGGTAAGCGCATGCCCACAAGGCGCACTCAGCTGGGGCCATCGTCTGTTGGGCAGTTCCTTATCAAGCACGTCACCCCATCTTAACGCAGCTCAGAGGAACACGCAGCAAGAATAGGTTAATGGTTTTGCTCGTACTTTATGTTCCGAAGATGGGCATCGCAGCAAGCAATCAAAGAAATAAAATTTAAAGATACGCCACACGCCCCCACTCATGAGATAAGCCGTCGCATGGTTCGTCTGAAATTCACCACTATAGGGCGGCATTTTCAACGAGGAACTGCCCAGCAGAGGATGGGCAGCTGAGCGCACTTTGTTAGCATACGCTTACCTCACTCTGTTTGCAACTTAGCTCCGTCATACGGCGCCAACACACAGAAAAGTCGTTCCTTGCATGCGCTGGTTAAAGATTGGAATGGCTGTATAGTCTCTAGTGATTTGAATGTGATCGTGTGCATGCAAAGCCTTCTCACCAATATCTCCTTGGAGAGTATGCAACTTGCCTTCTCACAGAAGTGATAGTGCCGAATGAACTATGATGCAATGACTAAAATAGTTCGTTTCAGTCACCTATTAATTAATGAACCTGCAGTTCCCCTACATTAATGAAACTGTACAGCCTTGGAAGGTTTATGCCACTTCACTTAGGACTCGCATGACTACCTTCATGGGATAAGCGTAATTACGAACCAACTGACCCAGCAAAGTGCAGTACTCTAAAGGCTATTCGTACTGTGGATTGAACGGGTTTCTATTGTGCTCCAAGCACCTGATGAGGTCTTTTGGGGTAGAAGCCAGAGAAAGCACTTTTGCTGAACATGCTATCCTTGACTTGGAGCATTCAGAGTAGCCGCGTGATTGACCTCAGATCTCAGTCGTGCTCCATGCTCACAGGTAAGGGTGCGTCTAAATGCTGTGAATTAACCAGGCAAACCTGCTCTGAGTGCTCTATACATACCAGCCAACCATAAATACCAGTGCAAATGATTACTCTTAAACTTTCACTATTTCTCCATATATGTCCCCTGATCTCTTAGTTGAAATTCATTTTATAAAGCAGTGGTTCTCAAATGGGGTTCCGCGGAGCCTAGCAGTTCTGCGGAGCAGTCTTACGGGGTTCTGCAATGCCATCACCCACGTAAAAAAAAAGAGAAAGTTTTTAGAGGCGAGTTTTGACCTATTCCCAGTTCTAGGTCCTGCTCCAGGAACTGCAGCAACATTCTGAACAAGATCGCCTCGGCTGCCCCAACACATCGACGGCTGTGAACCACTGTTCTAGAGCATGGAATAAAATCAGCAGGATAATGCATTGTCATGCTGTAAAGAATGAAGGTGCCAGCTATTATAAACTATAAAAATAAAAAGTGGATTTACATGCAAGCTCACATTTCTCTTATGATCCAGCAGTTTGAAAACTTCTGAAAGAAACTATGCAGAAGTAAGCATTATAGGCGTAGCTTTTGTTGCAGAAAATAGGAGCACTAAAAAAATGAACTAAAACAACAAAAGGGCGCTTTTAGGGCATACAAAAAATACCTTAATCCCGTTCATAAAAAATGAGTTGCAACAGATTTAGGCACACTTTGGTGAATCACGCACACAAATTCTGTCGTGGTAGAGTGCCAAGACAAAACGGTGCAAGAAAACAATGTGTCAGCAAGTAGATGGGATAAGCGTAATTACGAACCAAGTGACCCCCAGCAAAGTGCATCGTAAAAAGCACCAAAACGGAGTAGGTCAGGAAACACAATATGAGATTCTTCTATAATGTATAGATAAGGCAGATGTAAGGCACGTGAAAAATAAGACAATGCGGGACAATGCAAATACTGTTACATAATAGTACAACCATAAGGCAAGCAATCAAAGTAAAAAAACACTAACATGTTTATTAATGCATATTTTACAACTAATATAAAGAAAATGTTTCCACGTGTACTTTTGTAGACTTGATATGGGAGGCAGTCAAGAGATGAGAATGTGTGCTTGGCAAAACAAAACAAAACAAAAAAACTTAATTTCGTGTGCTTTTAATGCTAAAGTTATACATATACTAATTGTAACTGAACATAGACCGGTAAGACACTGCTCTTTAAAAACGCAAAACAAGTGCTTTTTGTGTTACATTTCATTTATACAAGAAATATTCAGCACCCAATAAATAAATAGTGTGGTAGTTGAGCTACTTCCCTTTCCCTCACTATACTGCTTAATCTTAATCGAAATGCAAGTAAAGATTCTGCACCTGCATACCACTATAAATATCCCAAGCAGTGCATATATCAAATGAGGTCACCAACCTAACACCACTTTTCAGTGAAATACCAGTTCCACCATTTTACGAGGTGCAAACAGGAATGTGTGTTTAATCATGCACCCTTTCTTCATGCTACTTGAAGCTGCCTTTGCCAACATCCTTTCAACTTTCCCACAAATTCTTTTCACCTTACTGGGGCAGAAAAAAGATTCGATGAATGCGCAGTGTTGTACCGGCATAGAAGTCAAGATACGCGCTTGATGATTGAGGCACAGCATATCGAGAATAGTGGTAGTGGATGCGTGACCCAACCATCGATTAACTTGCGTAAAGATGAAATCAAATGCCAACAGTTATCTTCCATGTAGACCTCCACGCGTGGCAGATTGATAGGTTCACCTATTGCATGGACATGTGCAGATAAGTTTTCGTGCCTTCTTTCTTTTCCGCCGTTGTGCACCTCTTCAGTTGTTAGTCGGCGTATGCGGTGTCCTGACTTCTTTCTTGTGTCCGTGTTTGCATGCCCTGTCTTTTTAGAATGAATACTTACCAACTAGCTCAGCTCTCTGTTATTCTAAGAAAAAAGAACTTTTACACTGACTGTGCCAGCTACAATCATCAGCTCATGCGACAGTTTATGTGTACATGGAATCGCGACAAAGTCGAAAGCCTTAAGTGCCTTATCGGACGCTGGCCTTGAAAAATGTAGCGTGCGGTATAAAAACTCAAATGACCTCTCAAGCACGACTTTAAAAAACAGGGTTCAAGCCGGAATCGAACCCAGGTGTTCTCCGTGGGCAGTCAAGTGTTCTACCAAAGAGTCATGGAAGTGCTTGGAACTTCTTTTCAAGAAGACTATGCAGGCATCATGTCGGGAGTGACATTAACAAATGTAATATTGCAAGGCAGAAGTGCACAATCACACCAGGTGTCACACCATGTGAATTGTGTAACGAGCGAGTAGTGTAAGGCTTCCCACTGATTACAAAGGGCTCAGCCATCATCCATTGTCTTACACAGCATCAACCAACTTGTGCAGCTACACAGGTGTGCTCACTGCCTTACAGATTCATGATACGTACTTCGCTAAAGTCTGCACACCTTTGAAAAAATGCAAAGCGCTCAGATCAGGTGTTCAAAGTGTCGATTTAATGCCAAAACATATGCACTCGCTCTTAGTGGCTCATTTGCTTTACATGAGCAGTCAGGCTTTCAACTTCTTGATGTTACAAGAATATGCTACAAAACCTGGCGAATTTTCTTTTTCCCCAGATTCTAAATTAACCTGTCCGATGTTGGCTGTGAGGCAACACTGTCACGTATTGTTTCTTTCCTAGTATCACTGTCGTGCAGGTCAGTGGTCGCACCAGCAGGTATGTGAATTGAAATGTGCCAAACCTAGAAACATTCCCACTTTAACAAGAGTAACTCCTAGAAAGAGCTACATGGCTCCATTCCTCTTTAAACTTTGTAAAAATTTAAAGTCATGCTACATAGATGCTGTTCCCACTTTTGACATAATCACATCAGCCACTCATCCCAGATGTCGTATGTGCAGGAGTGAAATGCACACGTACAAATTATACAACAGGAACAACCACAACCCGCTTAAGCTGTTTTAGAGATTGCATCACCATCTCTACGTTTTTGCCCCATTTAATGCTTTAATTCATCCCTTCCTGGGTATTGAATAAAGAACTGGATTACAATCACAAACATTCCCTAACATATACTATTTAGCATGCAACTTTTCAAGTCAAAGTGTTTAAAAGACTGTGACCACCATCTAGGACGATGTTATCGCAATGTGCCATCATATATGGTTCCCATTAAGACACTTGAAAACACTACCCAGAGTACAGTCTAGAGACAATAAATCTTGCGATGGGCACTGTACTGTGTTTCTGCTGAGTTTATGCTGTTAAGAAAATTACCAGCTGCTGATATTTCCTTGGTTATGAGATAAGTAGGTAGTGCACTCAAGGAAAACAATGTCAAGTGGACAACAGCCACGTTGTTCACAAAGAACCCATCAGATAATGCCAGCCGATCGCGCTTAACTGAACATATTGATGCACTACACAAACATCACGACATACAAGAATACTATAGTAAAAAAACAATGTAAAATACAAATAATAAGCAAAGTAACGGGGTTATAATAAAATGACTAGGGAAACACTAATGGAAAGCCAAGGTCCCAAGCATTACTATTGAAAGCAATGTGGAGCATTATCGGTAATAAACGCAGCAAGCAAACAACTGTTCAGCAAAGCCACAAGGGATATTATAGTAGCTACCACAAATGTATGATGATGCCGGTATCATCTCGTGGCACTGAGGCACGCTACATGCGGTAAAATATAGCAACAGCAGCAAGAAACCGATTTTCAAAACAGTCTGGGGAGATTAACTGCACACGTTTGAAAAGCCCTCTAGTATAAAGATTATTAAATGTTTATTCTCACACACGTCGTCGCAGCTACACAGTAGTGAAGCAAGAAAACGCATGCATTATATGTTGCAAAAGTAGTACGACTAGTTTTCCGAGGTATAAATGGGCAAGCAAGCATCTGGGATTGTCACTAAGAGCATAGAAAAAAAAGCTAAAATAGTGCACTGCTGCTGCAGGCTTTTATTCAAATACAGCGTAAAGTGTACTTGAGCACAGCTTGGTCATGGTAAGGTGGACTGCTGTGCTCTTTCATGACCACTGCTTTGGTCATCCTTGCCACCTAACTGCAACAAATTTTGAAAAAGAACAGGGACAGAGTGTCGACAATGTCATGCTCTACATACCGACTAGTGAACACACAAAAACTTTCAGTGAAATGAAGTGCGTATACAGGGACACCATCCCTTCAATTGTGGCACAGCAATTTTCACCACCTATCTGTAAAGGAAGCACAGACACTCACTGGAGAACCCTGTAATCCTGCTTCAAGAAATATAAATATGTACCGTCCTTGACTAGATATTTTGTAGGAATTGAACTGCAAGCAGCCCAAGGCACGAAAAGGAGAAAGAAATATCCAAGTTTGCCTCTAGAGAATATAGTCCTTCCACATAGTGACATACACAATGGGTCATCGCAGTTTGCTAAGGCAGTGCAGCATAGTCTTTAGTGCCCTATCACGATCCTAATGGGCACATTATAGCGGTCGAAATTGGTCCTCAAACAGAGCTTTTGCTCCGAAAGTTTGTCAAGTGTAGTCTCTTAATTATTGTCCTTGTTTTCATCAAGCGCTGAAGTGGAGAAAGCTGGAGCCTACGCTATTCCACTGTTGCTAAAGTTGGGAACACTGTTTCCCTGAAGTTAAGTTTCCTCACGCCGCTCAACTGAGGAGCCCGGTTCTTCTTTCACAGCATCCAATTCTGTTACAGTTAACGCTTCATAAACAGCGTCAACAGGGTTGTTGTCAGCCTCCCCTTCTACAGGATTGGAGTAAGAGACGTAAAAATTTGTCATGCCCCGCTTTGCACCCGCTGAAACCTGCTCAGCACCGCTGACCTCGGAAACCTCCACTTGCTGAATGGCAGTTGCATCGCGCACCACTGCCGTAGCATTGTTTGCCAAAGACTCGTGCGCATTGGCTGAACCCTTTAGTTCCTGTGCCGCAGTGCTTGGTTCAACTTTACTTGAACGTACGTAATCAGACTCGGGTTCAATTTCTCTTACTTCATACTCTTCAGAATCGCCTTCTGTAGGGTTGGAGTATGAAAGGTATAAATCTGTAAGGCCCCGCTGCAAATGATGTGATACTGGTTCCGAAGTGCCAGGTTTAGTGTTTGTTTTTTCAGCACTCTGATCAGGCGGCACGGAGTCATCCTTCTTCAACTGCACTTCAGCAGGAACAGAGTTTTCAGCATGAAGCGGAGCACAAGGAGGTGCGTCTTGAGAATTCTTTCCCACAGGAACAGTGGCCACACCGATGCCTTCGTCAGAGATGCTGCGCGAAAGACACTTGGCAACAGTCTCCAATGTTATTTTAGAGGCAGTACCTTGTGGGGAGGCAGCATTCTCTGGAGAATGTGTCATCGGCTTCTTTGGCTCACGGTTTTTGCAGGTCACGTTGCTGCGTTCTTTCGGCGAGGCAGCATCCTTCTGCAACTGGTCAACCACCCTGGTCAAAAGAGGTGGTTCGGGCGCCTTGGAAGCCTGCACATTTTCGGAGGACTTGCTCCCTGCTCTGACAGCACCGCCTTGTGCTTGGGCCTTGTGCTGAAAGATGTTCACGTCACTCTTGGCTTTAGGAAGAATGCCCCCAGAGCTCGCAACCTTGGCAAGCTTCTCAGCAGGCAGTTCTAGTACCAGCGGAAGCGGAGGCGGCGTCAGGGAACGCGGTGGCGTCGGGCAGTAAGCTGGAGTGCTCGGTCTGTACGGCGAGGCATCTCGGGACATCGGCCGCCGGGTTCTCATCTTGGCTGGTGGGCGGAACAGATTGCATATTTCCATATAATGCAAGGACGCACCCGGTGCGAAACCGTCGTCATCTGGGCCCAACAAGGAAGCGCCATTTTGGTCTGTCTCCTATTAGGGCAAAAAGAGAGAGAGCCCTCTCAGCGTATTGGCCGGTCCTGGAGTTTTCGCCGCTCCACCTCTTGCTGCCGCGCTACGTTGTCAGCAAGGCACGATATGTTGCTCTTTATCAGAATCATCTACAATAAAGTGAAAACGACTCGAGCTCGGTGGACACCTTGATGATGACATGCAGTGCATAAAATACCTCCGAGCATAAAAAAGCGGTGAGGGAACACTGCTGAGAACCAAACAACACAACTTGCATCCAGTCATTAAAAAACGTAACTGATGTGCTGACTCAATAATGACCATCAGAAATGGGAAAGGAAGAACAGATACAGGATCTCTACACTGCCACTGAACGCCTAAAGTCACAAACGTAACCCGATTCAGACAAAATGACAATAAAGATGGATACACGAGTACTCGGGAAGCTGCTCAGAAAAACTACCTACACCTAAAGGAAGCGTTGTCCACTTCTTCTGGTCCCTTGTTCCTTGCACCCTTCTATTTGAGTATGTACAGCTAGGATGACGACTCATTTAAGCACAATTCACCTAGCAAATATTCAGTTTTTCCTTCATATCGTTCACAGAAGTATGAGCTAACAATTTTTCCCTAGTCACCCAAGTGCTTCCTTTCTGTAACCCTCAAAGTAGTGGCACATACTGCGACACCGATGTCTTACAATTAGGGTGGTGTCTCAAGAACACAATACTTAAATACCGTGGCCGCTGAAGTGTACAGAATAATTTTTAGCGCAAATAATGCAAGAAAATAATGCAAATAGCACCTCACCAGCCTTCCTTCCCTGCCGAAGAGCTCTAGGAAGTTGAAGATGAATTCCCTTGACTTTTCTTCCCACTTCTGGATGAGCTCGTGCCTTTTTCCTTCAAAATTCTCCACTAGTTGTTTGCTCTTATCTTTTAATTCATCCATCTTGTTCTGAAGCAAAAACTTCTTCTCCTGTGAAGTGAAAAAGGAAGACAGGAATGTTTTGTTTCCATAAAAGCATGCCATGCATAAAAGTCATTTTTTCTTTTTTTCAGTGAAATGAATGCATCCACGTTTTTTTCTCAGAGCAAAATTACCTCGGTAATGAAAAAAACAAAAGTGCAGCAGTACAAAGTTTGTGCCATTGTGAACTGGATGCAGCCATCATGCATACTGGCAATGCAGTTCAATGAATATTTGAAATAGTATATTAGAATGGCTAGAGTAAGGATTATATTTATGCATGTGTGTGTGCGTGTGTCTACAGTCATCAAAAATGGAAACATTGAAGGCAATTACATGCATTCTGCAAAACTCAGCCATGACTTAAGTGAACCAATAAATGCACTTTCTTTTTTTCATCTGCAATCAATTTATCCATGTATGACTAGTTACGATTTGATTCGAAAACTGCTTTTCGCATTGCACTTATTGCATATTACCGTATCTGTCTGATAATATTAACCGTCTGCGGAAGGGATTTTCTCCTAGTGTCTCCAGAAACAAATAAGAGGCAGCATTGGTGTCTTAAAAACTAGTTGACCTTTTAAGAAAAATAATTGGATATATGAAATCAGCATCAAAATCTAAACAGTCTATTTAGGTTTGGACATAAGATACAGCAAAATATCTCCACACGCCATCTCCCTCAAATCAAGTGGAAACTGCACTCGCACACACAAACCTCAGTGTGTTGCTTAGCCAGTGATCATGAGGCCTTATAAAATGCATTATCCGTTGTATTTCAGTTGGCAGCAGCAGTCATATAGAGATTTACATATTGTCACCGCTTTGGCAAAGCATTTGATACTCAATTTGCGCACAGGCCTACAAGGATGACAAAAGGGGAACTTACATTTAAAAAGGAGACATTCATGTCTCTAGCAGAGTAACCCCTGGCGAGGTTTCGCCTGACATACACGTCGTAGTCTTTGACAATTCTTGCAACTAGATCTGACGTAGAGATTCCATCTGTCCTTTGAGTGGCAAGAAACATGCCCTTTTCCTTGATGAACTTGTACACATCCTCGTCATTGCCCGTACAGTAGGGTATCTCATCGTGTGCAACAAAATCAATCTGGAGGGAAAAAAAAGACATGGAGGAGAAGCAAACTGTTAGAAGAGGACAACAACATGAACACAAAAGAAGCAGTAGGTACTATACCTTTCTTCCATTCTATAATGACTATATGACAGTTGCATACTCAGTGTAAAACATTTTGCTTAAAGCATTTATATGCTATACGCAGTGAGGCTCGCCAATGGATACTCTCAGTTTGAACAGCTCTCCTGTTACAAAGGCGGCCGAAGCAGCGAAGGAAACGAGCGCGCTTCAAGTGTCGAGCTTTGACACTTGATAGTTCGCGCTCATCTTCTGTTTGTTCGTTTAGCGGCGTCGTTTAGTGGCGCTCCGTAACATGAGCGCGGACATCACGGTTAAAGCTTGAAACATCCCCTTGCCCTCACCACGAGAAAACCGCGCGAGCAGACAGCGGAAGGCCAAGGTTCTCCTTGCGCAAATATAAGAAGAAGCGAGCGAGCTCGCCGACGACTTTAAATGCGCTCGTCGCACTCCTAGCGCCATCTCGCTGGTAATGAAACGCTTATGAGCGCCGGCCATCTCCGAGTCCGTCCAGCGGCAAAGGGTGTGTATATAACGCTCGCCATTAGCTATGTGGAGGACCTGCGTTCCGTGGCGTTAGTGGCTAGCGCCACTCGCTGCAGAGCAAGAGGTCCTAATAATATATCTGTCTATTGAAATTATCATTCTAATGTGTACTAGTTTGATTATTTTACTTACTGTTGTATAATAGTGGTTGCAAATTAATTTTAATTGTAGTCGGTATTGTAGTGTCATACTGCGATATCAGTGGTGGAAAAACCATATGACCTTTCAGTGCAGATATTGGCACTAACAAAACGTGCATACGTCTTCACACTACATTGTCTCAATATTAACCAGAGTAGTCAACAAAGATAACTGAGCTGGCTTTACAGGTATCAGTGAAGCATTCCAGATGAAAATACTAAGCTATTTTTCCTTAATTTTTACAGAATGTGAATATTGTGTACATACAAGATTGAGTTCTTATATAATTGTAAGTATTATTGACTGCAATAATCGTAAATATATGAAGTAAAACCACATCACCCACACTTACAAGTTCAGAATGATCCCTACAAAATTCTGGAAAGGGTATGTTTTTTTTTTTTTTTCAAGTAGAACCTTAAAATATAGATAGTACAACACTGACTAAAATATTTCACATTGTGTGCACATATAACACCACAATATCAGAATCTTGCCTCCATAATGCCTTATATATAGGGGTGTGCGAATATTCGAAATTTCAAATATTTTTCGAATAGTGTTTGCTATTCGATTCGATTCGCACTGGAATTTTCTTATTCGAACTATTCGAACTTCCCAAAAACAAATACAGTCAATGTCCGATTGAAAGTGACCCCTTCAGATTTTCAATATGCTTCACCTCATCACACCCCGGTATTGCGGCAAAGCTGCCTATCAAGCTCCGTTATGGTCGAACTTTGCCAAAAGACAGTCGACGTCCGATTGGAAGTGGTCCCAAGATTTTCAATATGCTTCACCTCATCACACCCCAGTACTGCGGCAAAGCTGTCTTTCAGGCTCCGTTCGGCAACTTTGCCAAGAGACAACGCCCGATTGGAAGTGGTCCCTAGATTTCAATAGAGAGTTTTAGTGCTGGGTTCCCGGGCTTGGGGCGCGCGCGGGCCCTTGCGCTCTTTTATTCTCGGTGGATGCGGCTGGGAGTACAAAGGAACGCAAGAGAGAGCGTACGCAGGTGGCTTGGGGTCCCCAGTGCTAAAACTCTCTAATATGCTTCACCTCATCACACCGAGGTATTGCGGCAAGGCTGCCTTTCAGGCTCCGTTATGGTCGAACTTTGCCACGAGGCAGTCAACGTCCGATTGGAAGTGGTCCCTAGATTTCAATATGCTTCACCTCATCAGACCCAGTATTGCGGCAAATCTGCCTTTCAAGCTCCGCTACGGTCGAACTTTGCCAAGACACAGTCAACGTCCGATAGGAAGTGGTCCCTAAATTTTCAATATGCTTCACCTCATCAACCCCGGTATTGCGGCAAAGCTGCCTTTCAAGCTCTGTGACAGTCGAACTTTGCCAAGACACAGTCAACGTCAGATTGAAAGTAGTCCCTAGATTTTCAATATGCTTCACCTCATCACACCCCGTATTGCGGCAAAGCTGCCTTTCAAGCTCTGCTACGGTCGCAAATGTACTAACTCAAAAACGGTGGTTCCAACACGGAATGAAAGATGTGGCAGAGGTGGGGGCTCAATTATTGCTGTTTTGGACCTGAAATTTGAGCAGAAAGCCCGAAAAATCGGAAGCTGAAGCTTTTTAGCATCCAAAATTTCAGATGTCCTTATATATTGACGTCTACGAGGCAGATTGGAACACCGGACTTGAAGGGAGCACACCCTTGTCCGCCACCATCAGTTGGGCTTCCACAGAAGTTGAAAGAGGAGGAGAAGCTGGAAATGGCATCTTCGCCTACCATGTGGTAAATGTTGTCGGCAACACTTGGTTGCACCAAATCATGTACATAAATTCGGCCTCTACATTGCCTGATTCTTGATAAGACACTATAAAACACCACCCCACCAGTGCTTCATCAACTTAGCGAAAAGAAACTTTCATGTTGCTATCTCATAAATATGCTTAGGAATCTTCTCTAACTTTTTTTTCTGCAATTTTCGCTTCGAAGTATTCGAAAAATATTCTAGAATAGTAGAACCCCCGCTGATACGTTTTTGAAGGACCGTAGGAAATAAACTTAAGAGACGGGAAACGTAAGAGCCGAAAAACAGGAAAAACGACAAAATATTTAGTGGTACAGAATTTTACATTAGTGCTTACGAGCAGCACGAAAATTGGCGCACTCAGCCGCGATCTAGTCGATGGATAGAAACGCGGAGCTGGGGAAGGCCTCATCCACAGAAATGTATCAACGTATGATTTTTTTAACACCAACAGCTGTAGGCATGAAAGAACTAAGCACAACGCATCACACCAGCGCGGCGAGTCTGACCGCGAACCGCGCGCACGACCATGTGAGCTCCAACCAGCTCGAACTCCTCCCATCCTCTGACAAATAACGATGATGATGAGTCTACGCCAACGCGATGGCGTAAATGCCAATCTTGAAGGCCTTGCTTTCGTAAGCAGTTACGTCATAAACGCCATGTTTGTGCAATGCAAATCTCAAAGGCTATGCTTTTGTCAATAGTAAATGCCAATCTCGAGGGCTTGCTTTCGCGAGCAATTACGTCATAGACGCCATGTTTGCAATAGGAATCTCGAAGGCCATGCTTTTGTTTGCATCAATTGAAAGATCCTGTTGCTTGCGCCTCTCATGCGGCTAATATTATGGTCAAACCAGGCCAAGCTGCGTGAAAATGCACCATGGCCGCTCTCTTCGGTAGTCACTCGGTCGGCTCCGAGCGCACTTCGCGACGTATCATACGGGAATGGTCCGACAGTTACGACGTAACAGCGGGGTTCCCGATACATTGTATCCTATGGGAGCTATGCCGGGACCGCGGAAAACGACGTAACAGCCGGGAAAACGCAGCAGTGATGAACGTAACAGCAGGGTTCTACTTATTCGAAAAATATTCGATTCGATTCGCACTCACGCTTCAATATTCGAATTCGCTTCGCACCAAAATTTTGCTATTCGCACAGCTCTACTTATATATTCACATCACAGTAGCACTACAGGAAGCTGTCTAACAGTAATTTATATAATTTCTTCTTTACCCACAATAAGTGATCTTACAAAGCAGATCATGGCAAAAACGTTTCAAAATGTACAAAGCCACTTTTAAAGATCACGTAAACCTTAAAGTTAACCTTCCTTTGTGAGCCCCTCCGAGTGTTCCCAAGCATGGCTTCTTCTACTGCATTGCTGAACATGTCACACTTAAAAATAAAATTTCACCTGGGTGCCCCACTGAGGAATCGTACCTCTGTCCTCTGAGACAGCAGCCTAATGCTCCAACTATTAACATCAAACTACACAAAGGTAAAACTACACAAGAAGCTATGAATCCAGTCAAACCTTCTTATAACGACACGGGCTATAACAAAATAAGTGATGTAACGAGCAAATCGTCATTCCCCTTGAAAGTCCCCATAGAAACAAATGTATTTAAAACCTCATCTTAACAAGGTAAAATCTGCCTGTTACGGGATATAACGAACAAATTTTGTTAGGAACTAAAACTTTGAACTAATTTAACGCCAGTGCACAACGCGTTTCTGAGATGGCGCGCAATGCAACAACTGTATTTAGCAGTTCAAAACTCACGCCACACATTCTCCAGCAACATGCGCAAAGCTGGATGGCGCGCCATACGCATGCTGCTGCACCTGAGAAGTCGCTCCCACCTTCCTCTCATTGCACACAGCCCGCAGCCAATGCACATGTGCATTGGCTGCATGCATCAACGTCAAATTACAGACTTCTGCGTACATCAAATCAAGGCGGTCCCGTGAAAGCATCCTAATTTTCAAGCATGTCCAAAGAATTGGCAGCTTTGTCATCCATGTCACTCATGTCTGTTGGCATATCCCATCCGATATTATAGTTTTCTCACAACAGCCCGCCATACCCCTATATCGCTTTTTCTTTTGTATGTGTAACCCGTTTATAGCAATTATCCGTTATAACAATGAAATCTTTGTGGCACTTGAGTATTGTTATAAGTGGGTTCAACTGTATAAAATATTTCATTCAAATTACCTACGTATACAACTCTTATGCGATTCCCTTCAGATTTGATATATCCCTGCTCGACTGTACAGATAAAGCCAAGGACAGTGGGTGCTTTATTAACGCCTATGAAGGAGTCCTCGATGAAGCTCACCAAAATAAAAGCTGCCGCAAAAGCCAGCAACGATAAAAATTGCAGTTATTGCTGCTTTGTAGCGAGTCTCGCACTTACATCACATTTTAGGGTGCTCTTCATTCAAACAAATTTTGCACCTTAGTACTTTTAGTACTCATAACCTTCATACTTTGAGTGAGCTATAGACCTCCTGTAGGCCCAACAAAGATGTTCTTCAATAAACACGTTCATCCCTATGCAAAGTGATTATTTTTAATAAAAAGTGTAATCCCAAATGATTATCAAAAATGACATGCCTATCCGAGCAATTTTACTCTGATGCGTCTATGACACTGTAGTTAGGAATGTAGCAATATCCTGGCCACCATTTTCAAAATATACTGAGAACATAAACATCCGCATAATGACCATAACGGAAGCTAGATGAAAGCTCAAAAAACTGTTCTTCAGTTTAATAAACGAAGTTTGCTCCGTGCTGTGGAAAGTAATCTCTAGCATGTGCGAAAGCTCCAGAGGATCAAATTTAAGACAAAAAGCCTGTGTCTGTGAAAAGCCAGTAACAGGTGAAGAAATAGGCACCGATATTTGTCATCAGGATGGCTACACACTACAGTTTTACAGGGAAATGACGCAAGGGAAATGTGACACCCACGATCTCCTATCTAATGTCAACATTTACTTCTGATAAAGCCATGCACACATACCTTGTTCTTCTGAAGAAAAGCCTCGTCTATCACCCACGGTGCGTCCCTTAGAACCTCGTCAACGTATCGACAGTGGCGGACTGCCTCATACCGCTCAACGTCAGTCATCACAGTTCTTCCTTTCATTGTATGAGTGAGCTGGTCACTGTTCACTGCAAGGGTAAATGCGAGCGCATACGGTAAGTAAGAAGAATTTGCGGGACTTGCCGCACGCGGGTGTGAACAATATGTAAATTGCAGAGAGCTGTCGCAAACCCGGCAGTGACAGCACAGTAAAGGTTGTTAGTATCACCAAGGTGCCATCGACACCTGATCAAAATGGTGAATCGGGAACTGCTGCCATGTGACGATGCTGCGTTGAGTGGTTGCGTGACACCCTCTGCACACCTCGGAGCAAAAATGGCTGAACGATCACAGCGAGCCTTGAATGCTCGACTTGGAAATGCAATTACAGCTTAATCCAAGGTTAAAATATCTCTTTCGTATAAAAATGTGTCCTTTGGCCTCAGAATCGCTAACACCTTCAGCCAAGTGCTACTATGTTATCCATAGGATGGCTACTGAAATTTAAACAGTCAACATTCATTAATTTATCCTTGACAAGAAAAACGAATCCAACACAATTACCTTGTGATTAATATTAAAGGACAGAGAGGAAAAATCCATCCAAACACAGTCATTTCATTAGCAGTACTTAGTGAAAGTGCAACCCCATACCAAACGTGTGCCCCCAATTTTGTTAAAAAAATACTACATATAAATATAATACATATACATATTACATATATTATACATAACATTATTATATAATTATAGTATATATATTGTAAAAGTAGCAAGCGTCAAATTCTGACAATTACGATTGAGATGAAAACCTGCACATTTCACAATTTATTTACAATGACTGTCCATTGTGGACCCCACATAGAATTTTCTTCCTCTCTAAGGAGCACAACAATCCAATATCACTACGGCACAGTGCATTTGATGTTCTATCTTGCTGGACCTATACCACAATCAACAGGGTGGTGGCCAATGTGCCATGCACATCCTTCGAAGCACCAAAAACAATTGAAGTCACTCTGCTGCGACTAGCTAAGAGAGTAAAATAACTTTCAAATTGGCCTTCATAACTTAAACCCGAAAATGGTAAATCATCACCATCCTAAGTAAAAACATAATTTGCCAACATCTTAAAACGATAGCAGCGATGATATTGTCTCTGACAGAGTAACACAACAGTGATCTGACAATGATTGAAGCTCAACAATGAGGAATGCGAATGTGTGTAACAGAATTCCAAGTTACTAAAAAACGTAGAGGTAACAGCCCTTCAGGTTTAGGGGCCACGAAATCTTTTTACACAACTACTACAACTTTACAACTACTACTACTACTACAACTACTACAAGCTGGCAGCCATTATGAATTATTGTACCTGTGCAGGCACACTAATCATGGTGATCTTTTCCAATGTTGGATGAAAACAAGCAAGCTGACCTTCATGTGCAAATACATTTAGACTCCATCAAGCCAATGAGGGTGTTGCTACTACAAAGGTCTGTTTGACATACTTGCAGCCGTACCATTTAACAACTAACATCACAGAATTCCAAGAATTCCTTTCGCATAGGATAATTTTTGCACTTGCTGAAGCATGTAGAAAGCTACCATGAGGCAGAAATATTAACACTAAATTGATTATTCCAGAAACAGCTGTCTTCAATACTAAAAAGCACAGAAGACAAAATGATCAGTTTCTTAGGCCACATTTTGCAGAAGTGGTGGGCAAATGCAAGATTTTGTGAGACGTGCTACTTACCACCAACAATGAGATAGACATTTGGGAAGGCAGATTTCGCTTGCATTAGTTGCCTTGCATGGCCTTGGTGGAACAAGTCATAGATGCCATCAGCGTACACCCTAATTGGCCGAGGTGCTGTGAAGACAAGAAAGTGTGCACGATTTTAATGTAGTGGACCTTCAGCAGCTACTTGCACAAAAGCAGTGTCGCAAGAGCGAGCAGGAAAACAATATCAAGTGAAATTCTGCGGTTTCATAAGCCATGGTACAGAATTCCTTTTTCAAAACCTCGGATTCTTAAAAGGGACGTCAACCACCCAGAAAGTGTCACATGACACTGGTAGAAGCGGAAAGACCGTGAATTATAGTGACAGAATCGAACACTGTTTTCGGGATTTGAATAGGATTTGCATTTTTTTTTAAAGAAAGAAAAGCCAGCACTTCACTTCGCCTAGTGAACAAGCCTTGCTACTGCTTGAATGAGTCGTTCAGAAGGCTGTACTCATCTGCTGTTGTTGAGGCACACCCCAATTCGTGCTTAAAATTAGAATCGGTATATTATTAGGCATCCCCACTTTATTTACTGCTTATTACGAAGTAAAAGTGATTGACACTGAGAACCACAGCTGCCTTTGCAGCTACCAGAGGAACCAGCAACCTGTGCCAAGCCACGGTGCATGCGCATGGTGTATGCATGAACGGTGCACTGTAGAACACGAACCACCGCAACACAGGCTCGATTGACAGGGCATCACTTGTTTGCCAGTGTAAAAGCTCTATCGCATAACCAACCACTGTTTGCCGTATATGTTGTGTGTATGACTTCGTCAGGCCGCACATCGTAAAATTCTGATAAAAAGTGTTTCACAAAGTTTTCCACGTTACCATTCCATGATGAGACAGTCTGACCGGTGAGCTTTCTGCTGCACTAATTAAAACAGGTACCATGAAAATTGGCTGTCAGCCCATTTATTGTGCGCACAGATCATATCTAAATATGCAAGTATTGTAGCACTCTACCATGGGGAGCAGTCGTTGCCATAGCACAGTTGGTAGATGAGCTGCAGCAAAACTTGTCACTGAGGTTGTCAATTAGGATATAACTAGTCCTAAGTTCTTTTTTCATCCAGTTTCATTTGCTGTAATACGTTATAATTTCTATGCCTCGATTATCACTACAAATACCTTCCCCTATTCTTTTTTTTTGCTTCATATGTTCATGCAAGACACAGAAGACTACATTAGAGACAAACTCGCACATACAGTAGAATGTGGCAGATAATGTCCATACCACTCAGGTGTACATGCCTAAAATATTCTCAGGTTTGTTAAATCTTTTAGGGAAGCAAATACCTTCCCCTATGCTTTTTTTCTTTGCTTCATATGGTCATGCAAGACACAGAAGACTACATTAGAGACAAAACTCGCACATACCAGTAGAATGGGCGGATAATGTACAAACCACTCAGGTGTACATGCCTAAAATATTCTCAGGTTTGTTAAATCTTTTAGGGAAGCAAATACCTTCCCCTATGCTTTTTTTCTTTGCTTCATATGGTCATGCAAGACACAGAACACAACATTAGAGACTAACTCGCACATACAGTAGAATGTGGCGGATAATGTACAAACCACTCAGGTGTACATGCCTAAAATATTCTCAGGTTTGTTAAATCTTTTAGGGAAGCATGATCACATGACCACAGCAGCAAGTGTCCTAACATAACTTTCGCAAACAATTCCTTAACCCTTTGTGCGACAGCGGGACACATACGCCCCCTTTTCCGTCTGTAGGAAAAATTTTCTCTCACATCACTCGTTGCAATTAGCGCAACAGTAAGCCACTCATATCTTACCTAAGTCTTTGTATTCTTGGGGAAAAATCTTTTACCACACTGTCGAAGGGCGGAAGTAGTGTTACAGTGACGTTGAATTTCGATCAATTTTTAATGGTAGCTTCTAAATTTTCTTCTTCTTCAGGTAGAAACAACCTACCAATCAAAATACCGGGTAATCTCCTCTTTTTCTGGTTTTTCAGAGAGGCGATTTTAGCTTCCAGCCATCACGTGTTTTTTAAAATTTGCGGAATAACTTGACCGATAAATACACTGAAACAATCCCCTGCAATATTGCCACACTCATTCCTCAGCGTAATTGCAGACATTGGTGCGTGGAAATATTTTTCTTGATATCATATACCTCTTGAAAAGTAGGCACATATTCAGGGACAACAGCTGTACTCGATAATTTCGACAGCCAAAGCAAGGACAGGCAAATGGACAAGAAATGGTCGGTGCATGCGGTGAAGTAAGCTTTACAGGAACAGACCACAGCGCTAGGATGGCTCACAAGAGGCGCAGGTGCAGGTGGTGTTCTACTGCTGGAATGAGATCCCCACAACTTTCCTCAGCACAACTTGAGAAGCGATACTCTGTGCTGCTTGCTTCAGCCGTTTCATCCCAAATACCCGTCGATGCAATCTTGAGGTGGTACCTTCATGAGACAGTGGGACAGTGTTTTCCCACTTTTTGAAAACACTCTCATGAGTCAGCGGGACATATACGTCTCACTTTTTTTTCAGTAAACTACAGGCTTGATTTTGATGGAATGTGTTTTATACTATTTCTTTGTAGCTTTTATGAATATACCACAACCTGTTTTTATATGAGCGTGTCAAAAATATAGGCAAACCCACAAAGGGTTAACAAAGCGGTTGTTGATGCACAAGTGAAAAGAATTTTCTTCATTTTACATTTTGGCCATGGGCCCAGCCTTCGTCAGAGTGACACACCATAGCCACTGTGTTATTCCAGCACGAGTCCTGAAGACCGAACTGATTGATAGAGTGCACTCTGCCAGCGCAATGGCTTCATATGAAAGTTTTGTAGCGGAGGATCTTGGAAGAACTTCAACTGCCTGGTTCTCAAGCATATATTACATACGGGCATCGATTTTACATACATGAGCATTTTCCACGCAATGAAATGCAGCTGTACCAGCTCAGAATTGAACCCGCGACCTTGCGTATAATAGCAGAATGACGTTAGCCAATTATTGATGGCGCCAGGCACGTAGGCAAGGGGGGTGCCCGGGGGGCTCGGGCCCCCCCCCGAAATTCGTCCAGCCTTTTATGTTCCCGGGCAATTTTTTTTTTCTTTTTGCCATGAAAAGACTTTCTTTCGAATAATTAGGCCTTGGGCCCCCCCCCGAAAAAAAATCCTGGCTACGTGCCTGGATGGCGCGCTGCTTAGATGTCTCGAGTACAATAACACAAAACTTGAAAATCGTGTTCTGAAACGCATGCTCACAAGAAAAAGCAACACGGAGCAAGAGAGATACTTGAGGCACCCAAACAAGCATACCTTGCCCCGATGCTGCCATTTCCTTTGTGATCTTGATGCTGTAGTCACATTTGTCTCGCTCCGCCACTGCCGCGGGCTCATCGCTGAATGGGGCTGGTGCACAGAGTGTCTGTAAAGGAAAGGAAAAACAAAGTACTTGAATATAACCGTGCTAGTAATGTTCTGAAGCAAAATCATCAGGCACTTCAGCACACAAACATATCTGAATAGGCAGGCAGCTTCATCTTTACACAGAATGAACTGACATATTCTCAAACCAATAGACCAATACATATGCATGTACCAATATACATACAAATTAACCAATACATATGCATGAACATCACATCATATGCCATGTCTATGTAGTCCGCAATATATGGCACACCTGCAAAACAAGCACGACCATATGAAGAGTTTGTTGCGTTAAAGTGCTTACTATGTAGAAAAGTTCCAGATCGAATCATGGCATTAAAACTAAACCAGTACCTTACTAAACGCAGTCGACTCGCTAAACAGTTTCCACATCTTTTTAAACAGATTTCGTATTTTTGGTTGTTCTGCTACATCTGCAATGAATCTTAGGGCAGCTCAGTGCCTAAAGTCCCCCTTTTCTCAAAGAATGGAGGAACGAGGGGGTATCCGCTATAAGCAGCTTGTACGTATGTCTATGCCTGGTATGCTGCTGATCAATCTCACCCCCAAATCCAACTTACTTTAATTTGAAACAAGGTTTATGGTACATTGTTAAGGTGACAGCTTTTAAAGGTGACCAATAATGGCAGACAATACAAAATTCATCACATACAAACATGTTCAGGCTACTGCATATGTTGAAGGGCAAACCAATTGTTATGTTAGCAGGCAATCCGTTTGAGCACACTGCATTTCTGGTTTAACTACAATTCACACAACTTTAGATAATTCTGACAAGTCTATGGTGCTTCGGGTTTTTTGCTCAACACAAACCAGCTGGCTGTAAACTGCTCCTATACAATGACCCCAACAAACAAACAGATGAAAAGACTATCTTTCCTAATTTTAGAAGTATAATGTCTACTTGCAATGGACTCTCGATGTGCACAAGCACACAGGACAAACATGAATCACTGTTATTGAGAGTGCATCACAAATTTGTTTCACTTTTGTTCCACACCAGAGAAACTATAAACATATATGTTCAAAGCCCATTGCAACTTATACATCATATCAGAGGTCATGCAACAGATCACGTAACCGATCGGTATCAATTGTCAAAGACTCCAAGAGAAGCGTGCTCACTGACAAGAATACACTGTTAATTTCATTTACACAATCGACACTGTACAAAGTACAGATGTGACTACTTGAGGCAACCTGAACAGTTGCTTTATGCAGCTACTTACTGCACGTGTCATGATCACACGTCTTCTATCACAGACTCTGTTACACAAAAAGTTTTGCAACACATTAGCAGTGATCTACGAGAGCGACACAAAAATGTAACTGACAGCTGCCACATCCACTGAGCATGGAAGCATTAGTCATTAACAATAAGCAATAATATATGCACGAGGAAAAAAGATACAATCCATTTACAGAAAACAAGTCATTAGCTGACGCATCGTACAAAGCCGGCAGATATGGAAGAACCAAAATCCCTCCCCTATTTCAACCGTACTGATGATAGCTGGACAATGCGTGAGCTCAGAATTTTCAGATAGTAGTGAAGGGAGACGGCACGTGCAATCCACGGCTCACGCCACACACGGATCAACCGGCAGCGTGATAACCTACATCGTGTCCGACAAGGCCTCCAGAGGTAGCAGGATACTCGTATGCCCTGCCGTTATCGTACGTTCCGTCTCGCCACAACACACTTTCTTTCACAGAAGTGAATGCAAACATGAGATCAGTGCTATTTTAATAACGATTACAGCACTAGCACAGATGACTGTCAAACACTGCCACATCCGGCTGATTTATGTACCAATAGGTACACAGTCAGCGGACTTTATAAGTGTGATAGACAGGCATCAGTGCTTAATTGTCTTGTTTTTTTTTTTCCACAGGCCTAAGACCCAACAAAGAAAACATCCTCCAGAAAAACGAGTAAGACGGGCAACTGACCATGCGTTTCGTGGCAGGTCCATCTTGCGAGACAGCATTGTCCACACGCGTCCTTTTCCTTTGGGATCCAGACATGCTTGTTTGGACAGGCTTCCTCAAGCCTGAAATGAACATTTAAAAAGCACAATCTTGCAATCTTTTTGCCGAAACTCGGAGAGGCGGACAGTAGAGAACCTTCTTGTATATCACTACAACAGGCACATCCATACATCATGACATGTCACATCACACTTCAAAATGATCTGGCGTTGGGCATCTATAAAGACAGCCGAGCCAAGCATGCGCATCTCACCACGTGTTCTCCAGTTACGGTCTGCCGAACTTAGACAAGAGCCCTCTGAAGAAGCCCCCAAGAACCTGTTAATCTTATCTCTCCGTGGAAGTTGCGTGTCTCGAGCTCAATTTGAAGGTTTCAGATAAGGGGAAAGGAAAGCTACCCCACCTCTTCGCTAAAGGGCATGTCAAGGCAACCTCGGCTGTCAGTCTGTCCTGGCAGACAATCAGCTCTTCACTCGTCTACGAACAAAGTTCAACAGTCGAAGAGAGAAACTCACTCTACGGCTGCAACCAATAGTGCGAGGCCAGGGCACTCGAACGAGCCGTGTGCGTCACGCCGTCGACAGGACGCGCAGAAAGTGCAGCTTGCGCGCGCCTGCCAACACTTTCAATCGGTTTAGCATAAACGAAGCGCTCTCACTTTCCCCAATGGTCTCCGACTTGGCGTCCTCGTCAGACTAGCGACGACGTGTCTGACCGCGCGATTGCGCAACGGTCCACGCAGGCATCGTAAACACAGCACCAGATCAAGGAGTGCCCGATCCGTGACTCAAGCATTCCATCAGAGACATATGTTTCTCGGCCACAGCTGCCAAATGCTGCGCGTTATGCCTTCTACGAAACGTGCGTCGGAAATATGTATGAAGCTTCGCAACACGCCTTTAGGAAAGTTCACCTACTGCCACGACGTCGGTGAAGGACTCGTGGTCGCTTCGCGACCGTGCAACGGGAAATGAAACAGATCTCGACTCTCGCGCTCGGTGTCAGGCTGCGAATCAATGCGAACTCCACGGAAACCTCATTCATTCAAACACAAGACAACCTCGCTGACCTCGTCCTTGTTTGGAGCCGGTGACTCGCGAGGAAAAAAAAGTGCCGCTTTCACCAAGGTCAAAATCGTGCAGGCGAAAGGATTGAAACGTGCCGCAGCTCTCGAGTGCGCCGCTAGCACACACAAGCACCGAAACTAGGCAATTAATTTCTAGTTGAATGCGGGAAGCCAGCTCAAAAGCACTGCAACACTCGTGCAATAATAAAGTCAGGGATTAAGCGAGAGACAGGCAGTAAGGCTTCGAGAGAATGCGATGAAACTTACGAAATTGGCTACGCGAACCACATGCGGAGAGCGCCGATGGATAAACGCGCGATTATTTTACGCTCAAGTAAAAAATACCGCAGCAGCAAAAAGCCGTCGCAGACGTTCTAAACAAAATTGTCACGTGACCGCTCTTTTGCGCTTCATTGGCAAGAACTGTCTTTTCATTAATAACAGCACTACATTGCGTGGCGCTACTAGTGCGTCAAGAAATCGCCAAATAAAGCGTCTTAATTATGACTTTAATACAATTATCGCATTGCGTAGAAAAGTACATTGTAGTTTAAGTCACTAATATTTAAACTTACGGACATTAGCTTTGTATTATTAGTTTTTGGATTGTCGTTGGCGGGCAATCATCACAGTTCCTGTTTACACTGGTTTCGCGCCAAATTTCTCGCACGCTCTGCTTTCACGGCTCTTTGCATCGGCTGCGCGCAGAGCATGGAGGATGATTCCGGTGAGTATTAATAACTGCACTGTGGTGTGTATCTAAACTACAGCCAGTCGCCCGTTCTAGATTCGTTCGTCAAAAACAGAGCGAAGCGCCAGAGGCCCGACAAAGCAGGCAGATTTGCCGCTCTCGAAAGACTCAAGCAAGTCAAGCAAGGAACTCGGAGCAAATATGAAGTATGATCTTTCTTTCTGGATAAATTTATATATTCCTTTATCATTCATCTCTCGTTCTGCTTTAATATTTTTCTAGTGTCTGGTAGTGCTGATTTCTGCAAAGTGATTGTTTCTTCTCAGTTCCAGCTCAAAGAAGAAAGTTCAGTTTATGATGAGGTGGACGAGAATGAATATTCCCGTCTCGTACAGGAACGCCAAGAGAAAGACTGGATCATTGACGACGGTAATTTGATTTCTTGATCTTATCACTGTAATGCTTTCCGTGATGCTGTGGATGTCGTTCGGGGCTGTAGCATTTTGACTATTGCCTCGCCGACGTGCTAACTACCGAGAGGCATGTAAGGAAAGGAGACTAACGATAGTTTATCTAGTTTTCTTAGCCTACATCTGGGGAAGGAGGGGGATGGATAAGTGAAAAAAAAAGTGAAAGACAATGCGAGCACCTTTTCCACATTAAAGCAACTAGATACTGGTAAGAATTTAATGCTTTGAGCATTCTTACATATTGTTGAACTATCACGGTGAAAGGCATAAGGTGACAAGCAACATCAACCGCTGAAAGATTAATTTGTCTGTTGCATCACATGTTTTTGTTTCGCTTTCCAGATGGAACTGGTTACGTAGAAGATGGGAGAGAAATATTTGACGATGACGTTGATGAAGCGGAGTATGACGCTCCCAAGAAAGGTAGTAATCAGCCTTATATGTTGTCTAACAGTAGATACTGATGCAGGGGGAAATGTTAGAGAAATTCTGTTCTCTCTGCTTTCAGCAAAAGCAGCTGCCAAGAATTCCTACCGGCCTCCAAATGCGAAGAAACCTGGAGAAAAGGCTGGCACCATTGCAGCCATGTTCAGTGCGCAGCAGCCAAAGAAGAAAACTGAGGTATGTGCGACATTCTTCTCATCAACTGCATGTGTTGCAGTAGCAAATAACGAGGTCTTTATGGTCAACTTAAAACATATGTTATACAGCAACATGCAGCAATATTGTTTTGTTTTATGAACAACAACAACGCAGTTTACGAGCAAGACCTGTGCTCAACAACACCGAGCTCAAGAAGAGATGTGTGACATCAATTATTTCCATGTCACAAAATTGCCCGAGGGAAGTATAGGTGGATTAGACAAAAAGAACGACACACGAAGTTACAGTGTTTCGAAGACATGCAATAATAGTAGCAACTCAAGTGACTCTGAACGTTTTCACCGTGTATAAAGTGCAGCACACACGGGAGCAATTGTCTGCTTCACCTTTTTTGTCCGTCGTTCATGTGTGCGCGGCATTTTATGCATATTGAAGACACTCGATTGGTGTCAAAAGTTCCTGGGGTAGTGCTGGTGCTGCAGCCTGGTGCTTGATTCGGCAGATCAGATCAATGGAGAACGCCAGGGCAAAGACAAGGCAACATAATATGTAAAACAAGATGTTTAATTATATTGTTGAATAGAGAACGATCAGCTCAAGAAGCTGTTAGGGAAAGAAAGGGCGATGTCTTTATTGCAGGCAAAGTACTATGACGTTCTGTCTGTCCGTCCCAGGTAATGAGGCTTACTCAGAAACTCAGTATTTTGAAACATCCAGAATGTCTTCATTGTCCACATGTTAGCTTGAAGCACTCGGGGTCATTTTTGGCTGCGCGACGTGAATGCCTGTGGCAGGGGCAAGTCATCACGCTTACTGTGGTTTGTATAAAGGGATGTAACAGTGGGCACCTAAACTGCAAAAGCGAGAAATTACCAGGCTTAATCAGCAATCAAGCTAGCTAAGGAAAAATCAATGTAGACATTGTGAAATACATCAACATTCCAGCAATCCAAAAACCTGGACAAATCGTGTGGCTTCTCGGGGAGAGTGCCTTTTGGTATGCAGCTATACCTTTCCACAATAAGGACAGATAGTGACAAGAATGTGCATTACCACCACTCAGTCTACTTCATCGGGCATGATTGGAGGAAATATTTATGAAAAGTATTATACCACCAAGAAAATCCTGCTAGGCTTGCGCAAAATATCTGATAGTGTGCACAGCTACGGAGCATGTGAAGCATGCCTGCACAAGTACTAGATCCAGGCTAGTAAATTTCGCTTCTATGGGAAGCTACTTTAACCACGGCGCTGCGGCAAAGACTTGCTCAGATGGGCACATTCAAAGCCGTCACCAAGTTGCGGTTGGTCTCGTAATCCTCAGTACGAAAGTGCAGCGAGCACACACGCAGAGGTTTTGGACTGTTTAGCACACTGGCGCAATGGCATGACACTAAGCCACTTCGAGCGTAAGGGTTCATTCCGCGGCACCCAGTGAAAAGACACACCGGTTTCCTTGCTGCAGCGCTGGCGTTGTGCACCATTCGGGCATCCGGCAGTATCACACGCATGCGGCGTTTTGTCGAACTTCCTGTCAGAGCGACTTTCACGAGCGCGCAAAACACGCACGGCAGTACGCCATCCCGAAACTACCACTGAGACGGGCAAGGCGCAGTTCGGCGAAAATGAAACCTTTGAACCACGCGCGCCGTTCCCCATGGCAACGCCACGGAGGTTTTGTTTTCCATGAATCAAGCGGAAACGAACAAACAGCATTTTATTACGTCTTTTGATGCTCGGAATGTTCTTTTTTTACTGCTGCTAGTTTGATTACTAGTGATTTATTGTAGGGCCGACTTCCCTACGTCATCGGGATCACTTCGAAAATGTCCCACTCGTGGCGCTCATCATGTGATACATTTAGCTTAATTTCTCGGTAAGTAGGGCACTGCTGTTGATAATATTGCCGTTTTAGAAGTTGTCATACATTGGGCTTTCACTCTGACATAAATTGTTATTTGCCTTTAGTGTCCCTTTAACCAGTGTTAGAATCAATTTTCTAATTTGCTAGAAAATTTCAAAACAATGTGGTAATGCTACTGGTCCTTCTTTTTTTTATATGTATGTGCAAATATTTATGTTCATGATACTATTATGCGGGAAGAATATGTGCTATACTATATGGCTTTTAAAAGCCATTGCATTGGCTTCATAAGACTTTTGCATGTGTACCGGCGTGTTCAACTATACTTCAATGTAGTTACTGAACAAGCAGTGCAGACATCGCACGAATACGCTTCTTGTTTTCGCTGTTTCTTGTGCACGCTTTAACTTTCAATTTCAATTTCACTTCCAGAAAAACATTACGGTGAACGATGATGAACTTATCAACAGCATATTTAATTCAGTGACAAGCACAAGCAGCACAGAAATTTCACCAGCTGCCCATTCCTTCAGGCCAAAAGACAAAGTTGTTCAGCAGCCCTCAGTGTCAAGGTAACTTATTGTTTTTTTTTTGCCTAGATGTCTTAATAGATAGTGCTCAATTAACCTAATTAGTAAGTTTCATTTATGCCAGTCCTTGCTTCTTTTTCTTCATTCTCTCATTGATTATTATTATTATTATTATTATCATCATCATTATTATTTTGCATTACATAAACTGTCGACAACATGGCCTTATTGTGATCTTCAGCTGCAAAAAGAATGTAAAGGTGACAAAGCTGAGTGGGATTGAATGTTCAATATTACTGTTAATTGCGTTTCAAGGCTGCGATGTGTACAATGGTTCGTATATACATCCTGACAACTTTTTAATGAAATGTTATTTCATAACTTCTTGCTCCACCTTGAGCAGGTTATTACACATGCACTCCATAGGATTAGTGGAGGACATGGCAATAGGAATGGTAAACTTGATCAAAGTTTTCTATTTTTCTATTCATTATATTCTTTTTTTCGATCCTCGCATCTTCTTTGACATCGTGTTGAAATACTGGAATAAATTACACAGTAGGAATTGAGAAAGCAGCACTTTACTAATGTGCTGTCATCAAAAACTGAGAAAATTGGGCCGCCGCACAGTAAAACTTGCGGCCTTCCCTTGGCACAGTGCCGCCGTCTTGGCATCAATTGGAGCTCAGGATAGCCACAGTGCAGTATTGCTCCAATGAAAAATAATACCAGCTTTATCCTGAGCTTCATTTTCTCAGTTTTTATTTTTTGTGCAGTTGCTGTCGGTCATCCCTGTGGAATTTCACAACAAATGTAGATAAAATCGTTGTGTTTTTCGCACTTAGATTTAGAGACTTTGATGAGTGCTATAAAGTTGTCCATTTTTGTCAGCACATCATACAAATTTTTATAATTTGTATTTGCAAAAATTGTTCATGCTTATTTCAGCATTAAAAAATAAACAATGGCAATATAGCACAAAACGGGCCCTTATGAAATGCTTGAGCAAAAAGCTTGACAAACTTACATCTCATGATATAAGCAATTAGGGTTGGCAATAAGAGTCTGTCAAGTGTTGTAACTTAAAAACTATGATGGATAGCTCAAAACCAATTTCGGTTATGCTATCAATACATCAAATCATATCTGTGTGCCAAACTTCACCCATTTATCCCTATCAATAACACAAAAAATTTTTATTTCGGTGCCACTTTGAAGGCAATGAAAAATTTATAAGCCAGTTTTTGTTCCCTAGTTTGTCATGTGCAGTGTCAAACAGCAAGTCACTGCAGTGCAAACGTTTGCCATGCTCAAACACACAATCTGAAGGGATCAGAAAAATGTGTTCCACTAACAGGAGTTTCAATTACTGAGGAAGAGGTATGGAGCAGCAGCATCCAATTACAAAGCCAAACAAACTAGAGGCTACTCTTACAGTTACAAAGTGACAGTGCAGAAAGCTGCTTAGAGAAATCAGCGTTCACGATACATTTCCATTGTAATCTTCACATCTTGTAGGTCACCGCTCAACCCATTCGCCAAGGATAAACCCAAGAGCCAGCCTTTGAGGGAATCTTTGAAGCCACGTACCATCAATTATGAGAAAGCCAACAGCGGCAGCTACACTGAACTGAAAACCCGCGTCAAGGAAGAGCCGATTGATATAGATGAGTTTTGCACCGAAGATCTCATGCAAGACAGCCCCCAGATTGACGAGGATTCCCCTGCTGATGCAGCAGTCAAGCATGAAGGTAACTGAAATGGCCTTTGGAGTTTCTTGTGTCAGCTTTTCTGTCTCTTTCTTCTTTTTTTGAATGTGAAAGTGTTTTATGCCAGAGTCCACAAAGACGTGACTCGTGTCATTTCTGCCATCGAACTGATGTAGTAAAAGGGCTTGTGAATAGGTCAGAAAGAAGATCAGAGAAGAGCTAAGGCTGCGTTGCCCGATTGGGGAATCAGACCACCAACTCTGTGGCTTTGGAGCACAGGTGGCGGATGTTGTATATGGTCTCTCACAGTTTTCACCGCTCTTGACAGGGATAGTGCTGCCATCTAGGAGCGGTGCAGCAAAGTACTGCGCCAAAGTGCTGCAGAAGCGTCTAGGTGCAGCGAAGGCTGTAATGCAGCAGAAAGTGCATGCTTCATTAACAATGTAGTTTCACGGTGAATTCTCTTCCTCGCTGGATTATCCTATGATGTTTTATTGACTTCGAAGCACACTTTCGACACGCAGGAGCAGTGTTTGGAATCTATTGAAATGTGGTCATCAGCAAGAGTACTTGGCCACTGTTAGGGGTGGACTTACCTCTAATTTCTGATAATTAATATGAAAGTTTGAATGGGTTGACTGTAGTTCATTTCAGCACAGTTGGCGGGTGAATCACAGTCCTAGTGTGCTGCTAACATAGTCAGCATGCATGCTTTTACTTGCACAACTGACTGGGACAGTACATTTCATATGCATGAACGTTACGCAGGCAACATATTCAGTTGTGACAGCACACCTGCTAGCACTGGTTTGTGCACTGTCATTATTGCCTACATGCATAGTGTATATATGAGTACAATGAATTCTCAGTCGGGTAAATCAGCATAGCTTGTCACTGTTGTTACATGTAGTATGTGCTTTTCCTCTAGGTTATCCAACAGATGAAGACTTCTCATGCCTTGCTGATGAAGGAGATGATGACTTCCTGGCAGAACTGGAAAGTGGAGCAGTCAAGACTGAAACCAAAGTTAGTGTCAAAGAAGAGGCTAAGATTGGCGTCAAGCAAGAGGCAGCAAAGGAGGTGGACAACGGGTGATTGACCATTTTATTTCTCATTTGCTTTATTTAGCATTCTTTGGGTGTCACATATGATAAAAAGAAGGCTGTACGTCAGTAGCTTACTTTCATAATCTTGATCACAAGTCGTACAAAATGTCCTCAGACATCTTTTCAGATGTGATGAACTTACCACGCAAGGTCAGGAAAGTACAGCTGTTTTATTTTCATTGCGACAGTGCAGGGAATTCAGCCGGATATTTGTGAGTGCTGTAGTAGTGTACAGTTAAAATGCGATCTAACGAAACCCGATTTTATGAAGTTCCCAGTGATTCCACTCCTGCGCCAACTGCGCCACCCAAAGTGCGCCAAATTGTATTTACTGCGCCATCCTGATAATATCGACGAAATTTGCACCAAACTGCGCCAAAGTCTCGGGTTTGAGGGCGTCTATCACCGGCAATCGCACCACCGGCGCGTCAGAACATGTGCAGCTCGATCTTGGGGCTGCCAATAAAGTCGCAATCATGGACCAAGAATTATTCCGCTGAATAAATAGCGCTTGCGCGTGCGTTCCGAGTAAGCCACGATCCCATGCACGATGCCACGATGCCATGCACGGTGCCGACGCAGCTTCTGTTCTGCAAGTTGGCTCGACAGCAAAACGCGCTCTCCGCAGAGGCTCGTGACGTCTAAGCCTATCGGTAGCGAGAAAGTGCGACGGCGATTCATCGGCGGACGTCGTCTGTTTCAGAAACGCTAACGCTGCTGATAGCTCGTTTCAAGTGTCGCACGGCACGTAAAGAAAGCAATGTTCAGTAACAACTACATGAGTGCCGCTAAAATGTCTGTCACTTCTGTTTCCGGACATCGCGGAATGAAATCTGGGAACGCTCGCACTAGATATATGGGACAATATCGAATTTTCCTTGCTTCGCGTTTATGGAAGAGCACGCGAACGGTGGAAACGCGTTGACACTTTTCCTCAGATATACTTTATCCATGGATCTTCATACAGAACAGCTTTTTCGTAATTCCTTCCGCCAGCATGTCCGAGTTTATAATCACTCTGCAGTAAATACCCCCTAAAAGGCCCTGCTTCGAGCTCACGTGCTAGGGTTCCAATTCGAATTTTTTGCTTGCTTTTTTTAAAAATGTCATCTCATTAGTAAAATCATATCTCCTGGTCGGAGCAGCCGCAAATGCGCAGCTGTCAGTAGCGGGCCCGTCGCTGACGGCCCACAATGAAGCGGCTACGCCATGTTACACGTCCGCCCCTCGCTTTCAGGGGTCAATAGCTAACGGTTAAAAAAACTCAGCTTCGCTTAAGAGCGAAGCAATGAATGCGATACCAAAAAATTTTATTGTTTAACGAAGTGAGACTAGCAGCTAACTCTTTTGAATCCGATCTCGCGTAACTCAACAACACGCTGGTTTAAGGGAATATGGCCCCTCCAGGAACCGAAGCGTTTTCTTGCTCTGAGTTCTCTAAACACAAAGTAAGCGTTGAGAGCACAGCAAGTTTACGAGCCGTCTCCTGATGCCTCGAGATAGCGCGCGCGCAAGCGACTGCGTCCTTCGAACGATGCCCCCCCCCCCTTCCGCTCCCCTGGCGTCCCTTCATGCTCCTTGCGAGAGACGGGCGGGGCGTTTCCTCTCTGTTTGATGAGTAATCGACGGCAGGCCCGCATGCGGGAAGATGTTATCTCATGCGCTGTCCGTGCGACGGAGACAGACGGCCGGTTAGTTTAATCTCCGCTTCAGCCGCGTTCGTGGCCAGCGCTCGCGAGCTTTTACCCGCGGCTAGAATGCGCGTGGTGATGTTATTAATTTGGACTTTATATGGAAAACTACGGCAACGGCGACGGCAAAAATCCGCCGAGAGTGTCCATATAATTGCTATCGCAAGGGTCAATGTACGGGGCAGATTTTGTGCCCCCCTCTTGGGTAATTAGGGGGGGGGGCCTGCCCCCCCTGTGCGCAGGCCTATGCTCCTAAGATGATTTTTTCCATGAGATTTGCAATGAATCGAAATATTTCTAGCCTTCATAAGAGCCCCATAATAATACTCAGGTGCTTGGATGTTAATGCAATATGTTTCTGTATTGCACTCCAGGATGTAAAATTCGCTGCTCCAAAGTGCTCCCAGATGCAAAGTTATCTGCTCCAAAGTGCTCCAAGATGAAAATTTTGCTGCTCCAAAGTGCTCCAAAACGGAAATTTTGCTGCTCCAAAAATTGCTCCAAATCAGAAGTCCTCGGTAGCATCACTGAGTTCCCGATCTAGCAAATTTTCATTCCCCGGGAGGTACCCATAGGGTTCTACGTTGTCATCAACCTGGACTAACCAACTAACATGGCCACCAAACTCGATCTATCGAAGTTGTTCCTAAAATAACTGAGTAAAAAAGTGTTGATTTCCTTCTAATTTTGGCACGTACGGGTATTTCCTTGAGTGTCCGCTCTAATGATATCACACAACAGTATCTAGGTGCCCTAGTCACGGCCCTAGCTTTATTTTGACGAGGCAGCACAGAACAAAGGACTCGGCACTCATTTGCACTCTTACTTACCAAATGATGCTGAGGCGGTGTTTGCTTTCTTTATTTCATGGTTTAACAGCAACAGATGGCACTGACCGTCTCCTCGCTTTCTCGCTCGGCCTGCTCGCACAATCACTACAATCATTCACCGCATCTTTGCATATCGGTAGCATGTCACGGCTTGATGTGGTTGCCTACCTGGCCTGCATCCCCCGGACATGGAGGCCCCATGTCGAAGCCACCCTCGAGCTGCCCTCACGGGTTTTTCAGATGCGCACTGCAGGAATAGGTTAGCGGCAAAAACAGTGCCACAGTATCTTTTGTATGTCGCTACATTACAGCTTTAGATTTCAAGGGATAGAAAAATTTATTTCTTTATTTGATGAACTTTCCGATTTAACGAAATAATTCGAGTGTGGTCATCACTTCATTAAATAGAGTTTACTGTTCTTGGGGTGTATCTTTGTACCAGTTTATTGGGACTTATCATCACTTGCTGCCACTTTTGGTCAACCGAATTTTTGGCTGTACATGAATGGCCGATTTTTCATTTAGAATAAATTTAAGCACGATATTTTGTGTATCAGCTAGGCTTGTGCGAATAGTAAATTTTAAGTTAGAAGCAAATAGTGATTTGGTCGAATAATTTCGAATCGAATTCGAATAGTATATATTACATATTATAAAGAAAAATGAGCATATTTGTCCTTACCCAACTAACCTGCACAATATTTTTTTTAATTGAAACAAGGCACATGCAAATGTCATTCTTTTTGGTTGAAAGGAAGTGGAAACAACTTTGAATAGTAGCAGGATTTGACTTTCGGTAGAATGCAAGTGATAACCTGTAAAATATGTTGCATTTTGAAATTTACTGTACTTAGAGCATATAAGTCGGTATAACAAGCTTTTAGACTTAAAAAATAATGAATCGATGTGAGGGTAATATGTTCATTTAACCTTAATGTGGGGCTTCGCGGCAGTGCAGATTTTCCCTGGAAAAGTGTATTCACCGTATAACACCCTTCCACTGCAGTGAAACCGCCTTAACAGGGAGATTACAGGCAGACTAATATACACCTATTCGTTCATTTTGAATACTTTGAAATTTCCAATAATTTAAATTTGAATACTGTATTATTCGTTTGAATATTCGAAGTGCTCGAATATTCGCACAAGCCTAGTATCATCACATTTGAACGTGTGGCTTATTGAGACATGTTGACAGAAATTTTTTTGTGCCTTGTACACCCCCTTTTCGAAGACCTAGGATAAGAGATGGGATAGAAGTGGGAAATCAGTCTAAACTTATGCAGTGTTTGTTTTTGTCACAGGGGATCCACCTGCACAAAACAATGTGTAGCTATATGTTGTTCTTGTCTCTTTTTCAGCTTCCCTAAGTGGAATGGTCTGCACGTAAGTGAGGTCGTGCCAGCCACTGAAGTTTGCCTGGATGGTTTACCTGTAGTACAAAATGAAGAGGGTGAAAGTGTTGTGCAGTTCTACTGGCTCGATGCTTTTGAGGACTACTTCAAAAATCCAGGTAAATAAAGAGATCTGGAGCGCTCGTTCAGGAATTTTTAGCCATCCTCAGCTCAGTACAGTGCAGGCCACAAGAATTTGAGGCAATGACAAGTGTGTTCAACATGTGGTTTTAAGAGTACTACTTCTTGGACGAGATGGAATTACGTACTGGTTCCTCGATATGTGCTTTCGAAGACAAGTAAGGCACATAGAACTGTACGCCTTGTGTGCCAGCTGTGTTCTGTGCTCTATTAATACCGTATTTTCTCGCATATAACCTGCACCCCTTCTTTTTAAGTACATTTTTCTGTTTCTTGGTGCAGGTTATATGCGAGAAAATACAGCACTTTGTCCCTGTCTTCGCAAGTACAACAAGACCAGTATATAGTGTTGGTCTGTGGTAATAGTTCATTATGCAAAAGTTCACCACTGTTGCTGACCCGGAAATTCTCTTGCATTAATTATGCTTCACAGATAAGCTAATCATTTAGATTGCTGCATGTACTTGTTATCTCTGTAGGTTCATATTTAACTCACTACTACTGGCTTATACAGTAAAAGCTCGTTAATTCGACTCTCGTTAATTCGGAAAATCGGTTAATTCGGACACGTCATCTGGTCCCTGTAAATATACGCATCACTCTATGAGACTGGGCGCTCGTTATTTCGGACAGATTTGACCGCAAATCGGATAATTCGGCGACTTTCGGGCCGCTGGCAAGGCTCGAAAACGAAAAAAGAACAATTCGGAACAAAAGTGAAGCTCAAACGCAGCATCGCCTTGGACATCAATTATCGACTTGGCTTGGATTGAGACTGGTTGAACGCCTTTTTTTCGCGTGTGGGTTTTGTTGCTTTGTTCCCGTTGGTGTGCTGCATCGTTGATCGCCGATTTATCGAGGAACGTTTCAGTACGGCTCCTTTAGCTTGATCGTTGCTGGTGCTTTTGTGCTGACTTCTCGTGCGACCGCACTCTCCGCCGATGGCAACGCCGGCGAAGCGGCCCAAGTACGAGGCAAGGACTTCACCACCAAAGTAGAGATTTTGCGTGCTACTGAATAACGGGCTCTCCCGACAAGAAGTGATGAAGAGTGATGAAGGGGATCCTTCAATCGCGGAGGCAAAGAGAGCAAGGAACGAGAACCGTTACTTTTATCGCGCCAACGTGACGGGAACCAGAGCCGTTGCGCTTCTCGTATCGGAAAGGTTCAAAAGCCACGCTGCTTTAAGAACATCAAAATCTCCCGGGATTATCCGTTGCAACCGAAAAGCGGGATGACGGGTGAAAACTTTTTGCGGTGGTACTGAAGGACATCATGCCGAAGTGCTGAGCACATTGAAGGGCTCAGGACAAAATTTGTGTCCCGCGCATCGTAATTTCGCTCGAAAAAAGACACAAGCATCCGCGATATACTTTGTTAAGTAAAAGTTATGTGAAAAAAACTCGTGCATATTGTGTTTATTTCGAAATTTCGATAATTGGACATTCGGTTAATTGCGTGACATTTTTTCTCTTTGAGCGGTCCCTAGAAAATCCGAATATCATTTAACGAAGCTTTACTGTAGTCATTGTTCATATGTTGTGATGTTATAGTGGTACCTACATGGTAAATAGTGTGCATCTTTTGTGGCAAAGCAGTGTTTTGGAGAATGTGGATATATCTGAACTGTGTGAATGCATTGTACTGGCGGTGCAAAACAAACGTAAAAGGAACACTTTCTATAAAGGCTTCATTCAATTTCATGGTAGTACGATAACGACCCTCTCTAGGACAACAGTGAATGCCAATATGCAGGATTGTAGACATCAGAAAAATTCCAACTTTGGGTAAATTTTATTCCGAACGCTCATTTCAATAATAATGGAATGCACCTGCCATGGGGCCGTTCGGACGCTGACAAAAGCTAGAAAGAAGATTAAAGATGTCATGCCGATGACACCCAAAAACAAAGGTTTAGGGAGGGCTGCAACCTACAATAAAACTCTACACTTACATCTCATTTAGAAACTCCCAAAGCATATTCTGTGTGAAATTTCTAAGAGTAAAACATATGATGACAGCATTATCTTTTCTCCTTCTTGCCTTGCCTCCATACCCTTTCCTTTTTTTACAGGCACAGTTCACATGTTTGGAAAAGTTAGAATACCAGATTCCAAAACACATGTCAGCTGTTGTGTCACAGTTCGAAACATTCCTAGAAGATTGTTCTTGTTACCCAAAGAATCGGTAAGTGTCTTCCATGGATTTCAAGCTAACTTTAATTACGAGAAATTGAGTCAAGCCTCAACTTACAGTATGTGCACACGTGTGTACATACTATAGGACTATATACTACAGTACATACTACAGACTACAGTATGCACATACGTGTGCTTCATTCTGAGCATGTGCATAGCCGTAGGTGTCGTGGGTTGTCGTAACAAACCCTCCTGCTAATGGGACACTCAGACTATCACATGTGCTGGTAGGTCTCTGTCAGAAGACTACACAGATCCAGTCTTCCTTCTTGTCCTTTTGTCCGTGTTTGTTAGCACAGTTGAAAAGCATTTACGATGAGGTCTCTGTTAGTCATGTGGCTCCAGGCATGTGGCGAGCGCCATACAGCTCTCAGTGAAGCAGCTGTCTGCATACAAGCTGTTTCGCACTACTTGTGAGGACATATAGGTGTGTCGACTAGAATGAAGCATGCCAGTAGGCATAGGTGTAACCCAGCCTTATCACCCACGAAACCCAAGCTTTAAAGTATCTCATACTTCTCGTTGGATAAAAATTGGATTCTTGTCCTGATCTTTGTTTCGTAATGTTAAGGTAGAAACAGGTGAATGTAGTGCCGGTTCGGTGATTTAGAATAAAAGTGCACTTTGTACAGCTGTCATGCATTTTCTGTGTGTAGATCATGCAGTGTTTTGATACGTATTGTATAGGCTTGTGCAAATATTTGAGCACTTCGAATATTCGAACGAATATTACAGTATTCGAATTCTCTTCGATTTGAATTTTAATTATTGGAAATTTCGAAGCATTCAAAATGAACGAATAGGTGTAGTATATTACAGTGAAATCTCGGTATAACGAACTTCTGGGGACCGCAGAAAAATGTTCGTTATTCTGAAAGGTCGTTATAGTGAAAGCCCAAAAATTTACCATAACAATAAAATTTCAGTAACGCAAACATCCTACCTCTGCAACGGTACGACCTTGAACTCGTTTCTCACAACAATGCACTTGTGAACGTCAGACAAGGCACATTTATTTGAAATATCGTTTTTTGTCGGGTGCAGCACAAACTCTGCGTCACGAACGATTCTAGACCGTCCGCATTTTTATACGCCGCTTCGGTCACTGTTCCGCTTTTTTCTATGAATATGCGGAGTTTCCTCAAGTAGTCCAACGCATCTGTGGCCGACATGGACTCGTCGCGATCTTCGGGTGCTACCGTGACATCGTCGTCCATGTCATCGCTGCAGTCCTTTAAGACCCAACTGCATGCACGCGAGTTTTGAGCGACGGCCGACAGGATTTGCTGTCGCGGAGGGCCATCCATCACCGTCGCTTGTCGCAGGTTTCTGGAAAGCCAGAAAACATCGCTTGTCGGCCGGAAGTGAGCATGACGATATCCGGCAACATGGCAGCATCTCTGACCCTCGCTTCGGTTGCAGTTTGCTCGTAATGCCTCCATTCGGCGCGTACTTCAAGGAATGCAAGTTATAGACTACCTTCTCTACAGCCCCATCTCACGTGGAGAGCGAGGCAGCGGCCGTATTTTGTCGTTAATTTTGATCGACGGTTCGTTTTGATGTTTCGGTGGTAGCTTGCTGCAATGTCAACATCGCCGTCGTGTGAGGTAGCCCTTTTCCCTGCGAAGCAACGATGTGAGGCGCTGCGGCTTTTCTTAAACGTTCTATGACAGCAAGAGGAAACGTTGTCGAGATGCTCCTCGTGGACTAACCCCAACATAACGCAGTTTGCAAAGTGCGACGTAGCGTAGGCAGCGTACGCTTCCGGGCGCCCCATGGGATCACAGCAGATACTACTGTCGCAGTTAAACATAAGATTGCAAAAAAAGAAAGTCACGAAACGCTTTTATGGCATCCTTATCTCAAACAAGACAATAATAAATTTGGCATACTCTGTAATTCTTTTTCGTAATTTGCCTGCGTGCACGCAATAGTTTTCAATCGAGCAACCGTGACACTTTGTCGCGAACATGTGGGTGCTCCCGTCGCTACGACAGCGCGACGGAGCCCGTTTGTCGCAGTCGCCTTCGCTCGAAAGTCGCGTGCAATGCATGCGGTTGGGCCTTTACAAAACCTGATGCGCTGTCGCCGCCTCCGCAACGGAAGAAAAAAAAAGTTCTCCGCCCGCGTCTTTCTCCTCCCGCGCCATCTCAGGTTTTTGCGGGAGGGCGTCCGCTCTTCGCGCTGCGTCGTCTGCTACACTGAAATATAAGAATCCTCGCATTTCGGGATATAAGTTCGTAGTACTGAGGAGTTGTTAAGATTACACGGGAATTAAATAACGATCGTTATTCTGAAATGTTCGTTATTCTGGAGTTCGTAGTAGTGAAATATTTTTACATTGAAACTATAAGCAGTCGGAACGGGATTTCTTAAAAGTTCGTTAATTTGAAATGTTCGTTAATGTGGTGTTCGTTGTAACGAGATTTGACTGTAGTCTGCATGTAACACCACTGTAAAGGTGGTTTCACTGCAGTGGAGGGGTGCTTTACCGTGAATACACCTTTCCAGGGAAAATCCGCACTGCCGCGAAGCCTCACTTCAAGGTGAAATGAACATATTACTCTCACATCGATTCATCATCTTTTAAGTTTAAAAGCTTGTTATACCGCCTTATCTGTGCTAAGTATAGCACATTTTAAAACGCAACATACAGATTATCACTTCCATTCAACCGAAAGTCAAATCCTGCAACTCTTCAAAGTTGCTTCCACTTCTTTTGACACAAAATGAATGACATTTTGAGCATGCCTTGTTTCAATTTTAAAAAGATATTGTGCAGGTTGGGCATGACAAATATGCTAATTTGTCTTTATAATATGTGATATATGCTATTCGAATTCGATGTGAAATTCTTCGACCAAATCACTATTCGCTTCGAACATAAAATTTACTACTCGCACAAGCCTAGTATTGTATGTTATGTGCATTGGTGTAGACTAACATGTCAATATTAGTACGGTGTACCCCTCACCATCAAATTCTCGTGTAGTATGATTTCCCGAAATTGCACTTCCTGAAAAGCAGTTTTGTGCTATTGCATTTTATTTCGGCATTGCAATTGGCTGATAGGAATCTTCTGCACAAAATGTATTATGTGTGTCTTGGCTGTTTTACAAGTGACACATGCACTTGTATTTAGTAGTACACTATAACCTCATTATAACAAAGTCACATCTGACACGAAAATAACTTCGTTATATCCGAACATTCGTTATAAACGTGCATTCATAACACTGTATCTATGACAAGACTCTTTTTCATTTGCTTCGTTATAACTGATAATTCGTTATATCAATGTTTTTTATATGAAGGTTTGAGTGTATGCTGTTTTCATGTTCCAAGGCATCTGATGACGCAGAAGAAATGGCAATCATGAAAACAGTCTATGATGAATTCACACAAATTGCCGAGAGGCATCGGATTGAAGAGTTCAAGACCAAGGTATGTTATCATTTTTCTTAGTTTACCAGTGCAGAATGTAAAATGTAAATAAGGGAACATAACTGTGCTATTCCGTCTGCTGCGGTGGTTATTTTAAGTCCGCTGCGGAGAGGGCCTCTCTCAGATACCTCAAATTACCCTCTGTTGTGATCGGGCTGATTGCTAAGCCACACAAACATAGAACTAGCTTCATTCACTCGGGCCACATGAAAAGCTCTTTATTTCGTTGCCTGTTAAATAGCAGGCGTTGTTAATGTCTATCATTGTCCACTAGTAATACGGTGACATGCTGTCCTCTTATTATTCTGATTATTTCACGCAGAACTGTTGTGTCAGACTAAGAGGAGAGCTGTACTTTTTTTGTCACTATCAAAGTCAGACCAAACATTAAAAAAAAATTATATATATATTTTTTTCCATTTTTCAGAGCACATTCGTTGATGGAACACATACACACAATGAAGGACACCATTTTTAAATCACAATCGCAACCATCTAAGCCGGTTTTGACTAAAATTCACACCTTGGGAGTTATGTATTGCCTGTATATATATTGTATATTTTTTTACTCCTGTGCCACTGCAGGAGCACATATCTTAGCCTGGACGAGCCCAGCTTATCTTTTGGAAGAGCGGTACAAAGAAATCTACCATATACAGTCGAGCCCGACTATATCGAACCCGTTTATATCAAATTATCACGTATATCGAACAATTTCTAAACACGGTATATTTACATTGAGAATTTATAGCAAAAGTTACTGTTACATCGAACGAAAATAGCAACGACAACCGATATATCAAACTCCATGTGCCTCAAAAGTGCCCCAGCAAGTTGGCTTTCCCTCGCGGTGGCGGGGAAAACTGCCGGCGCCACCCTAGAAAAAGTGGTTTAGACCCGGTTGTGCACAGGCGAACACCCCCCTGCAAAAAATGATCCTGGCCTGCTTGCAGCGCTTACAGCCAATCAGAGGCCGTCGTGCTTTCTCCGAGGCGCCATTTTTTCTTTATGCTTGCGTGCCTGCTGCTGCCTCTTTTCCTCGAGTCCTCATTCAGCGTGGTCCGTGCTGGTGGTGTTGCCTGTTAGCGCTCTGTGAACTTTCTTGGCGCGCTGTCGTCATGGCTTCTGCAAAGAGGCAGACTTTGCCGTTCGCCGCGAAACTCGAAATCATAAATCGAGTCGAGCGCGGTGAGAAGTCTGACGTCACCGCCACGTACGGATCGACATTCGACGAGTTCGTCAGTGCGGACAATGATGTCGCCATCATGGGCCAGCTACAAGATGAGGACTACGTTGCAGACGTCGTGCCGACCACGAGCCAAAGCGACAGCAATAAGGAAATTGACGATGACCCGTTGCCTACATCCTCCGAAGTGATTAGTGCACTTGCGTTGGTCCGGCGCTATTGCGTGAATATGGAAGGCTGCTCCGACTCGTTGGACAACGTGGAGGCGTACGTGCTGTCGCAGGCAGCGAAGTCGTTGAAACAGAAGAAAATCCAGGACTATTTTATTCCAGAGTAGGGAGTACTTTTCTTATAGGTATGTGCCTTTGTGTCATCAAATTCTATAGCAGGCCTATATCGAATTATGCCATATATCGAACTAATAAACGTTTTTTGGCGAGTTCGATATACCCGGGTTCGACTGTATTGCTGATTATAAGTCGACGTTTTTTCTTTTTTCATAAAATGACGTTCCAAAGTTCGGGGGTCGACCTATACGCAGAATCGTAAAGTCGACTTATCTGTGAGGTCTGACGAAAGGTCGTCGTCTTCGGATTTCCTGCTATTCGATGCATCGATAACATCAGCCGCAGAGGCACCGGAGTCGCGGCAACAGCTATCTCCCAACGCGCACGCGCCGCTTCCGGAGCCGGACATTTTTGCAATGTGCCACAACGATCGCAAAACTATAGCAAAACCACGCGAGGCGAAACTACGGAGCACGTTTAAAAATCACCGCCGCGCATCATTAATGCGAACTGCTTGGGAAACACGGTCTCGAAAGCAGCATTTCAAACCTTTGATAGAGGGCGAACGATGCTCTATGAATAAGGAATTTACCTTGCAATGCGCCCTGCAGTTTTGTTTTCATACAATAGAAACGATTCGTTGACAAACCATCAGCGTCCATGTCGGCTGGCAATACTTTGCGGGGAACTAAACCACATGACCAGTCACATGCGCCCACAAGCGTCTTCGCGTCTTTTTGCACTCACGCCTGTTCACCATTTCTGCATTTCGCTTCGCTTGCGAGTAGTGGTGTGCGCGATTTGCGACACTGCCAAACAGACGCCAAGATGCCACCGTTACGCTGGCAACAGTACAGCGCTGCTTTCAAGAGGCAAGCGATCCTCTATGCTGAGTCGGAAAGCAACGTTGAAGCAGGGCGCAAGTTTGATGTGTTGGAAAAGTGCGTGAGGGAATGGAGAAAACAAAGGACCAAGATCTTCGCGTGCGCTGCTACACGCCGTTCCTTTCGCGGACTGAAGTTTGGACGATACCCTGCCGTTGAGGAGGTGGTTCAAGATTGGGTTCACAACCACCGGCACCCGTTCCGACGGCGAGAAGCAGCAGTGGCTCACACGATGGCAATGACCATGACTGCGTCCTTCTCTCAAGCGACAACGAGTCGTAAGCAATGTTTCACGGGCAAATAAATGTTTCTTTGCATCACTCCCTCTTCTGAAAAACTTATTGGTGAGCTATGGCAGCAGCATGAGGCTGTGTTCGGGGTCAACTTTTTTTTTTTCCCTTAGAAGGGGTTGCAAGTTGGGGGGTCGACTTATAATCGGAGTCGACTTATAATTGGCAATATACAGTAACAAATCCAGCTTGTATAGTGTAGGGAAAGGGTCAAACATTTCTGCTTTGAAATGAGATGAAGAAAAAAAGATGCCCCCACCATCGAGAACCTCTTACGTAGTCCAGGAGGCAAAGTAAATATCCGACAGGGATGCTATGTAGTTTATTACCCTGGCATGGTAGAAACCGTTGAGCATGCAATGATATTTCTGCGTGTTACATTTCTACAGGTGACCACAAAGCTTTACGCCTTTGGAAAAAAGGATGTACCAATGGAAGCCAGGTACCTGGAGATCCTGTACCCTGTAAGTATCAAATTCAAGCTTGTGCTTTGTGCATGATAGTTCAACCAAAAAAATATAAAATTGAGGTGTTGGTGTGTTTTGTGCATGATAGTTTACAAAACTTGATATTCGATGAGATGGTGCAAAGCTTTTGGGAACATTAAAGCGCAAAATCGTACATTTAGTACATAGAACAAGAGACACAGGATCCTGTGTCTTTCATTCATGTGAATCTCGTTCTGTGTGAACTAGAGGTGTGCACGGGCTCCGGGTAGCCCGAAAGCCCGACCCGGCCCGCGGGCCGGGCTCGAGCGGGCCGACGTATTTTCACCTCGGGCCCGGGCCGGGCTCGGGCTACTTGGCGTTTTATCGGGCCGGGCTCGGGCCCGGCGCAAAGCCCGACTCAAGCCTGAAATATTGTCACGTGGTCGTGACGTCGACGAAGGCAGCAGTGAACACGTCCGAGATGAAACTCTTTATTTGGCCGAACTTGTGGCCGAGAAACTAAAAGTCAAACTACAGCAATACACTGATAGCGGCGGACAGAACGTCGACCGTCGATCAACTGACAAGCGGTCACGCGCGTCGTCTTTTATACAGGCGCTATCGAACTTTCCAGCAATATCGCTGGTGGCGGCGTAATCTCTAGACAAAGCTGGAACATTCGCGTGCGGGGCGCAATCTTAACAAACCGACCTACTACAATCGCGACGTTTCTAGAACACTACTTCGCGGACAGCGTCGAGCGTTGATAACCGTCCCTGCCGTTCAAACCCGAATACATCAAAACAAGACAAGAAGTGGGCGTGGCAATATAGAGATTGAGCGAGAATTGTTTTCCAGCACGCATACAGCACCTTTTCCGCGACCGCCCTTTACCGCTTTTCCTTTCCATTGCAGTTGTTCGGCGAGTGGAGCGACAGTGGTGAGAATGTAGCAGTTAAAAAAGATGAGCTCTCCGATTATCTCTCTATGGAATCGCCCTCCTGTCCATCTGAAGTTTTAGTCTTCTGGAAAAACAAGCAGCAGAGATATCCCAAGCTTGCCAGGCTGGCAAAAAAGATATTAGCAATTCCGGCGACGAGTGCAAGAAGCGAACGTAACTTCAGTTCGGCGGGCTACATAATGCAAAAGCGCTGCACTTCGTTGAAGGCGGAATCGTTAGACTGCTCTCTGTTTTTGCACGACAGTTTGTAATCTGTGTAATAGAGGCTGTTCGTCGTGTGTCGTTTGATCATATTTGATATGCTCAATAAAATGCCAAGTTACCGGAAAACAATGTTTTGTTTTCGCAGCGAACCTTCAAAAAGCCGGGCCGGGCCGGGCCCGGGATTGTGTTTTCGTGCGTCGGGCCGGGCCGGGCGGGCTTGCAGCCCTTTGCCGTCGGGCTCGGGCGGGCCTTCGACAAAGTCAGCGGGCCCGGGCCGGGCTCGGGCTCAGAAATACAGCCTGTGCACAGCTCTAGTTTGAACGTCTACTTTTGCACTTTAATATTCCCAATGCTTTGTGCATGTATCCTTTTTGTGTCACTTACTGTTTTTGTATTTTCTTCTTTGTCTTTCTCTCCAACCAAGGCCCGCTATCCTGCATTGCCAAGTGACTTGAATGGGAAAACCTTTAGCGCTGCCTTTGGTATGAACACGTCAAGCCTGGAAGCTCTACTCATTAACCAGAAGCTAAAAGGCCCTTGCTGGCTTGAGCTTAGAAATCCATGTGAGCAGCTTTTCCTTTCATTTTATTATTTTTTTAAATGAGGAAGCACTTTGCATTATCCTCTTGAAGCATTATCTCTGCATTTGTACACTTCTATTCAAGCTTTAAGTTGCAAGCACTAAGAAAAATAATGTTTGAAGTGGGCTGTATACATTTCCACTGACTTCTGAGCATGGCTACGAAAAAAGGAAAAAAAATAGCATGCAGTGTGTTAAGAACAAGTGCTGGGTTAATCATCATCTTGGTTTTTCCTGCTTTCACTGGTACGTCATGGAGCCAGTTGCTTTTGAAAGTGAGAATGTATACCAGATACATTCTGCAATGACCATGTGGTTTCCTGGATGTAGGCTGAATGTGAATCGGTTAAACCTATTCTCATGAGTCTTAACAAAGCATTTTTTCCCGAATTAAGACACGAGCCCACATTTGCAAACACATTGTAACTTGCACCAAAACTCTTGACTTTTGAAACTTCTGGGCTGCATTCAGATTTTCATTGATGTCGGAGATGCAAGAAACTTGCTAAAACAAAATCTTCAGCTGAAATTGTTGACCAGCTAGGGAGGAGCTACGTTCAGAGTGTGGTTCTGGATAGAGTGGCATAGGTGTTTTGTCTTCCTAATTCAGCCACTGTTTGAGAAAGCTTTGTGGAAAGCGAATGTCGAGCTCTTAGCAAAATTATATAGTCTCGCAAAGTGCACTTTTGAAAGACAATGAATGTGTATCGGTGCAAAGTACATTATTCTTTTATGGTAAAATAATAACGGGAGGGAAATGTTCATAGTAAGATGAAACACTTCGCAGCCTACTGCTAACTAAAGTGTATCACTTGTCACACGTATCGGTGTTGACCTTATGCTGTCCTTTCGATGTGCTTACATACCTGCCAACTCTACTTATTTGCCCAAGAGACTCCTGATTTTTTACTAGTATTCCCAATTGTACGGGCACGTCCATAAATCTCCCGATAAAGAGCCCTAACCCCATCTGAAATGAAAATAACTAAGGACAATTCTAAAAGTTTTCTGGCCTTGAGGAACCCCTACATTCTGCCGCGCAACCCTCCCCTCTACCCACTGATGCAAAGGGAGGGGAGGCCGCTGTGTTTTGTGTGGCCTTGGCTATTTACAGTTGGGCATGTTATCATTATCATAACGACGAACTCATGATAATACTGCAGTGCATGCGGTTAGCTTCGCCATCATGCAATGTCATGCAGTGAAGTGTGCTGAGTGTATGGTTTCCAAGGGTCATTGCACATGTGCGTTATAATTACAAAAGCCTGCATAATCAGCGACGTTTAAAAGCAGTGATTCCACTCCTGCGCCAACTGCGCCAAAGTGCGCCAAATTGTATTTACTGCGCCATCCTGATAATATCGACGAAATTTGCGCCAAACTGCGCCAAAGTCTCGGGTTTGAGGGCGTCTATCACCGGCAATCGCACCGCCGGCGCGTCAGAACATGTGCAGCTCGATCTTGGGGCTGCCAATAAAGTCGCAATCATGGACCAAGAATTATTCAGCTGAATAAATAGCGCTCGCGCGTGCGTTCCGAGTAAGCCACGATGCCATGCACGGTGCCGACGTAGCTTCTGTTCTGCAAGTCGGCTCGACAGCAAAACGCGCTCTCCGCAGAGGCTCGTGATGTCTAGGCTTATCGGTAGCGAGAAAGTGCGACGGCGATTCATCGGCGGACGTCGTCTGTTCCAGAAACGCTGCTGATAGCTCGATTCAAGCGTCGCACGGCACGTAAGGAAAGCAATGTCTATCACTTCTGTTTCCGGACATCGCGGAATGAAAGCTGGGATCGCTCGCAGTAGATATAAAAGACAATATCGAATTTTCCTTTGCTTCGAGTTTATGGGAGCACACGAACGGTGGAAACACGTTGACACTTTTCCTCAGATATACTTTATCCATGGATCTTCATCCAGAACAGCTTTTTCGTAATTCCTTCCGCCAGCACGTCCGAGTTTGTAATCACTCTGCGGTAAATACCCCCTAAAAGGCCCTGCCGTTTCGAGCTCACGTGCTAGGGTTCCGTGTTCGAATTTTTTGCTTGCTTTTTTAAAAATGTCATCTCATTAGTAAAATCATATCTCCTGGTCGGAGCAGCGGCAAATGCACAGCTGTCAGTAGCGGGCCCGTCGCTGACGGCCCACAGTGAAGCGGCTACGCCATGTTACACGTCAGTCCCTCGCTTTCGGGAGTCAATAGCTAACGGTTAAAAAAACTCAGTTTCGCTTAAGAGCGAAGCAATGAATGCGATACCAAAAAATTTTATTGTTTAACGAAGTGAGACTAGCAGCTAACTCTTTTGGATCCGATCTCGCGTAACTCAACAAAACGCTGGTTTAAGGGAATATGGTCCCTCCAGGAACCGAAGCGTTTTCTTGCTCTGAGTTCTCTAAACACGAAGTAAGCGTTGAGAGCACAGCAAGTTTACGAGCCGTCTCCTGATGCCTCGAGATAGCGCGCGCGCAAGCGACTGCGCCCTTCGAACGATGAGTTCCCCCCCCCCCCCCTTCCGCTCCCCTGGCGTCCCTTCATGCTCCTTACGAAAGACTGGCGGGGCGTTTCCTCTCTGTTTGATCAGCAATCGACGGCAGGCGCGCACGCGGGAAGATGTTATCTCATGCGCTGTCCGTCCGGCGGAGACAGACGGCCGGCTAGTTTAATCTCCGCTTCAGCCGCGTTCGTCGCCAGCGCTCGCGAGCTTTTACCCGCGGCTGGAATGCGCGTGGTGATGTTATTAATTTGGACTTTATACGGAAAATTACGGCGACGGCAAAAATCCGCCGATAGTGTTCATATAATTGCTATCGCAGGGGTCAATGTACGGGGCAGATTTTGCCCCCCCCCCCCCCATCCCTAGGTGATTAGGGGGAGGGCGTCCCCCCTGCCCCCCCCCCCCCCCCCTCCTGTGCACACGCCTATGCTCCTGGGATGATTTTTTCCATGAGATTCGCAAAATATTTCTAGCCTTCATAAGAGCCCCATAATAATACTCAGGTGCTTGAATGTTAATGCAATATGCTTTTGTATTGCACTCCAGGATGTAAAATTCGCTGCTCCAAAGTGCTCCAAGATGAAAATTTTGCTGCTCCAAAGTGCTCCAAAACAGAAATTTTGCTGCTCCAAAAATTGCTCCAAATCAGAAGTCCTCGGTAGCATCACTATAAAAGCTTCGCTGCAATCATTCAGAGCCGTGCATGATGCTACTGCGGCCACAAGAAGCAAAAAAAAGGAGTGTGTGTGCGCGCGTTGTCATCACGTCGTCCCCCCCCCCCCCCCGAAGTTCCCCCGATTTTCGCGATCCCTAGGTTGTCAGGTATGTGCTTATATTTTGCACACAGCACTACATATTAGAACAACTTAATCTGAAATGTAAAGGGAGGCCAGAGGGAACATCAGTGTTGTTTCCATGCCATCCCTATATATTGCAACTGCTATTTCCTCATTTCCCCCCCCCCCTTTTTTTTTTCTCTGGTTGTTGGAAACCAAACATTCTTCTGGCTGTTGCATATTTCCTGCTTTCTTCTTTGAGATTTAATTTAATGTTTCGTGTTTCTTTTTTCTTGTTGCAACACGCAGCATCTCCAAGTGCTCCAGTCAGCTGGTGCAAAATAGAGGCAAGTATTGTGGATTTCGTACTTGATCGCTAAAGTCTGCTTCCTTTAAAAAACTGCCCAATAGGATAAACCAGTCAGCCCATTTGCAAGACTGCATACCTAGTTATGTACGTAACTGAATGTCTGGCTGAATCATAGTCCAACATCTAGGGTACAGTTATCTGCCATGTGGTGCCAGTGCTTTTTAGTGCATAGTTGCATTACGGCATATCATTACGTTGACCGTGCTACAGAAAAAACTAGGTGTAAGTATAAAAAAAGTTCCATTATAAAAATTTCAGTTCATGGTTTCTGCTTTGTCCTGTCATTTCAGTTACTTCCCCCCTTTTACCATCATAATTCGTGCTATAGTAATTAAAAACCTGTACCAACTAGCCCAATTCACCATTCTTCATAATTCTGCTTTCTTTGCAGGTTGTGTTGAACAAACCAGAGGATGTTGTGGTTTCTAAGGCAGAGGCTCCGCCACCCCTTGTTGCAGCAACCCTCAGCGTGCGAACCGTCCATAACCCCGTCACGAGTCAGAATGAGGTTGGTCATTTGTACACCTCTCAGTGTTTTGTTGATTACATCAAGTTCTAGTTAGTAAGCGGATGATTACCTGCATCTTGTATGCTGCCTGCAAGGCTTTACTTCCTGTTTAATCCAGTACTTTGCCACGTCTGTTGGTGCATTACTTTCCAGGGAAAAGTGCAGTATTTTTAGTGACTTCAGATTACAGTGAAACCTTGGTGATACGATCACAGCTCATACAAATTTCGGGGTGATATGAATTTTTCGTTGGTCCTGGCCAAGGCCCATTGGCCTGCAATGTAATGGAGTACGGTTGTTGTGAACCGATTTTCACACAGCAGTGGTTGATACGAATGTACGCTACCGCCCAGGTACGAAGAGGTGCTGTCGCGGAAGACGTGCCAAGCATGTGCGAGTGTGGGAACGCAAGCGTGGGCATGCGCGCCGCACCGCTAAATCGTCAGAATCATGGTCTAAGAAAAACACTTTTCTTACGGTGAGAATAAACCTTCAGAGACGCGTCACGGCCTCCCAGATTGTGTGCGCGAATCTTTGAGGCTCCTATGTGGCTCTGTGTGCCTTCACGCTTAGATTACAGAGGACATTAGCCCCATGCTTTTTTTTTTTTCTAACACGTCGACGCAGGCTGCTGTCGTTGTACTGTGTTTACACGTGCCTGCCTCGTGCAACAGACATCCTATGAGAGGTGGATGAGGGCCGAAAGAAGGCAAGGACCGTCTTGGCGAAGGAGTCGGGCCTCACAACGTCAACATGCACGACCGTTGAGGTCGCACTTGTGCAGGCACGGCCGTAAATCTCCGAAAAAACAACACCAACACCTTCGCGATAACAAAATCATAACACAGGACCGTGGTTCTGTAATTTAGAGGCCTTGATCCATCGCGTCAAAGTGCTTCTTTCGTTTTTTACTGCAGTACTCCGGTGTCATGCAATAAAGCATACTAAAATATTGAAGGGGCTACTGCTGTCGCGGGTCACAACGCACCTGGTTCATTAATTAAACACGCGCGTACGGGCTGCATATTTATGAGTGCTGGTATGATGGCCGACATTTAAAAACCTAACTGACAATCATTCAGGGTTCTTGCTGACGTTGCTGCCGCCCTGAAAAACAATAAATGAAAATGTACGCCAGCTTTCTTCTGTCGCATGCTGATTTTCCATGCTTTCTGGTGATACAAATTTCGGGTGATGAGAATATTTTTGGTGGTCCCGTGAGATTCGTATCACCGAGGTTTCACTGTATTTGGTTTCCCTGCTTAGTACACCAGGTGGTCGAAATTTATAGAGCCCTCTACTACGGCGTCTCTCATAATCATATCGTGGTTGTGGGATGTAAAACTCCAACAATTATTTCCGGCATAGCGGGTTTTCCTCACCCGTTATTTTTTTACTTGTGAACGAGTGTCTACAGTACATGAAATTTTGTTGCAAGTGCACAAATACTGCACTTGCCTCAGGCAGAAATGTCTAAAACTTATTAAGGTGAAAGCCTTAAATGCCTCACCAAACGTGAAATTTGACCGTCAGTGTCCCGCGGCGTCGGGGACGAGTGATGCAAAAAAATCATCATCACGTGATGACATCATCATATGACATCAGAATGATGTCATGAGGCGTAACGTCACATGATGACGTCATTACATGACATCGTAGCTTGGTCAAAGGTGGTCCGATCAAGGATGCAATGCAAAACCAAGTGAGGTGCCTCTGATCTTGGAGGCAGTGCAAAACCGTGTTAGGTGCAGAAAGCTTTCGAAGGGTGGCGAGGCAGGATCAATACATCGACTGAGAAGAAAAAGAAGGTGGCTTTCGCCTTCGAGTCATCTTTATTGGCAAGCTCAAAGTTGTGCCCTGTGTTCCAAGTACTCACTCTGAATGTATGTTCTATTTTTTTGAAATAGTACCTCTCTTTTGTAAGTAGTATTCAGGCATATGTTGTCAGCATTCTGTTGCACCTAAATTCTCAGCTGCCTTAAGAGAAAAAACTTTTGTTTTGGAAAGCTGTGCGGAACATCTTTGCTAATTGCGCTGTAATTTAATCACAACTCCATTTGTAGTATTCTAAAACCAAGAAATTTTCTCATTTCAGATTGTTGCTGTGTCTGTGCTGGCTCATCATGCTTTTCCCATTGACAAGCAGGCACCCCAGCCTCCATATCAGACTCATTTTTGTGGTGAGCCTAATATAATGCATCTAAAATGCTACAGTAGACTCTTGTTAAACAAAACCTGAAGGGGCCAAGGAAATATGTTTCACTTAACAGGAGTTCCGCTTACTGAGAGATAAAGATGCGGGCAGTATTCAAGTACGAATCCAATTGTGTCAGAGGCAGTTGTTCCATTTAAGCAGCAATTCTGTCTAAGAGATTTACGTTTGCTGAGAGTCTACTGTAGTTCACTTCTGCCAGCAAAGGCTGTTTCCACAAATGAGTCACAGCTATCACATTGCTACGCCAAGAGATGGTGCACTGAACCAACTGATCAAGACATCTCTCTTACATCTAGTAATCTACCCTTTCTCCAACATTATTAATTTAAGCTCTCCTTCTGGTCTTGGCAAGCATTTGCATTATTTTAGTTTTAATTTACTTCTTTTCAAAGGAAAAAGAAGCTGGATTGTTATAACAAAGTCTGAGCTGGCTTACAAAACAGCTGACAAGGTGGCAATAAAAAAAAGAAAATTTACATTTCGCGACTGCTTAGGAGTACACAAAAAACTTGAAATCTGGAGATCGGTGGTTTCTAAAATATAAATTAGTATAATGCAAGTCAGCTGTGCTTACTGTGGGCTGGTATTAAGGTTTCATTGTTGTGCAGTGTTTGCATTGTACACTTACTGGTCCCTCTCCAAGCTCAACAATTCAGTCTATAATGCCAACGCTGACGATGAGAGACCTCACTTTGCAGTGTGTATTTACTCATTTACTTACTCTTACACCTATAGGCAGATTGCCTTAATCAAAACTATTCACATCTCTTGCAGCACTCACCAAGCCATCTGGCACACTTTTTCCGTGCCGTTTTATGAATGACGTGGCCCACTTCAAGAGCACCTCTCTGGAAGTGATGGACTCTGAACGTTCTCTGCTGACTTTCCTCATTGCCAAGCTCCAGCGGTTGGACCCTGACATCTTAATTGTATGTACCACATTTGCTCATTTCTTTATTACTGTTATTATGCTGGTTTCGTGTTTTGGATATGCCGCAGCCCATGTTATTGCACTGTTTACGAGACGAGCCGCTGTTTTGACAAGGAGATTTCATCTAGCAGAACTTTGGTTTGGGCGAGCTGGTTCATGGTCAAACTTTTTTTGTTAGACTTTATCTGTTGCCTTGAACAAGACAAGTACTGTTCTCGAAATCTTGAATACAGTGACATCTCTTGTTGAGACAACATTGATTACTGTATTTTCTCGCATATAACCCGTCTCTGCATATAACCCGCACCCCTAACTTACAAAAAGGAAAAAATCTATGCATATAATCCGCACCCCCACTTTTTAAGAACATTTTACCGTTGTTTTTTCTGGGGAGGGGGGGGTAATATGTGAGAAAATACGGTATTTCAACCCTCTATCTAGTACTCAGATTATTTCAACTTTCAATCTGTGCTTGCAAACACAGTTTGTAACATGTGCACGGAAATCAATTAGAAAATTCTGCAAGCCAAGAGACGGTAGATGATACTGGAGGTTTTAACGACATTAATGGGCACGTGGGTCACATTATCTGTGGCACATGGCGCATTGGTGTTCATGCAGTACAGTTTTTTACAGACTGATCAGCTACAGCACTATGTCAGTTTTGTAATCAAAATGCGCAGTGAGCACACTTGGATACACGTGAGAGGCAGCGCTTCGTGCTGGCTGTGGGCCACACGAGCATTTACGCTTAGCTTTACGACCAGTGTATCGATGGCCATTTTGCGATGTGAGTCGCATGTTTCTTTGGTTTTATCGTTAATTGCATGTTAATGGCAACGGCTTTCAATTAAAGATTACAGGCCAATGCAGCGGCTTTGATACTTTGGTCCTTTGATACTTTGGCTTTGATACTTTGGTCCTACTTTGGCGCGGAAGTCGTAATCACCGATCGACCGGTCTCTGCCGTTACCGAAAGACGGACGACCTTTTGCGGCACATTGTGGCGTCGACGAGTTTAGGGACGCAGTGAACCTTTTTGCGATGGAAAGTTATCGCAATTATCACTTCTTGCATTTATGCCTTCTTGCGTTCCAAGGCATTGTTTGGTTCATCGCAGGCGGTCGTAGCTGCAGAGAACGGCGTCAGAATAGGGTACCGTGCGAAAGCTGACCACAAGGCTTCATGCTGCCTACTATTTTTTTTCTTCCTCACTGCCATTCTGCCACTGAAGAAACGCCTGGAAAGTGAGCGACCTTGCTCGCAGCGTCCGAAATCTGCGTGCGGTGCTCGCCGATCTGGGATATCTTAGTCGTAAGCACCGTGGTCGCGAGTAAACTAGAGCGGGGCACGCGCGAGCGCACTCCCCTGTCACGCTTTAGAAGGAATGTTTTAACTTTTTTTCGCTTCATATGCGCCATATTTTTACCGCGACCATGTCTGAAGTGTTCGTTGTAAAAGTAGGAGGCTTTGAAAAATGTTCGCTATATGTGGATGCAGCATCAATGGTTAGCATAGGAAAATCGTAAGTGCACCGAAATATGGTCGTTATAACTGATAGATCGTTATATGTGGGATCGTTATAAGTGGGTTCGACTGTAACAGATTGCTTTGATCTCATACCGTTTATAAGCTGCTTCTTTGGTGATGGTTATGTGTGCTAAAAGGGAAATACTTTCTTTGTGCGCAGAACGTTTGAGAAAAGAAGTCAGATAGGACAGAGCACGCAGGTTATGGGTGATTGTGGTTACTTTTATAATTTGGTGTTCAGCTTGATCGCTTTTATAGAATTTCTGCCACAAGTACTGGTATTTTAAATATATAGCTCATCTTCCTTGGTGTTCAATGACCATCCATCTGCTTGATTATGTTTCTTGCAATTAGCACTGATTATTGTATGTGCGAAATGTTTAATTAAATATTAATGTTTATGAAATGCTTCAACGATGCTTTAAACTCCAGGAGTCGCACGGAGTATTTTGCCATCTGCTCCAAAAACACCAATGGCTGCTCCAAAGCAGCATTTTTTCTGCTCTAGAATCTGCTCCAAAAGGCAAAATGTCACTTCCGTCACTGTCAAAATCACATCCAAATGACTCGTGTGTAGAACTGATAAACAGTATGAAACAACTGTATGACTGCTGATGCCATTTTGACATTAAAGGGGCCCTGCGACACTTTTCTAAGTAATCGTCAAATGACCTCACTATCGGAGTTTATTGCCTCACGAATTGACTGCTGCAAAAATTTTTAGATTCCATCAAATACAAGTGGAGTTACAGGGATGTGTCACACGCTGCAAGCACTCTCTCTCCTTTCGTACCAGCGAGCACGCTGAAAGTTACGTGATGAAGGTGGGTTGATGTCTAGGGGGCAAGAAGCTATGTCCGTATGTTAACAGGCGTCATGATCTTGAGGACCTTCTTTTCTTGCCTTTTTTGAATGCGTGTGCAGCCAACGTATAAATGTTGCACGCGGTTCACTTGCCCACGCCACGGCAGCCGCAGTAACTGTAGCTCAGTATGCTCAAATGAGCCAATGGCCGCCTCTTCTGGGTATGTGACACAGTTGGTTTTGTGTATATGGCATCATTCGTTGGAGAGAAGAGCGAGTGATTTATAGCTGACTTTGAAATTTATAATTGTAAATTCCCTCCCGCGTGCTGCTCTATAGTGCTTGGCTCACATGTTCGCAGGAGCCTCGACTACCGATTGGCAGTATTTTCTGACCATGTTCAAAAACTGTTACAGGGCCTGTTTAAAGGGACTATAGTCTCTCATACTATGTTGGGGTTGGTTTCATCTACATGCATCTGGTAGAGTAAAGCCAAATTCTACGCACGTGGCAGCAAGCTGACAGTGTGGATGTCCTTAAACTGTTAATTTAGACTGCTTTTGTTATTGGTGCTGTTGCTTCTGACTAATATATTGTTCTTTTCGTTGTCCTAGGGCCATGACATCCAGAGCTTTGACCTGGACGTACTGCTTCATCGCATGCTTACGCTCAAGATTTCTAATTGGTCACGTCTGGGCAGGTTAAAGCGTGGAAATGCTGGCGCCCTGGTGAGAATAAAAATCATTCTTTCGTGCTAGCTTTTACTCTGCTCACTTTTTCTTATAAAACTTTCTCAGCTTCGTAAGCAGGACCGTGAAAAGGTGGAAAACTACATGTTGGATGCAAAAGAAAAAACTGAGTTAGCGCATCAATATACATGAAGAGTGCAAGTTTCGCCAAAATTAATATAGATTAAAAGAAACATCATCTTGAGGCATCTCCTTGGGGGTCATCCATGAAGTTGCGTCATCATAGTACAAAGCATTGCAGTGAAATGGCACATTGTGAAAATACATCACTTTGCAGTTATGCAGCTGATCGTTTATCATTAGAAGAGCATTATGTGTGTTGCATTCCACACAATCCTGATACATGTCATAAGCACAACCCATTTCAAGTACAAGTCATGCTATCATCACCTTGTTGCACTTGTCTTATTTAAAGCATACCTCATTATAGTCGGATACAACTTTAGAAGGCAGCGGCATTATCTCCTCAAAGGGCAATTGGCGGTCGTGCTTCAATCATCTGGATGAGGCCTCTCCAGCCTTCTTAAGTGGTATCCGACTATGGTCATTTTCATATGTTCAATAATAGATTTTAAACTAGAGGTGTGCGAATATTTGAAATTTCGAATATTTTTCGAATAGTGTTTGCTATTCGATTCGATTCGCACTCAAATTTTACTATTCGAACTATTCGAACTTCCCAAAGACAAATGCAGTCAACGTCCGGTTGAAAGTGACCCCTTCAGATTTTCAGTATGCTTCACCTCATTACACTCTCGTATTGCGGCAAAGCTGCCTTTCAAGCTCCGGTACGGTCGAATTTAGGCAAGAGACAGTCACGTCTGATTGGAAGTGGTCCATAGATTTTCAATATGCTTCACCTCATCACACCCCCGTATTGCGGCAAAGCTGCCTTTCAAGCTCCGGTACGGTCGAATTTAGGCGAGAGACAGTCACGTCTGATTGGAAGTGGTCCCTAGATTTTCAATATGCTTCACCTCCACACACCCCCGTATTGCGGCAAAGCTGCCTTTCAAGGTCCGTTACGGTCGAACTTAGCCAAGAGACAGTCAACGTCCATTTGGAAGTGGTCCCTAGATTTTTAATATGCTTCACCTCATCACACCCCCGTATTGCGGCAAAGCTGCCTTTCAAGCTCCGCTACGGTCGCAAATGTATTAACTCAAGAAAACGCTGGTTCCAATATGGAGATGAAAGATGTGGCAGAGTTGGGGGCTCAATTAATGCTGTTTTGGACCAGAAATTTGGGCAGGAAGTCCAAAAAATCGGACGCCGAAACTTTTTAGCATCCAAAATTTCAGATGTTCTTATATATCGACGTCTACGAGGCAGATTTGGAACTCCGGACTTGAAGGGAGCACACCCTCGTCTGCCACATCAGTTGGCCTTCCACAGAAGTGTAAAGAGGAGGAGAGGCTGAGGAAATGGCATCTCTGCCTATCACGTGTAAAGTGTTGTCGGCAACACTTTGGTTGCACCAAATCATGTACATAAATACAATTCGGCCTACATTGCCTCATTCTTGATAAGAAAGACAAAATATGACCCCACCAGCGCTTCATCAACCTAGCGAAAAGAAACACTTTCATGTTGCTATCTCACAAGAACATACTTGAGGATTCTCTGCAACTTTTTCTGTAATTTCACTTCGAATTATTCGAAAAATGTTTGAGAAATATTCGAAAATTATTCGAAATTATTCGATTCGGTTCGCACTCAATCTTTATTATTCGAATTCGCTTCGCACCCAAAATTTTGCTATTTGCACAGCTCTATTTTAAACAATTGATAACTTTTGAGTTTTAGGCCCAGGTACTGCCATGCCACATGAACAATTAGACCACTGAAAACTCAATAACCACTGCTTTGGCACACTATGGCTAGGCCTAGCCTTTGTATCATTAAATACCAAATATCATCATGTAATACAACCAAGATAGTAGGTACATGAAATTGCCATGATGTCATGCACAGTGATATGTGGGCGTGGTGGTTCAGGCATTCAGTTCAAGAATGCTATTTTCTCTTGTAGAAAAAGCAACTTTTTACCCCCGAACCAACTTCAATTGCATTTTTGAAAGGTTGCCTTCGAATTTAAGCTGATTGGATGTGCTTTCTTAGTGCACATTTAATGAATCTTTGCTTTTTTTTAAATAATGTTGCTGTACCAATTTGGAATCACTTTATACTGTCATGATTTAATATGCTCCTTGCTGACAAGAGTGATACCTTATGTCGAACTTGGTTATATCGAACTTGCAAGAAAATGCCTACCCCTTCACATACAGCATAATTTGAAATGAGCCTTCTATTGGACAAGATCAAAGCTCATGCCACCTATAAAAGCACTTCACTTAAGAACCGAACTTATGTTTGCACCTTATTTTGGCACAGAATAGTCCATAACCTTCTGCTCCAGCATTTTTGCTCAGTGCAACAGCGCTCGTTTCTGTACATTTTCCAAAGAATCTGAACAACCCAGGCAGCAACCATTGCTCTTTGCAGTTTAATTACTTTTGTGGCATTTTGCAGCTGTGAAGGAGGCAGAAGCCAATGTGCTTATGAACTGTGTGCAGGGCAAGTCAACTGACAGGCAGATTACACCTGGTCGCCTTGTGTGTGACGCCAAGGTGTCTGCCAGGGAGCTGGTGCAATGCAAAAGCTACGACTTGTCTGAGTTGGTCAAGACACTGCTACGTAAAGAACATGTGCCTCTCACAGCAGAGCAGGTGCTGGACATGTACAGGTACGTTTCTGTGACCAAACATGTTGACAGAAGAGTGCCAAGTTTGTTGTAACGTAATTTATTGAGGAACCTCATCTAGCAAAGTGCGGAGACACAATTTCCAAGCGTGTGGTACATATTAATGAGGTGTTCTTGTACAAACATTATACTTGCCAAATAACTCATGTCGACATAGCATATGTAATCTACGAAAAGTCTAACATATGGAGCATCTGCGGGGAAAACTGCTACATTTCTTTAAGCACGTAATACACTTACGTTTGTTTTTAAACACTGTCCTAAATGTGTCTCATGAAGTGATTTGGTGCTGATCTTTCGTGTCCTTTCCCTGCTGCCAGGCTTCTGAATAACTGAGAAAAGGGCATTTCTTTGGTTACACTTGTCAAAAAAACGGAAAGAGTAAAAGAATTGCTTTCTCACTTCCTTTAGAGATTCCAGCCAGTTGTTAAGACTAGTGGAGATGACCATGATGGATGCTGACTACTGCCTGCATGTCGTCAGCGAGCTGAACGCAATTCCCTTGGCGTTGCAAATAACAAACATTGCTGGAAATGTCATGGTGAGTATAATATAGAGTATAGTAATGCTTTAATATTATTGCTACTTTCGCCTTCTGTTGCTTGATTTGCATGTGTACGGCAAAAACTCAAGCCGTAACGCATGTATGCAATACAGTCGACGACCGATAATTTGGACTCCACGGGGAACGTAAATAAGTCCGAATTATCGAATGTCCGAAAAAACGAATGCGCCAGAAAAAAAAATACTTTTATTTACACTTCAAGGTCCCGGTGGCCGAAAAAAAGTTGTCAATGCCTTGCTGCCCGCACTTCCGCTTACGTGCAACCAACTCCGCCTGTATCTCCGCCAGTGTGATGTGATCGCTGTACGATGACGAGCTGGTTTCGTTCGTGAAGGCAACGCGTCTGTGCGGCGCACTTTGCGGTCGCACAAAGAGGCAGCATGAATGGCGGCGCGGCGCGTTTGGATTCTCGCCTATTAAATGCATGCACTACGCATGCAACTGCACCAGGCCACATGCACTATCTAGCAGTTGATTGAAGATGCTTATCGTAAGGCTTGTCAGCGATTGAGCCGTACTGGCGCGTTTGCCACCTGCCGCCATCAAACCTCCGTGCATTTCCACTGCTTATCCGTAAAGACATCGTCGCACGGCGCCTTGATAGCGGCCCCTTTGAATTTCCGGTCCGCTTCACCCCACAACACTTCGGCATCGCGACAAAGCTGACTTTCGAACTCTGCTACTGTCTCAAACAGGTCGACTCGCGAAAGCACTGGTTCGAACCTACGAGATGATAGACGCGGCAGAGGTGGGGGCTTCAATTATTGCCTTCCGAACCTGCAATTTGGGCAGAAAATCCGAAAAATCGGACGCCGAAGAGTTTTAACGTCCACAATTTCCGACGTTCTTGACCACTGACGTATATGGGGCTGGTGACGGTGCCGCGAAAGCGTCCAAAGTTTCGAGCATGTCCGGAAGATCGGGCGTCCGAAAAATCGGCAGTTGAATGTATCTGCCGCCTTGCGTTGTCGTCGGCGCGGCCTTCGGCGCTGGCTGTGAGGGCACCGTTGGCACCATTTAACTCAGATCTTTTGAGACAGCAGAGCGTAAAATAAAGCAAGTCTCAAGATCAAAATGAACGCGCGCGCAGAACGCTTTACCGCAGACGCATTCGACAAAATGGCGGCGATAGCAGCGCAGCGCGGGGATACAGGAACCGGAATGTAGAATGTTCGCGATGTCGATACGATTTCCCATAGTTGACCAGTGCCTCCAAGATCAGCATTTCCAATCACAAATCTGAGGCATAAAGTAGCGATCGAAATAGAGCCTCATAGATCCCCAATTAGCTTTCGTTTTGATCTCTGAGGCCATACTTTGTATGGTACGGGTGCCGGAGGAGATAATGGCTGGCGATTCGGCGTGCGCAACAGTCTCGGACAGGGTCCGAATTATCGAATGTAGATCTCGCAGCTGTCCGAAATATCGGTCGTCTTTACACATTACTTCTATGGGATCATCGGCGGTGCCGCGCGGCTGTCCAAATTGCCGAGCATGTCCGAATTATCAATGTCCGATTTATCAGTCGGCGACTGTACTTATAAGCAGCCTGTTTTCTTCAAACTGATAAATTGAAATAATTTTTCATAACTTCTATGGGTGCAGAGAAAACCTCTCTTTCTCTTTTTTAATAGCTGAAACAAAAATTCAGATGCCAATTCTTGATCTTGTAATCATATTTTAAGTATACTCTGTTCATATTCATGGTGCTAAAAGGTCTTGGTATCATAAATTTCACAAGCAAAAATAACAGTTGCCTGTTCGTTATATACATAGGGGACCAGGTGAGCATAAAATTGTAACTGTAAAGTTGTCAGTCGACCTTGTATTTGTCTCCTCCATTTGTCACAGCTCGTCCTTTCTTCATCAGTTTTTGGATACTTCATTGCCCCCAAATGTTGTTAATTGGAGGACTAGCAAAGCATCTTTTTCTAGAATATTTGTGAATGCGCATAGGCAGCACAAAAGTGGTTCTATGTAGTGTTTTTTGTTAGGTTACACTTTTCTAAAAGATTTAGAAAGGTGCATTATGACATGGGTATGTACTAGGCTTGTGCAAATATTCGAGCAGTTCGAATATTCGAACGAATATTACAGTACTCGAAATGAACGAATAAACATAGATCAACCACGTGTAACCCCCTGTAAAGGTGGTTTCACTGCAGTGCATATGTGCTATGCCGTGAATACATTCAGAGTAAATTCGCACTGCCGCGAAGCCCCACTGCAAGGTTAAATGAACACCCTCATGTCAATTCATCATTTTTTAAGTTTACAAGCTCGTTATACCGGCTAGAGCTGTGCACGGGGCGTATTTCCGAGCCCGAGCCCGGCCCGGGCCCGCTGACTTTGTCGAAGGCCCGCCCGGCCCGACGTACAAAAACGCAATCCCGGGCCCGGCCCGGCCCGGCTTTTTGAAGGTTCGCTGCGAAAACAAAACATCATTTTCCGGTAATTTGGCATTTTATTGAGCTTATCAAATATGATCAAACGACACACGACGAACAGTCTCTATTACACCGACTACAAATTACAAGTAGACGGCCTCATGCCAGCAACAATGGAGTTCGCTCGCCAAAGCCATCACGTGTATGGGGTATGCCGTATGCCCATGCAAGCGTCAGCTTGCACGAAGGTGATCTACGTCGGGTCGCTCGTCGCTGTCGCCCGCATTTTCACTCGTACACGAACAGTCGCATGGTGCTGTCACTAGCTCAGGTGATGTTACTTCTCTGTTTGTCGGAGTGTAACAGAGGCAGTGCTTTACCTGTTCCCCTTTTGTTTAAAGTAGCGAATGAAAAGGAAAAGCGGTAAAGGGCGGTCGCGGAAAAGGCGCTGCATGCGTGCTGGAAAACAATTCCCGCTCATTCTCTATATTTCGGGCTTGAGTCGGGCTTTGTGCCAAGCCTGAGCCCGGCCCAATAAAACTCAAGTAGCCCGAGCCCGGCCCGGGCTTGAGGTGAAAATACGTCTGCCCGCCCGAGCCCGGCCTGCGGGCCGGGTCGGGCTCGGGCTTTCGGACCACCCGGAGCCCGTGCACACCTCTAATACCAGCTTATATGCTCTAAGTATAGTCAATTTTAAAATGTAATGTATTTTACAGGTTATCACTTGTATTCTTCTAAAAGTCAAATCCTGCTACTATTCAAAGTTGCTTCCACTTAAAGGAATGACATTTGCACATGCCTTGCTTGAATTTAAAAAAATATTGTGCAGGTTAGTTGGGTCATGACAAATATGCTCATTTTTCTTTATAATATGTGATATATACTATTCAAATTCGCTTTGAACCTAAAATTTACTATTTGTACAAGCCTAGTATGTACAGTTTCCAACCGATAATTTGGTCTTGACAGGGAGTGCCTAAATTCCGAATAGTTTAGACATCTGAAATACCAGATTCACCAGGAATTACGGTAAGAGACTTTATTCGATAAGTGGCCAAAAACAATATGCCACATTTCCGTATAGTCACTTTTGGTCTTTGCTTTCAAGAGATTTTGCATGGTAAGCATCAGACACGTCAGCATCTATGAGTGAGGGCTCTTTTAGCGCAGTGCTCAGCACACTGCCTTATAACGTTTAGTACGCTGTTGCCTGTGAGCGTGTCATCTACTAATTATGTGAAATACAGTGAAAGTTATGGTTCAAGAATATGGTTCAACTTTTTTAATACGTTGCTACGTACACAGACTTTTGCGTTCTGCATTTGCCTTTCTTATGTGCCCCTTTTTTTTATGTTGTGTTCATATTGTGAATGGTATTGCCTTCTTGAGTAATGCACATTTGGGGTTTTAAAGTACTTGGAATGATAATAAATAAATTCATATTGTGACGTCACATGTTATTGTTGCCACAAACATCGCATTGCATTTTTTTGAACATTTTCTCCCTGTTTGCTTATAGTCCAAGACATTACTGGGAGGCAGGTCGCAAAGGAATGAATACCTTCTGCTGCATGCATTCAGCGATCGCAACTACATATGCCCTGACAAGGTGTTCAAGAAACAAGGCACTAAGGTACGTCCATACAGCAGCTGCTCATTGACAGTTTTCATCAAAAATGTGTGCCTCTTGAGGCAAGCATCTTTGATGCACTGGCAGTGGATGCATTGCAGAACGTTTGATCTTTATTGATTCTTATGACAACTCTGGGAAAGGGTCCTCAGAATGAGAAGCCTCCAAAGGTGGCTTTCAAGTGTTCTAGTAGTGGCAAAAGTTCATAAAGAATTATGGGATACAGTCGATTGAATTTAGTTGGCCGCGCTCCACTTCGTTGGCAATATTAAACTGAAAATGAGATCCAGTACAGTAGTACAAGGATCAAATTTAGCAAAGAGAATTTTAGCGCATAGCTAAATGTTCTACTCAACCCAGCAGTGATAAGCCAAAATGCCTGTAAAACTATTAAGTGTACTTCTCTATACATTCAAGTATTCAGACAGAAAGAATTAGGTTTTTTTACTGGTGCCATCAGCTAGCACGAGGAGATAACCTTGGGCAAAAGTTTTCGTTGACATAGCTTGGTTTATTGTACTGCAATGGCTCATCGTAGTTTTTAGTTTCTTAGTGTTCATGCTCGTAGTAATGTCACTGGGCTTCCCAACTGCTTATTTGCACACATTTTGGTTCACTTAATTATGAGAAATCTCGGATAAAATTAACTAAGTTTTGCTCTTATGTGACTTCATCACATGGAAGTGCCACTATACACTGTTTCTGATGCAAGGGTGTCTAAGGTCTTTCGTATTAACACTGTTTTCTAATTACTTATGCTACAAGTTTGACGTTTTTATTGCAACTGAGTACTGGTAGCAAATTCACTGAAAGTTCGCCTTTGATCTCAAGGCACATACTAATGAGGAAGATGGGGAAGAAGGTGAACATACAACTGCCAGCAAGAAATCCAAAAAGGGCCCTTCCTATGCCGGTGGCCTGGTGCTTGAACCAAAGAAAGGTGGGTCCGGTATTTGGTACTTATTTATCTGTGGCTTTACTACATTGCTGACCTTCGTGGCTTACTTCTGTGCTTCATAGTCAAACTATGCAAGACAAGCCTGAAATGTCTAAAGATGTGCTCTCTTTCCAGGTTTTTATGACTCATTTATTCTGCTGATGGACTTCAACAGTCTGTACCCATCCATCATTCAGGAGTACAACATTTGTTTCACAACTGTTAGTGTTTCTGGCATCGATGAGGCAAAGGTTCGTGGATTTAACCCAATTTATGCAGAAAAGAAACTCATTGGGCCATTACATAGCAGTTAGGTGTGTTTTATTGACTCACTCACAGGATGAAGACTACATACCTAAATTGCCTAGCCCTACATTGGAGCAAGGCGTACTGCCTTCTGAAATTCGAAAACTTGTTGAGAGAAGAAGGCAAGTCAAGTCATTAATGAAAGGCGCTGAAGGTGACTCTGAGTTGTACCAGCAGGTGAGTTATGTTACCTGTAGTAGAAGATTATTGGGGTAATCCGATCACTCATTATGTGCAATAATTAATGATTTTGTTAAGCTGTTTATTGGACGGCACTCGGCGACAATGCACTATGGCGACAGTCAAGGCAAAAGCACGGGCTCCGAGCGCGAGCGGCGTTTAGAAGAGGACGACCCACTAGGAGCCGCTGGAGAGCGCAACCGTTAAGCAGTACCAATTGCTTCGCCACAATTACCCCGGGTATGAAAAGGGAGCCGTCCGGCGACCTAACAGCTCGTTACTGTGAGTGGGTCATAGTAGGCCTTGAGGCGCTCCACGTTGACTATGTCGCGCCCTCGACGGCGCATGTCCGAAGCTGGTTCGATGGGTTCGATCAAGTAGTTGAACGGGGATGTGCGCTCGACGACCCGGTAGGGGCCTTCGTATTTCGGCAGTAGTTTTGAAGAGAGGCCGGTTGCAGTGGTAGGGACCGAGAGCCGTTCGAGCGCTCCGGGGAGGAACGTGGACTCAGAAGTGGTGGTGCCACCGCGAAGGCTCTTCTGTCGCTCTTGTTCGTGCGTTGTAAAGGCCTTTGCAAGCTCGCGACACTCTTCAGCAAGCCTGGCTGTGTCAGAAATAGGCGCACAATCAGATGGATCCGGCTTGTAGGGTAGTATCGTGTCAATGGTGTGCAACGGGTGCCTTCCGTACAACAGGAAGAAGGGTGAAAAACCAGTAGTGCTCTGAGGGGCGGTATTATAGGCATAGGTGACGAAGGGCAAAATGGCATCTCAATTTGTGTGATCGGCGGCAACGTACATTGAGAGCATGTCGCCGAGCGTGCGGTTGAAGCGTTCGGTTAGGCCATTCATCTGCGGGTGGTAAGCAGTAGTTTTGCGATGAACAGCATGGCACTCTTTGAGAATGGCTTCGACGACTTCCGACAAGAAGACACGGCCTCGATCGCTGAGAAGCTCCTGGAGTGGACCGTGACGCAGCATGAATCGGTGTAGCAGGAAGGAGGCAACATCACGCGCTGTAGCCGCTGGGAGGGCAGCGGTTTCAGCGTATCGCGTTAGATGGTCAACGGCGACGATGGCCCAACTGTTACCAGCCGACGTCAGGGGAAGTGGTCCATACAAATCGATGCCCACGCGCCGAAACGGACGGTTAGGGCAAGGTAATGGTTGTAGACAGACTGGTGACACATGCGTTGAAGGTTTTCGGCGTTGGCAATCGAGGCAGGAGCGGACGAACTTCTGCACGTAGCGGTACATCCCTCGCCAGAAGTATCGTTGTCGAATGCGGTGGTAAGTTTTGGATACCCCAGAGTGCGCGCATTGCGGATCAGAGTGGAAGGACTCGCATATTTCAGCACGCAGACTTCGGGGTATCACAAGTAGCCACTGGCGGCCGTCGGCGTTGTAATTGCATCGGTGCAGTAGGTCGTCACGAATGGCGAACTGGTGGGCTTGACGACGCAGCGCGCGAGTGGTTGGTGTTGCCGACGGATCAGTGAGCAAGTCTATTAGCGAAGCAATCCATTTATCCTTGCGCTGCTCGGTAGCGATGGTGTGAACATCGATAGAAGAAACAGCAGTGTGAGACACTGAGCAGGAGGCATTGTCGTCAGGCAAGGGGGAGCGTGAGAGGGCGTCGGCGTCAGCATGCTGACGTCCGTTGCGGTACAGCACGCGGATGTCGTAGTCTTGCAGGCGAAGTGCCCAACGGGCGAGACGGCCCGAGGGATCCTTCAATGACGACAGCCAGCATAGTGCGTGGTGATCGGTGACGACATCAAATGGGCGACCATACAAATAAGGTCGGAATTTTGTAAGGGCCCAGATGATCGCCAGGCACTCTTTTTCCCTGACAGTGTAGTTGGTCTCGGCTCTAGTAAGCGTACGACTTGCGTAGGCGACGACATATTCGGGGAACCCTGGTTTGCGTTGCGCAAGAACAGCACCGAGGCCTACACCGCTGGCGTCCGTGTGTACCTCCGTTGGGGCCGTAGGGTCCTAGTGGCGTAGTATGGGAGGAGACGTCAACAAACGACGGAGCTTTGCGAACGCGTCGTCGCATTCGGACGACCACGAATGTAGGCGCCCGTTACTTTCAAGGAGCTTCGTCAGCGGCAATATAATAGTCGCGAAGTTGCGGATGAAGCGCCGAAAGTAGGAGCATAGTCCTACGAAACTGCGCAGTTCTTTGACCGACGTAGGTTTGGGGAACTCTGACACGGCCCGAAGCTTGGCTGGATCGGGGAGAATTCCGTCCTTGGACACCACGTAGCCCAGTATTGTCAGCTGCCGTGCTGCAAATCGGCACTTCTTTAGATTCAGTTGTAGCCCGGCGTCGCTCAAACGCGTCAACACATCCCGTAGGCGTTGAAGATGCGTGGAGAGGTCCGGGGCGAAAACTACCACGTCGTCAAGATAACACAGGCACGTGTGCCATTTCAAGTTGCGCAGAACGGTATCCATCATGCGCTCAAAGGTCGCGGGCGCATTGCACAGACCAAACAGCATGACGTTGAACTCGTACAAGCCGTCGGGCGTGACAAAGGCCGTCTTCGGTCGAGCGTCATCAGCCGTGGGTACTTGCCAGTACCCCAAGCGCAAATCGAGAGTTGAAAAGTATTCTGCTCCTTGGAGGCTGTCAATCGCGTCGTCGATTCGCGGCAGTGGATAAACATCCTTCCGAGTGATCTTGTTGAGCCTTCGGTAGTCCACACAGAAGCGCACAGAACCGTCCTTCTTGGCAACGAGAACAACAGGAGACGCCCACGGGCTGTCCGAGGGTCGAATAACGTCGCGTCGAAGCATATCGTCCACTTGCTCATTAATTACCCGACGTTCTGTGGGAGACACGCGATATGGACGTTGCCGCAGTGGTGGTTGTGCGCCAGTGTCGATGCGATGCGTAACAGTGGACGTGCGGCCGAGAGAAGTTTGCCCGACATCGAAAGAAGAACGAAATTCTTCCAACAGGCACAGAAGCTTGGAACGCTGGATCGACGTAAGGTTGTCAGCAATGGAGGGACCAAATACATACGCGGGTAAGGAATCAGACGTGGAAACGGCACTGATGGTACGGGAACTGGTGCAGTGCGAGTCATCGGGTGCGTCCAGAACTTGTGCGTCTTCGAGGGGCTCCACTCTGCCGAGACATTCCCCTCGCACCAACGTAACAATGTGCGGGGATGGGTTGGTAACAAAAATAGCGGTGCTACCCTGAGTGACTTGCACGGTCGCGAAAGGTACCAGCAACCCTTTCCTAGTGCAAACGCGGTCAGATGGCGAAAGGAGTGCAATTGTGTCACAGAGACCGGCGCAGTAAACTGGCACAGCCGTCGACGAGTTTGGAGGAACTTTGGTATCGTCTTTGACGAGGGTCTTGGTGAATGCCGATGGACTGTCTGCCGGCATCAAATGTGAGAACGGTGAGAGTTCGAGGGCGGCTGGTGCGCAGTGAATTATGGCGTCGTGGCGGGAGAGAAAATCCCATCCCAGGATGACATCGTGGGAGCATGCAGCAATTATGATGAACTCGACGTCGTACAGAACGTCCTGAATGACGACGCGAGAAGTGCATACTGCTGTAGGCCTAATACTCTGGGAGCTGGCGGTACGGAGGGACATCCCAGAAAGTAGCGTCGTCACTTTTCGAAGTAAGCGGCTAAGTTTTGCGTCCATAACGGATACGGCGGCTCCAGTGTCGACAAGGGCAGATGCGTGAACACCGTCCACAAACACGTCTATGACATTTCATGGACTTCGTTGAGGGCTTTTACAGTTCGATAGCGTCGCAGCCCTTGCCTCGTGGACTGCGACGACTAGTTTTCCTGCTCTCATGCGACAGAACGTGGCTGCATTGGTGACAGTGAGCGACGGCGTGGAGACGGAGAGTGGCGAGTGGATGGAGCTGGGTGTGACGTCGGCGACATAGGCGGGTCGTAGAATGCACGGCTGGACTGGCTGGTGGTGGTTGACGCGACTCGATGCGGCTGCACGCGATGGCAGTAACGGGCCACGTGACCGGCATAACCGCATGCAAAGCAGATGGGCCGATTGTCGGGTGTGCGCCATCGGTTCGCCGAGGCAGGTCCCGCCCACGTCGCAGGATGCGATTGATGGGGCGGCTGCTGAAATGACTGCAAGGTGGGTTGCAGTCGGGGCCTAGGGATGACGGCAGCATATGTAGCCGGCACGCCCGCTTCGAAGGACGGAGGTCTAGCGGCGGCTTCGGCGTAACTCAACGGTGCAGCCGCAGGGATTGCCTGGTGCGTCCTGGCGACAACCTGAGCGTAACTCTGTGGCGCAGGAGCCGGAGGTTGCTGGTGGTACTCAGGCATCACCTCCGCGATTTCCTGCTCAATCGCTCGGCGGATGGGAGGAAGAAGGGTCGTCGACGACTGTTGAACGTGCGGCGGGTGGGCGAAGGCCAGGAGAGAGAACTGGCGTGCAATTTCCTCGCGCACGAATGCCTTCATTTCTGCCAGCAGCGTGGCCTGGTCAGGTATGGCCGCCAAGCCAGCAAGCTCTTCGTCGCGTGATGGAGAGCGACGGGTCATCGAACGTTGCCGGCGGAGCTCCTCGTAGCTCTGGCACAGTTTTATGACCTCGGCCACGGTGGAAGGGTTTTTAGCGAGCAACATGGTGAAGGCATCGTCGTCAATGCCCTTCATAATGTTCCGGATCTTGTCAGACTCAAGCATGGTGCCGTTGGTTTTCTTACACAAGTCCAGGACGTCTTCGATATAACTGGTGAAAGATTCATTGGCCTGCTGAGATCGTTCGTGTAAGCGCTGTTCTGCTTGCAGCTTACGAACTGCAGGGCAGCCAAAAACGTTGATGACGGCGGTCTTGAAATCCGACCAAGTAGCAAAATCGGACGCGTGGTTGTTGTACCACAAGCTTGCTACTCCTGCGAGGTAGAAGACCAAGTCGCTCAACTTGCCTGCTTCGTCCCATTTGTTGGGTACACTCACGCGCTCGTAAATTGCGAGCCAGTCCTCCACGTTGGTGCCATCGGCGCCAGTGAAGATAGGTGGATCGAGGATGCGTGGGACACCGGGACATGTGGTCGGTGTGGGAGGCGGCGTTTGCTAAGCGGCGTCTTGAGGCATGGTAGATGGCAGAGTACGGGAACGAAGCTCCAGGGGCATTGAATGGGAGCACAGCACTCTCCACCAATTTGTTAAGCTGTTTATTGTACAGCACTCGGCGACAATGCACTACGAGGGCGGTCCGATAAGTACTTAGCCTTCAAAAGAAAAAACGAAATTTTTGGAATGGTGTCGATTTATTTCTCAACATAGTCCCCTTTCAGCTCTATACACTTGACCCAGCGATCCTCCAACTTCTTGATCCCGTCAGAAAAATACGTCTTCTCCTGAGCTGCAAAGTAGGCTTCTGTGGCGGCGATAACTTCTTCATTCGACTCAAATTTTTGTCAGGCGAGTGACTTTTTCAGGTTGGGAAACAAGAAGAAATCACTCGGAGCCAAATCTGGAGAATACGCTGGATGGGGCACCAGTTCGTAGCCCAGTTCGACCAACTTTGCCGTGGCGACGGCGCTGGTGTGAGCTGGCGCGTTGTCATGGTGGAAGAGCACCTTTTTCTTCACCAAATGTGGCCGTTTTTTCTGCAATTCGACGTCGAATCGGCCCAGTAATTCGGCGTAGTAGGGTCCTGTCACCGTTTTGCCCTTCTCAAGGTAGTCGACGAAGATCACACCTTGAGAATCCCAGAAAATGGTGGCCGTCACCTTTCCAGCCGATGCGACAGTCTTCGCCTTCTTCGTAGCAGGTTCTCCGGGTGCAGTCCACTGTTTCGACTGTTCTTTGGTCTCTGGTGCGTACCAGTGGATCCATGTTTCGTCGACGGTCACAAAACGACGCAGGAACTCCTTCGGATTACGTTTAAACAGCTTCAAACACTGCTCTGAAGTGGTCTCACGGACGCACTTGTTGTCCGGAGTGAGCAAACGTGGCACCCATCGCGCCGACAGCTTTCTCATGCCCAAATTTTCATGAAGGATATGACCCACGCGGTCTTTTGAGATGCCTACTGTCTCAGCTATCTCGCGCACCTTCAGTCGGCGGTCTGCCAATACGAGGTCGTGGATTTTTGCCACGTTATCGGCCGTGGTAGCCGTTTGCGGGGCCTCTGGGCGAGGCTCATCAAAAACCGACGTGCGACCACGTTTAAACTCGAACCAATTTTTGACGGTTGCCATCGAAGGAGAAGACTCACCGTAGACGGCATCCAGTCGCTCTTTGATCTCGCTGCGCGATTTCCCTTCCAAAAACAAGAATCGAATCACCGACCGATATTGCTCTTTTTCCATTTTTAACGGACACACGAAATGCACCTGCTTCCTGAAGCGGCCAAAACAAAACCGCGAGCCCGATTCGACTGCACCTTCGCATGTGTCCCTCTAAGAGAACGTACTCAACGTCGGTATATGTCTCATGGGATAGCGTCGCCCTCTCGCGGTGAGGCTAAGTACTTATCGGACCGCCCTCGTATGGTGACAGTCAAGGCAAAAGCACGGGCTCCGAGCGCGAGCGGCGTTTAGAAGAGGATGACCCACTAGGAGCCGCTGGAGAGCGCAACCGTTAAGCAGTACCTATTGCTTCGCCACAATTTAAATTTCTTCTGCCATTTCCTGCAGATAAAGAAAACAGTGGTGGTCCAAATGCACCGCTTGCTCCGTTTTGCTACAATAGACCCTTTTTATAATCTACAAGTGCACTTCCTTGCTCTGCATATTTGCCCAACTAATGGCGGCACCTGTTGCCCTTCAAGTGTAGACGAGGTACTAGTTGCACATGCTGGGGCTTGTCTACCATGCATGCTTATATCAATAGAGCTGAGTCTACATTTTCCACATCATAGCGCAAGCAAACTGCGCTTGAACATGCTGTTTCCAGTAAGCGACTAGCCGCAATTAGTTGGACTAAGTGCGTTTTAAGAAAGCCTACTTTACAATTAGAAACTGGTCTATTCTACCTCTCTGCGCTTTACAGCACACATTCATGTGCATCTTGCACCAACTGCGCCAAACTTTATATTTCAGCTGCTTAAGTGGCATTGCAGCGTTTCTAGCCCAAAATATTCTTAGTTTGGCACCAAATACACACAGCGTTTCCACATTGCCAGAGAACCTATTGCCTCTCTTTCCATCGATGCGCTTTTCCTCGTTATATTCGGCCTAACCAAAATATGGTCGTGTGATCTCGATTATTAATGGTTCGACATGTTGTCTGTAGTCTGGCAGCTCGTTGCTCTTGATGAGGAACTTGTGATAATACATGGACAAGGGATCTTTTTACCGAGTCACTATGCTTTTCGTAGTGTAGCGTGCACGGGCCACGCGGCTATACTGTTTCGGGCACTGCATGCTGTAAATGACGTCTTGATGCATAATAATATTTTCTGGGGTTTTACGTGCCAAAACCACGAGACATCTTCACGCAAATAAAGCATCTTGTGCATCTTCACGCTGCACAAGATTCTTCGCCATACCGATCGCAACGCACAACCTAAATGCACAAGCATGTGTGGGACATGAAGTGGTGGCGCTACTGCTCGTGTGCCCCAAAACTTTTGTCACGCGTCCTCATTCCAAAACCGAAAGAAAGTGGTGTCAAAACAACGCTCCTAGAAATTGAGCCATATGGACACCGACATGCCATGAGTCACAAATAACGCGAGACTTCGCTCACGTGTCCATTATAAAACACTGTTTTAACAAGCAATATCGCTGTCAATCGCCAGAAAAGCTGCTGTCGGTCTGCAAAACTTCCAAACTGATTCCTACCCATGCACTCGTTACAAACTATGCTTGTGAGCGTGCTCAGTATTGCCCCCGTGTGCCTTCTAATCATGCAATGCGAGTCTGGAGCACTGCTGCCACATGAGTTGCTTGCTGCTGATAGAATATGAAAGTGCTGATGCCGCTTGCAGTGGCTTCGTCAAATCCGAAGTGCAATGCAAAATTATTTCTTTGAAATAATAAACTGTGTAAATTAATGGGAAATAAACGGTGTGTAGTCAAATTACTTCTCAGCACTCGCAGTACCGTAATACTCCTTGCGCGGAACCCAGTTTGAGAGCCCCCCGCGGATCCAATGGGTGATAATGATGGAGGAGGACGGTCTGTAGGGGCTGCCACCCATTCCCTTCTTGAAAACAAAGGGAATGAAGTTTTGACACCTGTCACTCGCAGAAACAATATGTGGCATGCGTGCTTTGTCACTAATACTTCACCACAATGCACTTGTGTATTGCAGTGAACCCTGCATCTGACATTATTTTGTGTAAGCAGCCTGATTGATGGCTGCTCTCCAACTGTTCACCTTATCTCCTTCTTTACATTTGAGCAGCATTTTCTGGTTGCATAATAATAAGATAATCCACTCAAAAATTGTGGACTTATTGTCTTACCACTACAAGTGATCCCGAACACCATTCTGTCTACTCCAAAGCAGCTTCTAAACAAATTTCCTTCTGCTCCAAATCCTAAACTGGCTGCACCACCACTAAAAAAATATTCGCTGACACCACTCCATTGACGATAAAGGGGTGCCACTGATGACATTGGCACATACTAGTTCTAAGGCTAAGACATTCCGCTGGTAAGCGCAGGGCCAAATGTTTCACTCTGCATTGCAATAGCCAAGTTTCTGTAGCGCTAGTGTGCAATATATGTGCATAAAAGTTTGCCCCATAAAATATTAAGTGGTAAGCACACTTAGCACCTTCTTAAGAAACATATTACATGGAGCATCAACCTTTTAGCCATTCCAATGTGTTTAAAAACTCATTGCCCTATAGTAACTCAAATTCCTATGCTATGAAGGCATCTCCAATCTCAAGAAAAACATTCATGCTGGGAACCAGTAACTGTACAATTTTTGCATGTCTATTTGAGGGATCAAGACCATTTACTTAAACAGCTGTCTATGTCAGTCATCATTGTACATAAACATGATTCCATTTTTCCACTCTTTTGTAAAGACACTGTTCACAAAGGCATGAAAATGCACTCAAGGTTTTTATTTATGAAGCAAAGAATATTGTTTAAGCATGCGCATGTCAGTGTACTTTTTTCTTTTTCCCCATTATATTATCAACCTTAAGACTGCACAAGTAATACAGTGAAATCTCGGTATAACGAACCTCAGGGGACCGCGGAAAAATGTTCGTTATTCTGAAAGGTCGTTATAGTGAAAGCCCAAAAATTTACCATAACAATAGAATTTCAGTAACGCAAACGTCCTACCTTTGCAACGGTACGTCCTTGAACTCGTTTCTCACAACAATGCACACGTGAACGTCAGACAAGGCACGTTTATTTGAAATAGTCCGTGATCGTTTTTTTGACGGGTGCAGCACAAACTGCGTCACGAACGATTCTAGACCGTCCGCATTTTTATCCGCCGCTTCGGTCGCTGTTCCGCTTTTTTCTATGAATATGCGGAGTTTCAAGTAGTCCAACGCATCTGCGGCCGACACGGACTCGTCGCGATCTTCGGGTGCTATCGTGACATCGTCGTCCATGTCATCGCTGCAATCCTTTAAGGCCCAACTGCATGCACGCGAGTTTTGAGCGACGGCCGACAGGATTTGCTGTCGCGGAGGGCCATCCATCGCCGTCGTTTGTCGCAGGGGTGCAATCGCGAAACGATGCTATTTCCGATTCCACACGGCTGGCTGATCGCGCTGATAACGCGGACGGACCGTCGTTCTGACCACTGGCCAAGCGCGAAAAACGCGAAAGGCATTGGAATCTGAAATAGAATCGTTCCGCGATAGCATCCCAGGTTTCTGGAAAGCCAGAAAACATCGCTTGTCGCCCGGAAGTGAGCATGACGAGCATCTCTGGCCCTTGCTTCGGTTGCAATTTGCTCGTGATGCTTCCAGTCGGCGCGTACTTCAAGGAATGCAAGTTATAGACTACCTTATTTACAGCCCCATCTCACGCGGAGAGCGAGGCAGCGGCCGTATTTTGTCGTTATTTATGATCGACGGTTCGTTTTGATGTTTCGGTGGTAGCTTGCTGCATTGGTGGTAGCTTGCTGCAATGTCAACATCGTCGTCGTGTGAGGTAGCCCTTCTCCCTGCGAAGCAACGATGTGAGGCGCTGCGGCTTTTCTTAAACGTTCTATGACAGCAAGAGGAAACGTTGTCGAGATGCGCCTCGTGGACTAACCCCAACATAACACAGTTTGCAAAGTGCGACGTAGCGTAGGCAGCGTACGCTTCCGGGCGCCCCATGGGATCACAGCAGATACTACTGCCGCGGTTAAACATAAGATTGCGAAAAAAGGAAGCCCCGAAACGCTTTTATGGCATCTTTATCTCAAACAAGACAATAATAAATTTGGCACGTTGCCATTCATCTACTCTGTAATTCTTTTTCGTAATTTGCCTGCGTGCGCGCAATAGTTTTCAATCGAGCAGCGCGACGGAGCCCGTTCGTCGCAGTCGCCTTCGCTCGAAAGTCGCGTGCTATGCGGCTATGCCTGGCTATGCATGCGGTTGGGCCTTTACAAAACCTGATGCGTTGTCGCCTCCGCAACGAAGGGAAAAAAAAAAAGTTCTCCGCCCGCGTCTTTCTCCTCCCGTGCCATCTCAGGTTTTAGCGGGAGAGCGTCCGCTCTTCGCGCTGCGTCGTCTGCTACCTTACAGCTCCGACTGCCATGACCGATACACTGAAATCTAAGAATCCTCGCATTTCGGGATATAAGTTCGTAGTACTGAGGTGTTGTTAAGATTACACGGGAATTAAATAACGATCGTTATTCTGAAATGTTCGTTATTCTGAAGTTCGTAGTAGTGAAATATTTTTACATTGAAACTATAAGCAGTCGGCACGGGATTTCTTAAAAGTTCGTTAATTTGAAATGTTCGTTAATGTGGTGTTCGTTGTAACGAGATTTGACTGTAGCAAGGTTGCAGATAGCCTTAATCACCACATATTTTTGCATTCCACTCTTTTCACGATTCCCTGGCAGTTTTATCTCCAGCTGTGCTACTTTTGTAATCCATATTACATACTACAGTAGACTCTCAGTAAACGAAAATCTCTTCAATGAAATCGCTGCTTAAAGGGAAGCTGAAGCACTTGTGAAAAAATGTCTTTTGAGTGTGTAATCATAGTTTAATCTCTGCTGAATTCGAAAACCAACGTAAGAGTTCACAGAAGTGAACGCAAATAGCATTTCCTGGCAAGAAATGGTGACTGCAGCCGCAAGGCTTCTTGAGATGCTGAGCGTACGCGGTGACGTCATCTTCGATGTGCGCGTAATCAGCAACATCAAAGCATGGCTGTCGTATTCAGTTTCACAAATGCGCACAGCTGGAACTACTCATGGAGGTCACGCTTGGAGATATGACGGTGCTGTGCGGCTCCCCAGCAATGACATAGTTCCGGTTAGTTCGTTTCCACATGCCCACACTTTCGGCGAGTTCGTAGGGGCAGAGCAAGACGAACTTTTCTTTCGCGTATTTTAAAGCTCCTGCTGTCACAACGGCGGAAAAAGTACACCATCGTCGACAATAATGTTGGTCCTTGTTAACAACAAAGTTTTACCGAATTCTAAAACCACTTCAGCTTCCCTTTAAGTTCCTTTTAATATGATTGGTTTCATACCTGAATTCTGCACCGTTGTTCATCTCTCAGTAAATGTAACTCCTATTAAACAGAACATATTTTTCGGGTTCCTTCAGGTTTCGTTTAACGAGAGTTTACTGTATTTACTTTCAGTTGTGACTTTAATGTGCTTCTCGCTTGAACAATGAAATTGCCTTTCTTTTAGTACGACATCAGGCAGAAGGCATTGAAGCTTACGGCCAACAGCATGTACGGATGCCTGGGATTCTCAAACTCTCGTTTTTATGCAAAGCCTCTGGCAGCACTCATCACAAGCAGAGGCAGAGAGGTGAGTTTTTATCTATCGTTCTCAACGTTGTTTAAGTTGCTTGCGAAAGCACCGCTTGTAACACCATGCTATTTCTTTCTTTCCAGATCCTGATGCAGTCCAAAGAACTTGTTGAAAAGGTTTTTATGCTTCCTACATCTTTTAGCACATTTGTATGCACAGATGTGTAGCTTCATTTTTTAAAAGATACAAAGCCACTACGCATAATATATGACCACAGCTGACTCCAGGATCTATAGTTGGCCCCATATTGCATTCGCACTGCTCAAAGACTGTGCTCATGTTTATTGTATGTTCATTTGATGTGACAAAACCTGCACATGCATGTAGTAATGTCTTTTCTGGGCAAAAGTTATGGATGGTTTAACTTCCACTGTTTGAGTGTCACTAGTGCCTATTGAGAATTCATTTAGGATGGCCATTATAATAATAGTGGCCTGGTTTTTGACATGATGTTGCAAAAGCTGCAAGCACATAAAGGAAACAGGCACCTAAGACTGAGAATGTGCCTGTGCTTTTCTATGGCTTCACGTGATTGTAATTAAGAAATAATTGGGCCAGTTGGGATTGCCTTTTTTTTTTTTTTTCGATAACCATGCACATAAGTGGAAATGGAAACTGGCAAAAATAAACGCACAGCTCTGAATCCAGTTGAACTTGCCCACACTTCAGTTTTTTTCCAGCTTGATTAGTAATATGTTGATGCTAATGTACAGCAGTTTAGTAGGTAGCCTTTTAGAAATTGGTTCAATTCGTTCATCTTCTCGCCTCATTTACTCATAGTAGTATTGCTTCCATTATGTAGCTTACTTATTTGATGTACATTATAACTTTGTTGTAGATGGGCTTTGAAGTCATCTATGGAGACACAGATTCTATTATGATCAACACCAACTCCAGGGACCTCAAAGAAGTCACGAAACTGGGGAATAAGGTGAGATGTGTGACACAATGCAAGTTTCATAACGTACTAATGCACCATCTATTCAGATCTGTACTATGCTATGTCACAAGTATGTTTTACATCATTCCCTAAGCATTTTTCTTTTTCATTCTACTTATTATTTTGCTACTTTATGATGTGTGTTTTTGTTAGCAGGCATCATTTTTATCATGTTTTAGTTTATCACCAATGTACTTTGGCTAAAATAATATCGTATTTCACTCACTCTCTTCTGCATTGCACTTTCTGGCGGCTTGTTGTTAACAATCTACTTTTTAAACATCCCACTTGTCTTGGGCACATTGCAATCATGTAGGTAGTAATTACAGCAAAACTTTATTGCTTCAGTCAGGTTTAAATGGATGGCATCCAGGTTAACCTTCAGATGCACTTTCAGTTGTCCTGTGCCTTTTGAATGCTTCAATGTGCGAAAGAAAAAATATTGGCTTTTGTTAAAATTTAATTCTGGTAATCTATTTCCTGCGCGTTTGCTGATTCCATTTGCCAGCATCTTCCTTACTGACACCTTTGTCATGTAGTACTGCAGAGTGCTTAGAACAGCTACCTGTTACGTCTCATGCAGATAAAAGCAGAAATAAACAGGTTCTACAAGCAGCTCGAGATTGACATCGATGGCATCTTCAAGTCAATGTTGCTTTTGAAGAAGAAAAAGTATGCTGCCGTATGCATCACTTTTGGACCCAACAACGAGCCAATCGAAACCCAGCAGCTGAAAGGATTGGATGTGGTGCGCCGTGACTGGTCAGAGGTAGCCAGGAAAACTGGCCAGTAAGACTGTTCTGTCCTTTGCTTGCTCCCACATGTTTCTCCACATTTGCGACAAGAGATCGCGTACTGCTAGCACTGTTTTTTCTAGAGCCTCAATTCTCTGCTCTTGTGACTTGCATAAAGCCACAGCAGATCCTCCCCACTCATTTGCTTTCACTAGGCGAGCTGTGCTTTGTGTATTGATCAGATGCAAAACCAATGAATCTTTAATGTTGTGTGCCCTACTTCCGGCATTTTATGCTTGACCACCATTGTGGCTTAGCAGCTATGGTGTTGCATTGCTAAGTACAAGGAAGCGGATTTCATTATTGGCTCCATCGTCCAAATTGCGAGAGTGGTCATGCCGTTCTTGCAAAGCGTCAGTGATTAAATGGTAAGCATAAAGTAACAACTGCAGCTCGTCAATCGTCGCCACCGTAATTTGTCGTAAGCTTTAGAAAATAATAATCATGATATTGTCGTAAAGTTGTAAAATTGGCTAATCGCTGTCTATCTTGTGCACTTTGCTGGAGGCTTGTGTGGGAATATTTTATTTCAAAGCAAAAACCAGACACTGATGTGTAGATACAGTAAAAGCTCGTTAATTTGACCTCCATTAATTCAGAAAATCAGGTAATTCAGGCATGTTCTCTGGTCTTGGTAAGCACATGTGTTGTTTAATTGCATCCAACTCTCGTTAATTCAGTTATATTTGGCCACAACTCGGTTAATTCAGACGATCCTCTGGGTACACCAAGCACAAAGCGCCCCAAATGTGCAACACAAAGGAGCGAAAACAGCCGCGGACCTTCATAAAGGCGTAGTCGCCATCCACTATCTTACCACAATCGTGTTTTTGGCAACCAAGGCTTCAGCGGCTGTGGCGAACTTGTTTTGTTGTCGTTTTTACTCGGCACACGAGAACAGCGTGGGCACTATCTATTTGCATTGATAGTGACTGGGGTCAAACCTGCAACAAGCAGTAGCTTCATTTTCCCACGTGCCTTCAGAACTATGTAGTCGTCATCCGTGATTGTGCATTAGCGAGCCAGGTTTATTCAGCAGCAGATGCATGCGATGCTCAGCAGTTTCGTTTCTACTCTGGACATATGTCACGTACCTGCCTTCAGAACGGCGTGGACACTATGATCGTGTCTTTAGCGATCACTGTTTCATCCACAGCGGACGCGGCATCAAGTAGCTTCATTTCGACTTCAGGCAAAAGCGCAGTGTCACAAAGCTCAAACGTGGTGGAAGCTGTTGAAGATGAAGAGCCTCAGCCGCGGTTCGCATGCTGGCATGAAACCCGCTTGCTACATTGTGATGGACAAACGATCAGTTGTCAGCCATTTTTCCGCTGAAAAAAAATTATCGTTTAGAGCACGTTTCGGCTTAAGACACAGTGATCTTCAGCTACGGTTGCATTGTAAACAATGTCGCGAATGACGAAAATTGCAGCGTTTACACTGCATAAGCAAAATAAGTGCTGGATTTACGTATTTGTCAAGAAAATGAAAATGCATTGGTGTAACAGATACTTGGCTATTGTTTTGTTGATGGTACGTTCAATAATTTGGCATTCGGTTGATTTGGACATTTTTTCCGGTCCCATGAAATCCAAATTAACAAACTTTTACTGTATCAGGAACGGAATAAGCAACGGGTACCTGTGTGGCAACATTGTTCTGAACCGTGCCTCTGTTTGGTTCCAGGTTTGTCATCAACCAAATCTTGTCAAACAGCTTGAGGGAAGAAATCGTAGATAAGATCAACACTCACTTAATGCAGCTTGCTACCAAGATCCAGGAAAATTCACTTCCACTGTCCGACTACTGCATCACAAGGGTAGGTTCCATTCAGCTTGCAAACTCCTTTAATGAAGAAACTTTCAGTAAGTTTTGCTGTTTTCTATGCCAAAGTTGCAGTCTTTGGTCAATTGCCCGGAATTTTTGCACTTTTAATGAGATCAAAAAGATCAGAAAAGCCTTTTTTATCAATTTCAATCTTTGATTTACAAAAGTAGCTGTCATTGTTTTGATGCACTTGAGGGAGCACCAAGAAAAAGCTTGCGTTCGATCAGATATTTTCGATTAATTATGCGAGTTTTCTGCATACAGTATACCTAATGCAACTAGATTAATTGCCTAGCAGATGTGACCCGAAGGTTGCCTCAGTTTGGTTGCATGCAACATTTTCATCGTGCAAATAATATATTAGGTGCATTCCCTCATACTGTGCAGAGTTATCCTTGCACTACCATTCCACAAAACATTTCCATGATAGTTTGCCTTGCCTGTGTTATTTTTATGTTTTACTGATTGCCACCACCTTCTTCTCTCCATTCAGCAACTCACCAAAAACCCCGAGGACTACCCAGACAAGAAAAACTTGTGCCACGTTCAAGTTGCTCTGCGGCTCAACAGCAAAGGTGGCAAGAAGCTGCGCCATGGCGACACTGTCACCTACATCATATGCAATGTAAGCACGCACATCTTTCCAAACTTCGTTCTACATTTGTTCAGTAGTCTGCTCAACTGGGCTGGTTGGTACATTATTAAAACGAAATCAAACTGTGCATAAAGGTTTCCTGAATAGCTTTTTCAAGTAATTATCGAATTACCTCAGCATCATGGAAGTTTATTGCCTCACGAATCGATTGCTCTAAAAAAAAAATTACAAATTCATCGAGAACAAACGGAGTACAGGGATTCGTCGCATGCTTTGAGCACTTTCTTCTTTCGTCCCAATGAGAGTGCTGGAAGCTACACAGGGGGGATGACAAAGGGGCAAGAAGCTGCGTTGGTGCACGCCATGAACTTGAATGCACATCATGAGACACGATCGCTCTCTCCTGGTGTGAGTCCTGTGCACGCTAGTGTTGCTACTGCCGTATTTACTCAATTCTACCGCGCCCTCGATTGTAACGCGCACCCGTTTTTCGCGACCAAAAAAACAAGTAATACATTGATTGTAACGCGCACCCATTTTTCGTGAGAGAAAAGAACAAAAAAAGTCCGTAGAAGTCAAACTTCGCACATTCAGAAGAACAAGTATTTGGGTTTTAAAGAATTAAAGTTTCAAAAAGTAAAACACAGTCAAAAAGCGGGCCTTGCCGCTAAAACTGTCACCACTACGGCGGCGATACGAGTCGTGTAATGGATCAGTCCTCGTCGCTGTAACGCTCTTTGATTTCGGGAAACCGGCCCTGCTTTGGTCGGCTGAAACCTTTTCGTGAAGCTTTGCTGTAAAAAATCTTCTGCTTCTGTTTGCACCAGTCTCGCATGCACGTTTTGGGAACTCCGAACGACTGCAATGCGTCCCGATTTCCGTCCGTCTCTGCACATGTAATAACTATTCTTTTAAATGCGGCATCGTGGTGCACTCGTCGAGTATTTGGAGTCTGAACTTCCATACCGTCGATGCGAACGCAGAACGGGATGACAATCTCCTCAGCACACGTACGAACTGAAACAATAAGCAGAAATGGCCGTGGCGTGTAGGAGGTGGCCATTTTGAAATGCCGATGGCAATATGAACCGAGTTTCTTTTTTTCTTTTTCGGTACTCGATTCTAATGCGCATGCGATTTTTAGACTCGTTTTACCGGATAAAAGGTGCGCGTTAGATTCGAGTAAATACGGTATGTAATTTTTGCACACTATAGAGAGTGGCGCCAGCACTTATTACCCGTGGCTCATCGTGGCAAGAAGCACTAGTGTTCCTGTATATGCTGCCACAGGCAGCAGAGTTGTGCGTAACTTTTCCTGCGCCGCCTGCACCACTATTTGCCGACTGCCATCACGGGCTGCAAAATGACGTCAAATGTTCAACTGCACCATTGCAAAGCCAGCTTTAAGGTTGCAACACCACCTTGTCGTTGCTTTCATTGTCATTGACATTGCAGTGAGCGTGCGTTTCATTTACCAGCTCCAGGTACATTAATCCATGACATTGAGTCAAGGGCTTTTATGACGCTGCAATATATAAAGCACATCACATTGACACTTGCATTCCAGTACAACAGGGTCACGATACGTAGTTCCTTTGGTGACGATCATTGATCGGCAGCTGAAATGTGCTCACGTATTTGTCCGCCTTAGGTGTGTGACGTTTTCTTTAAACACCCTTTAAAACATTCCTTGCCTTCCAGCCTTGGCAAGAAAACTTTGTGTGCAAGCTGAAAGACATTGCACACTGCTTTACCTTGCGAGGTATTGTGCGGGCCCTGTGACAAGTTATATTCGCATACATAGCGCTTTCTTCAACTTTAAAGGCTTTGAAGAAAAGTAGTGGACGATTTAATAATATGCCCTTTGACTGTGCATTTTAACCAAGCTTGTTCGGTTTTTTCATGCCACCATGATGTACTACATTGCTATAAAGATGACAGTCACTCTGTTTAAGTAAGATTTAGGCGACAGTATCACACCCTGCTTTGGTATTTTGTACTTGGAATTCGGAGCCTGAGAACTAGTACGGAGCTGTAATGCAACCTACACTTCTCTTACCCACAGGATGGGAGCCAACTGCCAGCCTCACAGAGGGCTTACCATCCAGAAGAGTTGAAGACAAATGAAAACCTTTCAATCGGTACGTGTCACGGTAGTTTGCCTATTAAATGTGCATTATGCATGATTGAAGTCGGACAGTCCTAGAAATCACAGTAAAACAATTTACAGTCAATTTTTTTGCCTTTCAGATAAACACTACTACTTGTCTCAACAAATCCACCCAGTTGTGGCCAGGATATGTGCTCCCATTGAGGGAACAGATGCTGCCATGATTGCAGAAGTCCTTGGTGAGTGCACCATAGTCTTTTGCTGTTTCCTTTATTGTACAGGGGTGGTCAAAAGTTCCCAAGCTGCAACACCCGGCCGCGGAGCAGCGGCTCGCTACTATCGGGGCGCTGCCATCGCAATCACGCCTTGGCGCATGCTGGCGTCCAGCGTGTGCGTGGAAGGGGAGGGGGTGGTGTATCCCTCTCTCTCTCTTTGTTGCTCTCCTTCATAAGGAACCTAGGTATAAACTACTACTGTGCAGCACTGCTTATTCCACTAAGATGTTCCAACTAGCCCCAACACAAGCTCTTCTGAATACATTTCGGGCTCCGACCAAGCTCGTATGCAGCGAAATGGCCTGCGAAGACGGCTGATAGAACCACCGCAGTGCCAATGGAAAGTTAAACACACGATATTGTTTTCCAGGAAGCTGAAAACTACAGTAATGTATATGGTGCCTAGCTAAATGTGGCCGCAATCATGATGCGTCAGTTTTCCGGAAGACTGCCGCCTCGCTACACGCTGCACAGTAGTAAAACATCGACGAGCGGACAGTGAGGGAACATGACACACCAAGTTTATACGTCGCTTTCTTATCAAGGAGAGCAAGAAAGGGAGAGGGGTGCCCCTCCCCCTTCATGCACATGCTCGACGCCAGCGTGCGCCAAGGCGTGATTGCGATGAGAGCGCCCCGATAGCAGCGAGCTGCTGCTCCTCAGCCGGGCGTTGCGGCCTGGGAACTTTTGACCACCCCTGTACATTCATTTCAAGGCATGTGGTTCATATGCATAATGTTAATGTGGTAGGCCATGTAAGTGTCAATTCTACTATTCAGTAGCATAGTGTGATCTCAAGAACATCTTCCTGCTTGCTTACATACGCTGGGGTGTGGTTGGCATGTACTAGTAGTGACATAACTGTTTTCTTGCACTGAAGTATATCAAGTGAAGTTCCACCCAGCTATGCCAAACTTGTTCAGGGCAGACTTATTAAAATTAGCCTGTTAAAATTAGCCATAACAGCTCACCTGTTATACTCAAGGTTTGCCGTGTGTCATGGATAGGAAATTATCATCACAAACCGGCACACGCTATCTTCGTCCTCTTCTTCCTCTTCTGCTTCGCTCCCAGAATATGTGTGCCAATTTGTCCGGCGTGGGATGCAATAAATCTGATGGGCGTGAGAGAATGAGCACAAAAAGAAAGAGAGAAATTCTTGGCTAAAAAAAGTTTCTTGGCAACACAAGATTCGAACCCGCGTACCCACAATCTGAAGGCAAGCATTGTAACCACTTGGCTAACCAGGCACACTAGCAGAGCATAGCATAACCTTGCATAGTATAGTATAGTATAACAAGGGGTGGTGGGAGAGGGAAGTGAGGGTGAGGAGGAGGAGAGAACGAGTACAGAGACAGAAAGAAAGACAAAAAAAAAGACGCAAAAGGATGGAAGGCGAGAGAACGACTACAGAGAGACAGGGAGAAAGAAAAACATAAAAAGATAGACAGACAGAAGAAGAGATAGAAAGAAACAGACACAAAAAAAAGGCAAAAAGAGAGCAAGCATAGCCTTGTGTAAGATAGTATAAGCAAGGGGTGGGAAAGAGAGAGGTGAGAGGGTAAAAGCCTAGCCATGTCAGGACCAGCTAGGTGCTCGCCAGTTCTGTTGTGAGCCAGCCTTGCGGGACCTAGTGCAAGCAGCGCTAATTTTTTTAACTAAGCAGCCAAATGTTTCCTGAATTGCCGCAAAATTAGCTTCAGTGCTTAGAATAACCCATAATTGCGGTTTGCTGTAGTGCTTGATCTCGAAAAATTGCTGTCTGCAGGCTACTCATGGCTGACATTGACTGCAGCGTGCAGTTGGCGTCATTATTGCACATATTGAAATATCTGTTATTCCAACCTTAGTCCTGCCTCCACTTCGCATTCTTAAGGAGGTCAGTCTGCAGGATCACACAAAATGTGTTGACATCATCTGAATTGTTCAATTTATTGCCTTGGTTTTTGCAAAACAGTACACAGACGGTGTGCATGTAGGGGCCAGACATAGTTCTGTTATCCTGTGTGTCCTTGTCTGTGTGCATTGTTGTCACATGGGGCCTTTCTTTTTGGTCTTCTTCCCACGGTTTCCATTTTTTTATCAATATCTTTACATGTGTTCATGGAGATGTTCACGAAATGAAGTAGTACATGAAACTTACGTGAGATATGCATGAAATGTTCATGAAATTTATTTCATTTAGCATGTATGACACAGATGGCTTGGTCTATGAAGTAACCCTTTAGTTCAAGTTATGCGAATTTGGTGTACTAAGTTTGATCTACAAGCTCTACCAGTACCAAAGAGCATACGTAATAAGCATCTCCGAAAAATATTCCAAGCACTGTCAACATCACTGGTGACAAAAATTCAACATGTTGGAGTAATTGCAGTAGACTGTATTGCCATTCATAGGTCGGCAAACTCACTCATGAGTCGACTCACTCAAATTCAGATCGAGCTGCTATTATGAGTCCAAGTGAGTCCGGTTGAGGAAAGTTTTAGTGAGTCCGAGTGAGCCCTAAGCGCAAAATATATTTCTTGAGTGAGTCTGAGTGAGCTCCAGTTTTTTTTTGCCGTCCTATGACCCTATCTACTCAACTTCAGCGTTACTATCAGCCTTATGTTGGCTCACGATTATACTCTTGTCTACTGACTAGAGTTCGTATGCCAGCTCAATATTTATTGATCAGAAGCGTGAGTTACGGAGGGAGCTGCCTTGACCTCCTCCCACAACCTCTATCACGGGAAGTTATTGATAAAAATGTCTCGTGTGAGTCGTCTTTCTGTAAAAATCTGGTTACTGGTATTCAACCACTGATAACTCGCATTTGAAGGTATGAGATCAAAAGGCGCCACGTAGAGCACTGATTATGTGAGATATTGGCATTAAAGAGCATTGACACCATGGTCAAAAAAGCTAATTACAGTAAAAGCTCGTTAATTCGAATTCCACGGGAACGCTGAGCAATTTCGAATTAAACAAAATTCGAAATAATGAAAGTGAGCAAAAATGGGTGGATTTCGGGGGTGGGGGCACGAAAAATATTTATTGGCCAAAAAAGTCGGTGATGACCATCTGCTTCTTTTCTCTGAATGCCACAGCTGCGGCTCTCTGTTCCAGCGCGCGGACGCGGCGCAGGGAATCCTCTTCACCCTCTTCAAAGCTGAAGAAGAGACGCGCCACATTAAGTGCCTCCATCACCGCAGAAGCTGACGGGCGCACAGGCGCTTCGTCATCTTCGTCTTCCTCACCTTCTGGCTCATCAGCAACAGGCTGCGCACCGGCTACTTGAGCGATAATGTCCTCATCAGTCAGGGCACCACACACCGATGCACCGGTGTCAACTTCAACATAATCGGCAAAACGTACGCCCCGAAGAGTGTCGCGCAATGCCACTGGCATGAGCTCCTCAGCCCCGTCCACGTCGACGTCACAACTATCCTGCGCACTTCCAGCTGCAAATCCACTGTGGCGGAAACAGTTTGCGATTGTGGTCGCGGTCACCTGTTCCCATGCGCGCACCAACATGTGCATGGCAGTGAGCAGCGTAATGCCGAAGTCCTTCCTGTCGCCCGCGCACAAAATCATTCTCTCCAGCATGTGACGCCTATAAAAGCACTTGATGTTCCTTATCACACCCTGGTCCATTGGCTGTAGGGCCGCAGTCGTATTTGCTGGAAGGAACACTAACTTTGTTGCTCTCAGCTCAACGTCGACTTTGTGCGCCGAACAGTTGTCGACGACAAGAAGAACGCGTCTGCCGCCCAGTTCCATTCGCCTGTCGAATTTCAGTAGCCACTTCCTGAATAGGTCACCTGTCATCCAGGCTTTCTTGTTTGCGGCGTACTCCGTCGGCAGTGACCGAATGTTTTTGAAGCACCGTGGCTTGAGTGCTTTGCCAATCACAAAAAGGGGGACCTTTTCCGTACCGGTCATATTTGCGGCGACCAGAACAGTGACACGCTCTTTGCTGCGCTTGCCGCCGGCACAGCTGTCTCCCTTGTAGGTGATCGTCTTGTCTGGCTGCAACTTGAAAAATAACGCTGTCTCGTCAGCGTTAAACACATCCTGTGGTGAGTAGCTCTCCAAGTACTGCTGCAGGGTGTCGCTTCTCCAAGTAGCGCATGTTTCGGCGTCCACTTCCTTTGCCTCGCCGGATAACGTGCGGAATACGAGATTGTGCCGCTCCCTGAAACGATGAAACCATCCCTCGGAGGCGACAAAGTCTTCAATGTCCAAGCGCAGGGCGAAATTGGCTGCCTTGGCCATGATGATAGGGCCGCTCAATGCGATACTCTGGGCTCTCATTTCTTTAACCCAGATAATCAAAGCCGACTCCAGTTCCGGGAACTTCGCTGTCCTTAGCCTTTTTCGACTGGCGCCAAAATCCTCGGCTTCATAGGCGTTTTCAATGGCAGTCCTGTTGCGTATTTAGGTTGACAACGTGCTCGGAGGTATGCCGTGCTTCCTCGCAATTTCGTATTTGCTCGAGTTCCCTTGGTCAACCTCTCGCAAAATTTCCACCTTCTCCTTGACAGTCTGCGCGCAGTAGTTTCCCCGCGGCATCTTGCAACTTCGATGCGGAATAAGACGGCTTGACGGCGTGAACGAACAACGTGCTCGAGGAACAAAGTGACGCTGCCGGGTGCGGTCTAGGACTGCTAGGACTACTCCGCCGACTCCTCAGCGTCCCGCGGGTCCCGTGTATACAAGTGGCGCCAGGCGCTGAGATAGCGGGAGGGCTACGGAAAAAAAAAAAATTGCTCCCTGGATTTCGGAGGCCATACTTTGCTTGCCCTTTGCTCGGAGGCCACTTGAAGCTCGAAAAAACCGGTCGTGCCACCTATCGTTCGGCCATAAAAGCTTCCACTAGTGTTTGACGATGATGACGCTCGGCGGCGCGCGCTTCGAATTATCCGTAGAAGCGGCAATTTCTGTTCGAATTAACGAATCGTTTTACACATGGTCTCCTATGCACTGCGGACCGGACTGTGGCAACCATTTCGAATTATCCAAAATATCGAATTAATGAGGTGTGAATTAACGAGCTTTCACTGTATATGCTAACACACTCATGAGTCGACTCGCTCAGACTCACTCGGACTCAGATCGAGCGGTGAGTCTGAGTCTGAGTGAGTCCAGCTGAGTAATATATTAGTGAGCATGAGTCCGAGTGAGTCCGGTTGAGGAAAATTTATTGAGTCTGAGTGCAAGTGAGTTCGCTTGAGGAAAATCTTGGTGATTCTGAGTCCGAGTGAGCCCCAAGCGCAAAATATATTTCTTGAGTGGTCTTAGTGAGCTCCACTGTTTTTGCTGACCTATGTTGCCGTGCATTAAAAGCTGGCAGCGCCATAATATTTTGCTCTTGAGATGTAGTGCTCTCCAGTTTTTCGTACTTGCCTTTACACTTTTTTTTTAACATAGCTTCAGTGGTTACTGTGAACACCACCAATTTGCACCTTCTGAAGTCTACACGATGCAAGTTTCAGTGTTGGCATAAACATATGTAATATGCACATGCGTACATCGATGTTGTAAAGGACATAGTTTCATGTGTTTCAACAACAAACAGTCGGATGTGTTAAGCAGTGAACCTTACTGGTGCCATTACTCTGACTCTTTGCAAAGGCTTGGACCCGCACCAGTACCGGAATTACAGCTACAACAGAGACGATGATCCCGGTGCCAAGCTGAGCATGGCTAAGACATTTAACCTGAATGATTACAAGGATTGCCAGAGGATCAGCTTCTGCTGCCCTGTTGACAACTGCAGTTCTACAATCACAGTGGAACACATTTTTGAAGGAACTGTAAGTAATAAATTCCTTTAAAACGATGCGTTGGTGATCTAGTTGGTGGTTATCCGTAGTAACTTTTAGCACAACAAAACAACACAAGAAAAATGACAGGACACAGCCCACAGCGCCGTGGTCTCGTGTCCTTTCTTGTCCCGTCTTTTTAGCGCTGTTTTTCACTCGTAATCATGAACCAACCAGCCAAAATGTGTACCCTACTAGACAGGACGCAGCACAGTGCCCTGTCGTCTTGTGTCATTTTGTTGCACTAGAAGTTACTATTAATAAATTCTTTTTTTGTTAGCTTACCAGACTAAAGCAGTACATCCCCTTCAAGATGAAAGCAGGGGCCCTTGGAACATAGTTCACATTACCAGGAGTACAGTATAACAAAAGTGTACCAAATTTATGGGAACTATAGATGAAAGTCGCCTGCTGTTCAGCATAGGATATGTAATTCTTTAATAATGTGGTCCGTATGGGAGCCTACACACTTTAAAACGTGGGCAGTTTAGTGCTCCAGTAAGAAGTGAGCTGCATCCTATATTCTTCATCGTGTAATGCAACTAAAATGCTCTTTCATTGTGAACTTTAGTGTGGCTCAGTGCCATTCATATGCTAGTCGATATTGTGGTGCTTCCTGTGCATATAGCATGCTTGTTATTTTTGTACTGTCACCCTGAAAGCAGGGGCGGTGCCAGGATTTTTTTTACTAGGCGGCGAGCTCTCATGACAAATGAGTTTCTTCAGGGGGGCAGGGAGGTGGAGAACTTAACCGTTGTGTTTTGAATATGTTTGCTCTTTGGTGCGGTGAGCAAAGGGGGGTAGGCAGAAATTCTGGAGAGGCAGCTGCACCCCCGTGCTCCCCGCTGGCACCACCCCTGCTTAAAAGAAAGCCTTGCTTTAGAATTTCTACTTTTTGCATGTGAATGTAGATATCATTTTTTTCTCGGCATCCATTGAACTAGTACGTCAAAACATTGAGAGCTGCCGAATGTCAAGAGCTGTCACTTCTTTTATTTAGGCTGTCGATCCTTTTACGAAAGTTGCTGAGAATCGGAAGTTTTCGAGCAAAGAGAGAAAACATTGGAAATGTGTAAATGCGTAAAAATCGAATAATTCTATGTGTAAGGTGTAATCCGTCATCACTGACTTCTCACAAGGACATGACCTTTCTTATGCAAATAATGTCGTTGCGAGAAAGCGCTCGCACCACCGCGTTAACTGTCACTAACACTCGTCTCCTTTTTCAGGGAAAGAACCTGACGTTTAGTCTTGCAGCGTGTTCTGGTTGCAAGACTGACCTGTCCAGCTACCTAAACGCTCTCTGCAATCAAATGACTTTGCTCATTCGATCGTTTATACAGAAGTTTTACTTGGTAAGCCCAGTTAAACATCTTTTCTGTGTCTTCGCCAGCGAGACTTGTGGGTGCTATTACGATAAATCTTTCTAAGAGGCCTCCTGCAAAGTGTAACGAGTTCAGTACGAGAAATTTGTTACTGCTGCTGAAGGTCCATCTCACTAATGCAATACAGCGTCCTGTATTAGAGTGAAACGTTTAAACTATGACTAGTTGCAGATGTAGTGTTTCAATTTGCCTGGACTCGGTGTGGCTGCATTCAACAGCATCTTTAACTGTGCATATCTCTTATCACTAAATGCCTGCTAGTATTGGCTATAGCATTGTGCTGCTGAGCGCAAGGGCGTGGCTTTGATCTTTGACTGTGGCGGCTGCGTTTCAATGGGGGTGAAACGCAAAAATGCTTGTGCAGTACTTAAATTTACCTGGCTGCACATTAAAGTACCTCGTGTAGTTTAAATTACCATGGAGCCTTTCACTGCAGTGCTTATCAGCCCCATGGTTTATTTAGGTTGTATTCCATGAATAAATTAAATGCTGTGTAGTTACTTCATAAAGCCCTATGGGCTACAGGAGGCCCCTTCTAGTGGCGTCACGGGACCCGTGTTACAAATTTTATTTATGCAGGAAACCTATCTGTACAGCAAATTCTTAGCATGGTGGTGGAAAAAAAGGCAATGCCACAAAGCCACCATCAGCATCTGATTAATTGAAGGCGTCAATAATACTCACGTTTAACTTCACGGCCCCTTATCGGCGGTAATTGTCTTGCTTTGAGTGAAAAACCATTGGAGATGACAGAGCAGTCCATGGCCTGAAGCCTCTCAGCCACATCTGAATGACAAGCAGCAGACAAAACTACCCTTTGTTGGGCCGTTATTGCTTTCTCTTTTTTTTTTTCACACATTGTTGTACATATTGTTTACCAGGTATGCCTGCGCTATAAAAGTACTGCTATAGTACTGCTTACAGTCAAAGCTATTCTGAACAAAAATGCTAGTGTTTGGAATGAAAAGTGTTGCAAAAAAAGAACATGTATATCATGATTCACACTATTATTCAGATGGAAAGTGTGAAAGTTCCTGCACTTTCTGAACGAAGAGTATTCGAAAAGTGTGAGCTTGTAGAGTTAACGTTGCTAATAGGCAATAATGTACATGCACGCTCTCTATTCTCAGTGTGCTCTAAATAAACTGTTCGGTCACTTTCATATGGTCTGCAGTGCTTTGATACGACTTGGAACATGTACACAAAAATGCATCAGCAATTGATACAGTACTACTGCACTCTTCGCTACTCATTAAAAAAAAAAGAACTGCTGACACCTGCATGTTTTTTTTTTAATTTTGGGTTGTTTCCTATTAGGGCTGGCTTGTCTGTGAAGACTCTGGTTGTGGGCACAGAACACGGCAGGTGCCTCAGATTTTCGCCAAATCTGGCCCCGTTTGTGTTGCATGCCAGCGATCGGTCATGCTACCCGAGGTGAGTCCTCGTGGCTTTTGCACACATTAGGTAATGTTACGCAAGTGCTATGTGAAGACACAGTTCCTTGCAACCTCAGTGTGAGAGAGCAAGTTTAGAGCTGAGGGCTTTGTTAAATCACTAATTTTTATGAATTTGCAGTTTTTCTATGTAGTACTCAACTTGCTCTATTTTGCTATTAGTGTGTTGTAAATTTAAAAGTAAAAAAAAGGTTTGAAGTAACAAGCTCTGTTGGCTCTTGTTGCACACCAAGGACCTGAGTCGGTGAGAGTAGTATATGCCATCATCTGTAATGCCTTGCACATACATCATGACACAGTTATTCTTGCATGGAACATAAAACTTGCGTATCCCACTAAAGGTCGGCCTCTTTCCAACAAATTCAAGTGATTCAAGTGTTTCATAAGAGTACCAGTAAAATTTACCAACCTAGCTTGATTTAGTGCTTTCCTTCAATATCCTTTTAAATTTTACATGAAGGAGAGATGCATGACATCTCTTTTTTTTTCTCTCTCTCTCTTTTATTTTGCTTTCTTTAATCTTCAGTACAAGGTTTCAGACCTCTACAGACAGCTGACCTACTTCAGCAAGCTCTTTGACTTCTCCAGGGCACAAGCAACTCTTTCGGAGATCGAAAAGAGTAAGTCTTGCATTGTGCACACCTGTCAGATTTCACGATGTTATTGAGTGCACGTTTGCAGTTTTCGTAATTATAGCATTAAATTTGCTGTTTCTACTGCACGAGCACTACCCTACATGTCTAGCTCCCTGGAAAGTCTGTTTGTCATGAAAAATGAAAGTCCATTACGAAGATAGAGCAGAGCTAACATGGGTTTTAATGGAATAGATGTAAACAAACGACAAAGGAATAAATAACATATTAAATAAAAATTTAAAATGATAGAATAATATATATAAAATAAAATAGTAAGACTAAGATAATAATGACATTAGTGTTTCGAAATAAAGGAAAAACAATTGGAAAGATAAGATGCAGCTGCTTACGCACTGTGCCACAACCTGAACGCGAGTTTGCATACATTTTATTTTAGGCGTACGTTTGGCTGCAATCGGTCTGATTGATGAACACTTGAAATCAGAAAAGTTAGACAGTCACCAACCAAGAATGTTTATTATATATATATATATATATATATATATATATATATATATATATATATAGGATTGAACCCCAACATAAAAGTAAACTTTATTTTTGGGGGGCATAACACATACAAGGTTTGCCCGCGAGGTAAGGCAAAAGGAGGGCTTAAACCCCCTGACTAGACCTTACCTCGCTGGGGCAGCAGAGAGAGCGGATTCGAAAGTTACAATTTCACTAGAACATACTGAACACGATCACTAATTAGAGTAATAACATAATGACAGTAATGACATAGTAACAGAACATAATAATGCAGTGACTAGTAATGCTTATTAACAGTAACACCTAGTATCATTACTAATGCAGTAACCAAACATATTAACATTTATACAACACATCTAATTCGGAAGCAAGAAACATGTTCATTATTAAATGTTTAAATTTGTGAATTGTTTTACAATTTCTGGCTACTTCAACAACATTAGGATACATATTACATAAAGACATAGTTTCATACTCAATGGTTTGCATACCATAGTTTGTCCTGGCCTTCTTCATTACTAATGATGTGTGGCGTAAACTGTATCCTGTGTCTCAACTAAGGTTTCGGTTTGAAAATGTCTCAAAGTTCCTGGAAACTTCTTTAAACAGCCGAATGCAAATCTTCGCTGAAGTCATCCTGACATCTTTATCAGGGATGGCGTCGGAATGCTACAGCAGCTCTCTGAATTTGGGATGTTGTCGTGGCAGTGGTTCCTTCAAGGGGCTTTCCTGCTTAGGCCCTGCATGTCAAGAGGCAACAATCCGATTGAGTGGTTTATTTATGCCCCAGTAGTAGCTTGGTTATGCTGCAACTGAACGTGTGTAGCAGCTGCAGTTCTGTAGAACAAAGGGAACCTAAAAATATTTTGGCCTGGTTCAAGGGCATGGACTTGTTTGTCAGTATGGGGGTCCCATGCTTTTGTGATGTAACCAATTCTACTATGAAGTAATGGTCTGTACATGAGTAGCCTTAGTTGTCAGGTCCAGATGAGGAATTCCAGTTGGTGCGTCCTAACACGCAAATAGTTATTGCATCGCTGATATGTACCTGAAGAAAGGTAAAAGCTGACAGGTGGTGGTGTTAGCTTCTAGATTCTAGTGCAGTTTAGTCAATTGCAGGAAGAGACTACTTCCAGGAAGCATGTAAAACCTTGCATTTGGTAATGGGTTGAAATAACCACTTTAGGTTGAATAGGTTCTTTAGCACTGTAGGTGAGTTAAGGAACTCGTTAATTTCTGTCTCTATTAATTTCTGTTAATTTCTGTCTCTCTAAGCCAACACATGTGTTGGCTTTTGCTGCAGTATTTATGCAATGGAAACAATAAGTTCGTAGGTCCTGCTGGCGAATTTCTGTCAAACTTAGGGTGTTAAATGCACATCATATCACTGCAACCTGCAAGTGCAGGGTCTATGTGCAAGACAGTGCCATCCAGCTGCTGCTCTTCCTACTACAAAATGCCAGAAGCGAGGGGGGGGATGGGGGGATTGCTGTTGTGGTTGTGACATACGTAACCATCAAAATATTTGAAAAGCGGCATGAAGCTCATATTCCAAAAGAGAATATATCGTGTCAGCTATAGAACTAGCTTAAACAATACTTTAGAGCTCATGTTTCAGTTCATGAAGCAATGTTGGCTGCATGCATGTTTTTGCTTCATATCAGAGGAACTGATTGGGTGATTGATCTGTAAGTAGGCACTTTAGAATCATCTTAAAATAAGCAAGTGTAAGTAAGTTAAGATACATCTGAAATATTCTTGTATGGGTGTGTGTAGTTGCTTTTCTTGTTTTAATTTGGGAAGAGCTGAAGCGCGATGCCTCGTAAAACGTCCGCACCGTGTACCCGCGATTCTCCAGCTCTAAGTGACCACCCGACACATTGACCAACTATGTGTTACCCCAAGAATACAAGAGAGAGAGAGAAAGCAAATAGCAAAGAATTCAGACGCAGAACACTTATCTCTGTCGCTATATCTGCCTGTGATCTTTTGTCCTACCTACCGAACGGCTCGCTCCTTTTACCTCTTCATCAAACGAACGACATTTGCCGAGGGTTTGCCATCAGCGCCGTGCCGAATGGAGAACAAATAGCGTCCGCACGAGAGCGGTAAACGCTGGTATCACGAAGTCGGGAGACCGGTAAAGTGCCATCGCCCCGCCCCTTTCCCTCCGTTGTCGTCGAAGTCGCGACGACGCCTGCAAAGTGGCGTCGTTTGTTTTGGTCAGAATTGCGGCCGTTTTCGGCGCGCTTCCGGGGCGGGTCGATTGGAAGCGGCCGTGGCGACGGGCACGGCGCATGCGCGCGCCGCTATACCGGCCGGCTGGGCCCGAGGGCGGAGCTGCCGTGGACCTCGGAGGCGGGAGTTGCCGCCGTTCCGGCTGACCATCGCGACGTTGGCGATGGGGTGGCACTGCATCGGTTTGCACAATATCGGGCGCCCGTGTAGCCTTCGCGTTTCATTCGCGTAGGCGCTTCGTGGGAGCGGTGGATTGTTTTGGCGCGCGGGTTGCTATTTATTAACCAAATGAAATACGAATTTAAATAATGGTGACGTTGAACCGAATCCCAATTCTGTACAAGCGCATGTGTTGTCACACAGGCGTGAGAATTGCGATTTCGTGGAATTGAGTCGAATAAAAGCCAATTGCGACAGCAGCTAATCAAGTCGAGTCGCTCAATATCGCCACTGCCTCTGCATAGCCCGAGCGCTTACGGGTTTGCTTTCCCACCGCACCTGCAGGCATACTTTATCTGAGGTGTTTTTGGCCGTGCCAGTGAGTGTAAAAGGCTCGGGTGCTCTAAAATTAGACTGGTTGAAGTTGCATGAACCTGCTAATTCAGCTCCAAAATGATATGGTGCATGTAACACAGCAGCCCCGCCGATACTCTTTCTGTATAGGGAATTCTCTCTCTCTCTCTCTCTTTTCGCAGTGTCAAACACTGCAATTAGCGCAAACCGCGAGGAGGTTTCAAAGAGGAGGGCTGCGCATAGAGGCAACATAAATTACCTCAGTAACTGCCGAGTTGTGACGGCTCGTCAACTTCCTCCTTATCTTTCGCACTACTTGTTTTGCTGTTGGCGCGCCGATGCGAGAACGAGCTGCGTAATGACAAGTTTCGTGTCTCGCGGAAGCTGCGAGTGAGAGTTGCCGCCGTGTGTGTACGCCTCGGCCCCCGCGCCTCCGAAACGAAGTCAGTTGGGAGCGAGGTTCCCATTAGCGTCGCTCATAACAGGCCCTTTCGTTTTCGAAAGCAGCAGCATCGCGGTAAAACGTTGACGGTGCACGGTGCGCGGTAACGTTGACGACGGTGCGCGAGTGCTTGCGTCAGCCAATCCCCGATGCCTTTTATTACGGGGTTGCCGCGCGGCACGCGATGCCACCACGCCTCGACGAAACACTGCCAGAAGGAAACCGGCGCCTATCGTATACTGTCACCTGTCGCATGCCCAGAATGCGCTGAAGGAAACGGCTGACACTGTCACCGTCGTCATCGCTTAAACTCGACCTCGCACTCGCATTTAAACTTGCGCGTGGAAGAGCCTCCTTTAAATCACCTTTCGAAGTTTTCCAGAGAAGGCAGACGTTCTGGTCAAGATGGAAGCTTGAAGATATGAAACATTCTTGAACAGGGAGTATCGCTGCAACCGACGTTTCGACTATCAGACTTGTGTTTGTCGAGGCAGCAGGTTGCTGCCTTGTCAAAGACAAGTATGCTCGTCGAAACGTTAGCTCCAGCGATGCCATTGTGCTTGCAACGCTGCACGGCGATGGAGCATAGAACTGAGATGTTTTCGTTTGCTCATTTGGGAGTCTTCTTAACTCAATCTTCCGGTAATCTAAAGCGCGTACGCCTTCCCCAAGGGTCGCCCTATATTAAAGGAATATTGTCATAATAAGTAAGAGAATTTTACGCAAAAGGAGCCTCTACATCTTCCATATCCATTCCTGTGAAATCGGGAGCAAGAAACCGATTTTTAATTTTCAATTGAGGCTGTCGTCAAGCGTATGGATATGGGAGTCGGATCTTCCTCCGCCCTAACCGACCCCACCCCCCCCCCTTCCGAAAAAAATTTTCTGACTACGCCCTGCCGCAGCGCTTACTCTTTGCAGTGTCAGCGGAGAGATCTCTAAAGTACTTCGTTCTCTTCAATTATTGAAGGGACAAAGAGCTTGGAAATCGGCCTTCTGTGAGGAAAATTACCGTCCGGTTGACGCCTTTCGGGCCTGCTAGTTCGCCCTCTGCCACCCCCCCCCTCCCCCCGCTCACACACACACACACACACACTCACTGGCGTCCTCTTTCCTCCCGCTCCACTAGCTCTCGTACCACTTACCCCAAGCACGCCTTTCCTAAATCTCATCGCTGTACGCATTCGCGTGTAGGACCGAGCTTAATTATATCGGTCCCGCTTGAGTGACAGCGAGTGAACGAAGCGTAATAACAAAAAGAGAAAGCAAAAGCCCTGTGGACACGAGACGACGGGGACGGCGAAGATTGCCACCTCAGTTTGGCGGCCCCGCCCCGCTTATTGCCCTTGTGGTCTGCATTTAGCAACGCGGGTCTGCGCACGTAGTTCGATGATAACAGCCCTGTGCTGCGAAACGTATCGCCGCGTCTCCTGTACCCTCCTCCTCCTTTTCTCCGGCAGCTGCGTGCGATCAGCGCCACCCGCGAGGTCGCTTTTAAAACGTCGAAATGACGGGGAAGGCAACGAGACGTCTTTCAGAAAAAGCGGCGCGGCTGACCGGGAGTCGCTTTGCAGCATCCTTACGCCTCTTCCATTACACACCTACCTCCATCGAGTTCTTCACTCGTATGCACCTGTTTTTACCTATTATTTTCACTGCCGCATCGCTTGCAGCGTCCGAATGCCCTCTGCAAGCCATGCAGTCAACAAGGTTCTTCTAAGCTCGAGTAGTTTGTTGCGGGCTTTAGTCCCCTCGTCCCTCCCCTCTCCTCCGCCGCTTGTCCCCCATCGTCTCTTCGGTCTCGTCTGTCGTCTTTTTGCCTTGAAATGTGTCCTCGTCGTGTCCGACCTCTCTGCGCATGCGTACTGTCGGACGCCGATCGCACTTGAGCGCCGCGCGACTCGAGGAAAAACGTCATGTGAGGTCCGTCGAGTTTCAACTCCCTCCCTCATCCGCGCGTATGTATATACGTGGCTTCAATAGATGCTGTACGACGCATCGGTTACCGACGAGAGAGCAGACGACGCGATGTGTGCGTAAGAATGCGTAAGAGACGGAGCGCGGAGTTCGGGGCATTTTGTGTCGTCCTCCCCTGCTTTGCGTCGGTTCAGTGCGCCGGGCGTCAGTGCAAGGGGCCTGCGGAAATGCAGTCTTGTGCGCAGCTCGATGCTACTATTTTGCTTGTTTGCGTCGTTTCGGCCTACCTTACTATGCAGCAGTCGTCGGTCGCTTCGTGCGTTCGACAGGAAAAGTGGTGGCCCTTTATTATCACTGTATGTCCTCGAAAATGCGACCGCCAAATCTTGAATTTTCCAGCAGGGGCTTCGCGTAGGACCGTCAGCGACAAATTGCAGCCAACGCCGTTGTGTCGATTTCCTCTCTCTCTCTCTCTCTCTCTCTCTCTCTCTCTCTCTCTCTCTCTCCCTCCCACCGAGGCATTGACTGTAGGACCGCATTGGGTTTTACCTTTCTCATGAAGTGTACTTAAGAACTCGTTACGTGCCTTTTTTTCGCGAACTTATTGCTTCACTGCCCTTTTTTTGCCGTCGCCGTCAGCTACACTTAAAAATTTTAAAGAAAATCTAAAAGCCCTTTGACTCTTTTTGTTAGTCTTGATTTGCCACGTATATGACGTGCAAATCATTATCATGCTCTAGTCGCAGAGTCGTGGGACACAAAAGAGAGTTGACGTTTCTCTTCAAAGAGAGCCATATACGGGGCAAGAGAGGACTCGCCCGAAAGGAGTAACGCATACTCATTTCCTTACGGTGTAGCTGCTCCTCATCGCACGAAACACTAAACGCACTGCTTCACTAGCAGCGTAACTTTGACGGGAGGGCATGATTAACAGTTACAGGTACACTAAAGTGAAACAATGAGTCGGTTTATATTCACAAATTTTACTCTAACAACGCTAGCGTCGTTAATTTCACCGTCATAGCTAAAGGAGAAAAATCAAGGTCAAAATTTCATTTTTAAATTTCGCGCCGAAATCTCCGCGCGTGACGTCACGGATTTCAAAGTGTATTTTTCGTATTTTGGCGACAGTGGCTCAACGAAATTTTCTGAAACTTGGTATGCTAAGTCTCTGGCCCCCGCGGAGGACAATGTACTCCATTTTTACCCTTTACTGACTACGTAGGTCCCTAGTAGACGTCGTCAAAACCTATGACGCTATGGTGATTGGTGCGGGAAATTCTAGGAGGCGTCGTCATCCATCTTTTCTGCGAGTTTTCTCATTTGCCATGCGTCTTCACGCGGCAAGCGTGGTAATTTCGGTATTGTGAAAGAGTAATCCTCTAATAGGTGAAAATTCGGTTTTCTTTTTTAGTGTCCCGTTAAACATAGAGGCAACGAACTGCTGCGAATCGTCGTATGTGCCTCCACGTCCTTACGTTTGGCACGCATGTCGGTACATACATTCAGGTGATTCGCTTTAATATTTCTGGAATTTTCACGTTACCTTGTATGCCCGTCGTTTTATATACGAAGGTGACAGCTCGGGGTATACGTTCGTTTGCGACGTCTGTTGAGTTACAATACAGCGGCATCGCTAGCAAAGGAAGGGGGGGGGGGAGGTGAATCAATTTTGCCCACCCTTCGTAATGGCGCTGATAACAACAATGCCCCCCGCTGGTTTTTGGCACCGCTGGAAGCACACGTTATATATGCGTGCCAGCTGCATTACACGTTCTGATCGCATACGCTACTCGCCTATACGCATCCTGAGGAATTACGGATGAATATTCGGGCTTATCTATAGCGCGCGTTTCCACCTCCGGGCGCAGCGGGGCGGCGGGCTTGTCCCTGCTTTTAACTCTATATACGCGCGGCCGGTGGTTTGTTATTCCGTTCGTATAACACGCCTATGGGAAGTTATTACTTATTGCATCAGATGCGGACGAAAACCAGCTTGTAACTCTGTGGGCGGGCGCTGCGTGAATTGGCCTCCTTGCAGCTTCCTTCTTTCCTTTTTCTTTCTGTTCTGTCCTCTCGGCTGGTTCAGTGTGTGAACGTAACCGGACGAGCGTTGCCGTTTCATTATGGCCCAACCAACCGCTGTATATATACGTTGGTAGGTCGCGTAGGGTGGTCGCTCCGTTAATTACCGAAAAATTGAGGAAGGTAGCGGGGGCCGGGATGCTGCGCGCCGGTGGTGATCGACCGACCGCGCGTGGTCGTTGCGCAATTTCCTGCGATCCGGCTCAAGAATCCGCGGCGCGTACCACGTGACACGGGCGCTTCGAAGGCCTTCCGGAGAGAGAAGGCACTTAGCCGTGCGCCGTCAAATTAACCTGCCGTGGCGCCACGCGTACGCGCGGGGGAAGAGGAAGCAGCAGCCTTCGGGAGAGTTGTACGTGGTCACACGGGACCTCCTCCCCCTCTTCTCTTTTTTTCCTTCCGGCTGCTGCAGCGTAGCGCGGTAATTAAGCGGGCGCCACAATTACCCATCGGGCACCACCAAGCGGCCACGTACGGTGCAGCTTCTCTGGCGAGGCCCCGACCGAGCTATAGCTTCTCCGAGGGCAACAAGCTTTATGGCTTTTCTCGAGCGGAAGCACCGCCCACAAAATTGCATTACAGCTAATATGGCTGCTTTAACTCATTCGATTACCGGAATGATGTGTGGGCCCGCGGAGCGGTGGGGAGGAGTGTTCGAACACGTTGCGCAAGCTGAATGTGCATTTGTGTGCGTGTGTGTGTGTGTGTGTGTGTGTGTGTGTGTGTGTGTGTGTGTGTGTGTGTGTGTGAGAGAGAGAGAGCATGCACGAACCCACCAAGATGTCCATTCTCTATATGCATATTTTGCTGCAGTGACAATCATAACCGACATCATACATTCACAAACTGCACGAACTCCGTGTGTGTGTGTGTGTGTGTGTGTGTGTGTGTGTGTGTGTGTGTGTGTGTGTGTGTGTGTGTGTGTGTGTGTGTGTGTGTGTGTTACGAGATGGGAAGAGAGAGAGAGAAGGAAAAGTGTTTCAACGTATGCTTTGCGGTGGGACTGGCAGGCTGGCATATCAGCTTCATTACTGTGTTGTAGTTTCGCCAGAACCAGTCGTGCCAGCGCGCCGGTCTGAGCATCAACGTGCGTGTGTCTTTTGTAAATGTGGCGATTATCTTGAGCGTGATTTGCGCGTAGCAGTCTGTCTTCTAGACAAATCCGCCTAACAGCTAGTGGTTAAATCTATTATATTTTGGGAGATTTCCTTATATTGTAGTTGGCTATAAAGTGGGGCTGCTTGCAACAGCGCCTTCTGTAAGCCCCATAGTCAAAGAAAACAGCACGCCTTGACTGAGCTGTGCTGTGCAAGAGTGGCAAGGTCGTCAAGAAACAATATTCGCAAAGCACCGTTCGCTTATTTTACGGTGGCATCGGGCAGCAAACAAGTGAGACAATAAATTAAAAAATAACAAATGAAAAATTTGACGTGGCAGCCAGTACTTCAAAAGAGCTAAGTGCAGTGTCGTCTTCATTCAACATCGATCCAACGATTATATACTCTATAATTTATCCCGCTTCTTGTATCAAGCATATCGTCTGTATGCTTGTGTGACCCATGTTATGTTCGGCATCCGGAGAGTTGTGAACGGATAACCGTTTTCATCGCTGACCCCTTGGCGCGGCACGGAGAGAGAATATTGGGCGAGGACTGTCTTTGCTTGGGCGAAGATGTTAACTGTGTGCGCTTTTTTTTTTAAAGCTGCAGTGCTTGCAAACGCAAGAAACTAAGCTAAAAGACTTTTCGGGGCCCTGCAGGATGACCTGACACGCCGGTGACGTGCATATAATTGATTTTCGTGACTTTCGCCTTTTACACTTAACGACTTACACATCCGCCGATTGACACGAGTCGTGTATATGAGCGACTTTTACGAGACGACGTAAGAGACGTTTTCTCCGCGCCAACTTTCCCGCGCTTTTGTTATACGCACCGTGGCGCGTTCCCCTCGTGCGCACCTTGGGGCCGCTGTTCTCGGCGCCGCACATATGTGGCTGCTTGTAGGGCACTCATGCGTTCACAGTGGCCGCAAAGGGGGCAGCGGTGATATATAATCCGGTCCGGGAGGCGAGGGAATCTCAGGCGAGGTTAATTAGCCCGGCCGCGTGATCGATGGAGATTTCTGGGGGCCGATCGCTCCCTCCCCCTCCTTCTTTTGCTCGCACTCTCCTATTGAGCCGGGCCATGCAGCGCGCGTTTCGGCTCTCTCTCGGACCTCCGTTGCTCGAGGAGTCGCCATCGTCTGGCGGCCTCGCGATAAAAACGTGAAGAAACCACGCCGAGCCAGCCTTCCATTCAGACTGCGCGGGTTTGCTCTCTGCTTATGCGATGTGTGTGCGTAAAACATCGGCGTTGTGTGCGTATACTATGCAACGCTGTATACAGCCTGCTTGCTCTACCTGGCTGGCTAGCTCCATGGCTGACACGGAAGAGGGCAAAGGGTGTTTTATGCGCGCGCGAATGGGCCGGCGTGAACCTTGTGTGGTCGAGCCGATCGTCATGGTGGGGCGGCCGCCCATTGTTCTCGCCGTAATTGCCTGGGAGGAGGGCTCGGATTCGGGACGATAGCCGCGGCATGCAGCGTATAACACACATCGCCCGGCATTCGTTATTGCCGCGCAGTCTCTTTGACGCGATGATTGCTCGATCGCTCGCTTTTCGGTGTATGTGAGCTATGGCGCACCTCGTATGACGCGGTATCGAGTTTTGTTTTCCAGCAGGCGGCTCGGCTTGCGGGACGTGATTTGGAAATTTGGCCGGCTCGTATGCAGCCCTGTTAGGTGTACTCGGCCCTTCTTAAGAGTCAGTTTTACTTTTCTTTTCTTTAACTTTTTTTTAACCGCGGCGTTGTCAGCGGTTATGTGCAATGACGTCGCAGTTGCACGCTGCGCGTGACGTGTAATGGGTGGTTTACAACCGGGCTATGTGGCTGTTCGGTCTATAGGTGAATGTTATTGGCATCTATCACGTGGGTATGTGATTTGCAACTTGGTATCGAGTGGTGTACTGTGACTTCGATACTTTTTTTTGTCTCTAAAGGCGAAGGGAGGCTGCAGCGGGCGGCAAACTTGTAACTCCATGATATGCGATTTTTTTCTCTGTATCACGTGATTTCGGTTATCTCTTAGTGCCCTGTCATTACAGCCCTGTAAAAAAAAAAATTACCGCGCATAGACAGTAGTGCGTATGTGTTCATTTGTTTAGAGAGCTACTTACAGTACATTGAAAAGGACAGGATGGTGGCAGCGGTCCATTGTTCTATGCACAGAAGAACGTTAATGGCACTAATGGCGTCTTTCTGTGTATGCACTTTTCGGCCTCTATTTCACTTGGCTCCATTCAGCTGTGCAAATGTTCCTCCTCGACTGTATTATATGCACGTACTTTTTCTTTTGTTATTGGTAAGGAGTTGCTGGCGCGCAAATAAGACACTGGCTCCTCCTTAGCTCCTGAAGTGACCGAGCATATATATATACTATACAATATATGCTTGCCAGCTTTGCTCTGTCGCCTTCTTTTTCTATGTCAGTCGTTTTCAGTGCTTGTTCTCATCTTCAATCGTGTACCACCTGGCCCAACACTCTGTACACTATTGTTGATACTGTACAGGGTTTGCAATTACATATCTAACAACTTCCTTATAGTAACACCAAGATACAGTATCCCCAGTAAAGCGTTCATCACTTCGCCTCATTCTGTGAATATATGCGTGTCATCGCGAGCTTGTCCGCCATACATCGAAGGGACGAACGTTAAGTATTTGAACAAAGCAACGGACTGCGCTGTGCCGCACACCATATCTGGTCTTTAGCGGCGGAGGGAGCACGCAAGTCTTTTTAAGCCTGTCAAGCTTATATGCATATGATGCTTAAATGCATATGAGCTTAAATACATATGAAACAGGTAGACAGTGACGCCAGAAAAATCACTACGCAACGATTTCATGAGAGATAAGAAATGACAATTTGATTGATTGAAAACGACGGCGTAATGGCGAAGACGTGTTTGTACTATAGAGCTCGTCTTTGCTTTCGTTGTGACTTTTGCTGTAAATATATAGCCCTTCAGGTGCTAGACAGAAGTCGCATATTGCCTTTTTTCCTGTACGTACACCATCACATTTACAAATCTTCACGCAGACCGATTTCTGTTCAGCTGCCGCGTTGTGAGCGCGTCAGCGACGTCCGGCCCTACATATCTTCATGTGTCTAGAATATATAATGCGCAAAACCGACAAGGACGAGATGTCGACGCGTGTTTTGCGTATTACAATCTCCGTATAAGCTCCACGAATGCATTATAAATACACTGACCCATTATAACAACTTATAACGTTTATAACGATTTTTATAACGCGTTATAAACGACTGACAAAGAATTGTCGAACTTCATATGTCGCAGTGCTTTTGTCTGGCGTGTAAAACGTTTCGCTCGCGGACCATCGCCCGTTCTGTGCCGTGCACACTAAAGGGTGGGTGTGTGTATGTGTGAGTGGCGCATATACGCAGCATCGACTATGTACACTCGGCGTCAAAAGTTTAGAGACCAGTATAGGTCTGAGAAAACTGAATTTTCGAGCAGTTTGTGACTGTATTCGGTCAAAGTGCACAGTGCACTTTGTTAGCGCGTTTCAGAACAGGCCGGAAATCTTAATTCAAGACTGCCTGTCGAAGCAGGCGGGACACTCAGCTTTTTCTTATGTTCTCGTGGTCCTTAAATTTTTGGCGCTGAGTGTATACAGCAGGACACGCAGCAGCAGCATGCAGTATCCGAGCAACAACCGCGCTCACACATACGCGCACGTAGTATACACGCCGCCGAATCTCGTCACGTTCTTCACGCGCACGCCGCGACCACGAAGCACTTCGTGTTGCACCTCATGACGCGCGCGGTTCTCGGCATTCGCGCGCGGGACCCACGGACGTCGGCTATAGGGCTTTTCATCGCGCGTTCCATCGAGGCCGCTGCGGGCAGCGTAATCCAATTAAACGCGGGTCTCGTCTGGGACATGAGCTATGGCGCTGCCGCCGTGCGTGTCCCCTCAGCGGCAGCCGTAATTTACGGTGTAATTAATGCGATGCGGACAATGTGCACTTAATGGAACTCTGCAGCCGATGCTCCCGCGGCTGCGTGTTGCGGCCATGGGACGATGCGCGCGCGCCCGCGTCATTATAATGCTCCGTAGACTGGCGAAACCTCGTTAAGCAGTAGCAGTCACCGACGCTGTGTCTGTGTGTGAGTGTATGTATACCTTATTTTGACCGGATAGAAAATAAACAAAGCAAAAACACCAAGAAAGCCTGTGATTACCCGTTTCTGCCCATCCTTTATTGCGCTGTTTGTCTTCCCCGTTGGCCTTCTCTTATTGGCTCACTGAGATTGGACAAAATGGGGACGAGTTTTATATTTATACGTGTATATACGCTCACGACGCACTCGCTCCGTCCTCTTCTTATCTGCGGTTCGGATGGCGCTGTCGTGATTATGCCGCCGCCACTTCTGGCGGAAATCACCTTAAATGGAAAATAAACTGCCCGTCGTGCGCGCGCTCCAGCCTTTCTCGAGAACGTTGCTATTTTTCTGGGCTGTATGTATGAATTAAGGGTGCAAATCGCAATCTCCCGAGCTTATTCCATAAATTGGCCGTAAATTGACGGATGCCACAGCTACTGGCGTGTGTTAGCGGTGTAATGAGAAAAACCATCGCTCGGTGCCTTGTGTCCTGATGCACGTTTACTTAATGTGTGTTCGTGTGTATGTATAATAATGATAGTCATCGTATATATATACTGCATGACCGCGAACTGAAGTCGACGTGTCGGAGGGGAAGAACCGCGAATGCTTCTCAGGTGTTTTCGTTTAGCGAGAAACATTGGTTGACGCGTCATAGCTCCGCCTAGCGTGTAGATTGAACATTACTGAGGAAAGTGGACGGTCAGTAATTTTTAAAAAAGCTGCTTTAATTTTTGGTACTGCTAAGTAGCTATATACATGAGTAGGATATATTTAAATCTTTGACATCACGGGACCCGGTGTGAAAGTGTCGAGGTCGCACCGTTATGCTTTTGTTTCGTCCTCGAGTCGTTTCTTGTTTATACCGAGCTATTCTCGCCGTAAGGGTGGCCCCTATGCCATTGCAAAAGTGCATAATTTACTATAACATTGAACTTGGTACTTCGCCTTTTGCGTTTGTCGATGAACTTCTCGTTCGCCTGCCGTGTGAAGACCGGTTGAAGGAAACGAGGCGAGGAGAAGGTGGGTGGGAAGAGGTGCAGAGTATGAGAAAGAAGGGAAAGCAGAATCCTCAATCCTGGACTTGGTGCGAGGTAAGTGGTTCCTACGGGTGTCTTTTTGGCCCTGTGTACTGAAGGTATACACGCTGCAAGACTGCCTTGAAGACATATAGCTATGCTGGCAGACTTGAAAGTGCAGGTACCTGTGTTGCCGCTGGAAGTCCCTGGCCGCGAAGGATGACTGGCGGCCATAGTGGCTCCCTGTGGGTGCATAGTTCGGAGCACTGGTATATATAGGCTTGTTCTCTTCTTCTTAAGTCGGTTGTCCTTTGCTGCTCTCTTTCTTGAATGCTCTCCAATACGTTTGTGTGTGGGCCCCATGTGTAGCGATGTCACTCGGTGTCATATAGGATATAAAGATTTAAATTAGGGGTGTGCGAATATCAAAATTTTCGAATACGAATCGAATACGAATATCCACATTCGAATATCGAATCGAATATCGAATATCAAAGAAAAAATGCCTCCACAGTAACAATATTTTATTTAACATGTAGCTATTTAAAAAAAAACATTAACAGCCTGACTGGCAACACAACATACACTGCTATCTCCAGAACACAATGTCCAGGCTAGCACAATGCACATCACAACACAATCAAATATCACGGCACAATGAAAGTAATGACTAGATGTTATCACAAAGAAATATGAGTTGCTCCACATGATCAGGAAGCAGGCGCTCCCTTCTAACAGAGACAACCCCCCCCCCTGCCACTAAAATGGCACGCTCGCTTGGAACAGAAGTGGCTGGTATAGGGAGGTACATGGGGCAAAGCTTTGCCAGACTGGGGTATCTGAAGGTGCCTACAGTCTGCCACTAGTCACATGGGTCACTGTCTTTCTTCAGAAGTCCTCCCGCACAGTGAACGAGTGGTAGTGCGGCACGTTACGGCCGCATAATATTGAAAACGTACGGTTGCATGAGCGCCAACAGCGCTGCACGTCGGAGATGCACCAGCAATAAATCATACGTATTGGGGCGCTCGTCACAGGCAGATATCGTGCCTCCGTGTATACTTACGATGTGTATCGCTCCTCTCGGCAACGTTTTTAGCTATACGAACGCAGCAGAAATGTGGAATACGAGTTATTTTATGCATGATAATAGAATCGCATATTTGAATTTTTCGAATATGCGAAGTTATCGAATACTCGAAACTTTTCGAATACACGATTTTCGAATCGAATACGAATATTTCGAATGTAATATTCGACGAATATTCGAAACTTTCGAATATTCGCACACCCCTAATTTAAATGTAGCGTATAGACAGGACGGCCTGCGTATAGACAGGACGTGCGCTAGGCCGTCCTGTCTATATGCTATATATTTGTATTCACCGTCTGTTCCATTGAGCGCCGTTAATTATATTCCGCCATTTGCAGCCACCAACTCGCTCATCTCTTGGCAATAACTGCACAAGTTCCATCCTCCGTGTTAATCATTGTTATCGTTACTATATTATATAGTAAACTGTACGAGGCAAGTACGCTCTGGTAACGTTCGTTTCCTGGCGTCGCGTTGTGCGCTGTTCTACGTGCGTCAGCGCCGCACTTGTTGCCTCTGCAGTATAAAAGAGCGCAAGGGTGCAACTCCTTCCTCTCGTTGCGACGAGTGGCATCAGGCGGGCAATTAAAAGCTTGACTCGAGCGGTCGCCCGTCGCGGCCTTCTTTACTCCACCGCCCGCGTCCTCGCTGTCGGCCTCTCCCTTTCCCATTTCTTTTTATCGTCCTTTCTTATTCCCACTGCACCTCCTCTCCCTCGGGCTTGTGTTCTGTGCGTGCGCGCAACAGCCCCCGAAGAAACTTGGCGCGTTTTAATGAATAAACCGGGTCCGTCTAATTTTCTATGGGGCGCCCATGATGGATCGCGGTGGTCTGCGCCCCACCTGCGCGCTTGGTCGACGCCGGAAAATAGAGAGAGAGAAAGAAAGAGGGAGGGGAATAGAGTGAAAACGAAGAAGCGCGGGAGGAGAACCATACCACGAGCGGCCGAGAAGTGTGGCCTCGGCGGTGGTGACGCCGGGCCGGCTCGCCGCGCCACGCTACTCGTCGCCGGCGATCGGGCGTCCGTTCGGCTACGGGCCAAGCGAGGCGTGCGCTAGAGTGTCAAGTCGGCGCGGGCCACCAACAGTCTGCACTGCGGTGTATACACCGCACGCCTCGCTCTTTTGATGCTGCGAGTGCTCCTCATACTATACTCGATTTCAGATCTCACATGAGACCACTCCTGTGGCCTGCTCCATGCTCGTCCTAGCGCGAAGCGCGGAATTGCTCTCGAGGGTGGGCGGCCTTTGTTCTTCCTTTCCTGTGGCCTCTTACTGCATTATAAGCCCCCTACGAAGAGAGAGAGAGGGGGCGGGGGGATCTTTGCTCTCCTGTTCACGTTGCGTATCCAGGTGCTTGCTGATCAGCTGCTCGATGCTCGGTCGCGTTGTTCCTCTGCAACCGAGCAATCGAGATGCTTGCGTATATAAACAGATGCGTACGGGTTCGTATCCACACGGTTTCAATCAGCGCGATCTTATGAGGCTGCCGAAAAGCAGTTCTCTTTTCTAATGATGCGACGTCTTTGGGCTTGAGACAACACTAGCTTCCCAAGTATACATATTCGCTGAAGAACATGGATTATTCCAATAAAGCTTGTTTGTGTGTCTGCGCTACTGCCCCCGTCGTCATCCTTGTTTTCACGCTTGCCTGCCATGCATCATGACACACAAAGAGAACCAGCGCCGCGTCCTTTATCTCCCTCTCTCTCATGACTTTGCGCTTTGTAGCTGGGCGAAATTCAACAGGGCCGAATGCGTTCACAGTGACAGCTATGTTTTAGAGGATTTGTCTAGCTTTACTCACATCACAGAAGAGGCAGGGACGTTAACTATACTCCGTTTAGCTTTCTCTACTAGCGCGTGTGAAGATGGGCACTGAGGAATGTTAAAATAACAAAACGACGGTTCAAATGCGCGGCTTCCCCGAACGATGCCCAGCGAGTAAACCTTACGGTTTTGTTACAGCACAACACGCTAGTAATTATGTTCACCGCGCCGTCGTGCTAATTACAATAAAACAAAAACTGTATTCAACAGTCGAACCGTGATAACGGGAACAATTATCTTTCGAATACGAAATGTACTGCCTGGCCCTCACGTTAGGAGCTCGCCTATGAGAAACAGGACAACGTATATATACACGAGATCGGAATCTGTGGAAGACGGGGAGGGGGCTTGCATGCCACGAACGCAGCGTGCTGTCGGAGCAGTTATTTTTGTAGTTTTTACTTTTTGTTTTTTTCGTGTTAGGCGCAGAAGAAAATTACTGCATACCGCGGGCACTCTTGCCTTCAATAAACTTACCCCTTCCTCGACGGAGGTAACGGATCGGTATATAACGACCGCATCACAAGAAATTTGCTAAAATTTATTATGGGTGACCCTCGTGTCTGACGGGCTGTCTGAGTAACGCCTGACACGAGCCGGACAGTGATACATGGGCTGTTTAAGTGCAGGTGGTAATGATGAGGCGCGAAGCATGCACTTGATGTGTTACATTGCATCGCGTATAGTGCACCACGTATATTATTACGCTCCTACAAGAAAGAAAGAACGGCTCGCAATATGTGGAAAAGAAGCAAGCGAGCGCTATATATATTTGAGTCATGGCGTTAATCTCCGCGTCACTTCTTATACACACCATGCCTCTGGCACTCGAAGCAGCCGAGCGGTGAAATACCATCTCTTATATCGGACTTATTTTTGATGCGAGTGTTGCACTCCATCGTCACGTCCTTCCTACACTGTAAACAAAAATTAGCCGAGATGGGAGCTTTTCCAGCACATGAGCCCCCAAAACCCCCATGCCCCAATCATTTACTCCGTGGTAGCGGAGTGAAGTCGGCACATGTCGTCGAAAAACGCCCCGTGCTTAATGAGGGAGTTTATGAACGACATGACCTTGTTAAACTCCCCACGGAGTTTTAGGTCACGTGGTTAGAAACTCCCTATGGGAGGTTTAAAAAGTATTTTTGGTCGTGACGTGCGTGCCGTGGTTAAAAACTCCCTATGGGAGTTTTAAAAACCATTTTTGGTCGTGACGTGCGTGCGTGTGTGAATGTGCGTGTAGCACGCCGGTGTGAAGCTCCAGTGCCTTGTGTGGGTCGCCGTGTGAGCATTTGTCGACAGACAACGAAGTTATCAGTGCAGCGAGGATTTGCAACGGCCGGTTGGTTTGTGTATAGACGTGTAGGACTATTTTCTCCACTGAATCGTTCTGGTCAGAGACAAGTTCAACTCGCGCCAGCGTCCGACCGCGAACACATCGAGCTGGCTGTCCCGTGTTTATTCTCCCGTCAAGCGGCAATGCCCATGCACACGAGTGCAAGCCTCCGACACGCCACGGATACCTCGCTTCAACGTGCCGAGTTACGAAGAAGTGCGAAGAATAATTTCATCGGTAACAAAAGTAAGCTGTTGCGATCGTCAGCGGGTTGCTTCTGGAGTTTCACCGGCTAAAACTTCGAAGCAGTAAGAAGTAGGCTTCGCTACGTCGTCGGCATCAAGCCGGCCGGCGGCCGGTGTGAGAGCTGCGCCGGCGACGCGCTCGCTCCGACCACCGGCAACGCTTGCTTCTCGGAGTGTCACCGAAACGATGTTTCACCGGCTGCGACTTCTAAGCGGTAAGAAGGCTTCGCTACGTCGCCGGCTTGGTACCGACGACGTAGCGAACTCGCACCGCCACACCGGTCGCCGTGGTGAGTTCTACGAGCTCGCACCGGCCACCGGTGAAGCAAAGAATATGTTTCACAGAAAATAAAAGCTGCTGGAATGAATAAGCTTAAATTGTCTCTTTTGCGCCATGCAACCACCGCTGTCAAACGTCTAGCGAGAAGGCGAGCGCCGATACGAGACAGATTGAACCAACGTGCGACCGCCGATGTACTGCGAGCAACAGGAACCGCGACTACGAGCCGTCTCGTTCGTTGTAAGTGCATCGCTCCGTAGCTTAACGCGGACAGCGGACTCGGATAGCGGCAGTGTGTGTGTAAAAAAAAGGGCGACGAAAACTGTACAGCAGCAAGTATTTTGTGATCGCGAGCTGTCGTTCATCGTATAGCCGTACCGTACTCCTGGGAGAGGCCTAGCGACGCCGTCGGCCACAACGCGGTATATACCGGCGGGGCGACGCATTTCTTCGCCGGTGTTGCTCGTGAATGTGTGCCGCTGAAGCGTTCGTGCACGGCCGCTCGTAATTCGTGTACGATTATGTGCATTTTACAGACTCACGCACAGTACTGCTAAGGCGGATACATCCCATGCGACAGAGTGCCAGCTGATAATCAAAATTCGCTAATTAAGAAGGCGTTGAATGTTAGGCGGGTTTATAGTAAAAGATAGGTGTGCCTCAGTGGTATCTATAAGCTCATCACAAATTTACACGTACGCCATGAATGTTTGTTGCTTAATTTCGGAGAAAGAAGTGTCCCATCTGAGCCACATTGGAGGTCAAGATGTGGTGCCTATATATACTCGGTGACCAAAGTTTGGTTGTGAAGCGCTGGTGGTGAGTTGTTGTCAGTGTGAGTGTTGTATTACTTTGCGAACTTTGTGTGCATGTTTGTGTACGTGTGATCCAGTTTGCGTGTTTCGATGCTAATTTAATTAAAGAGCGAAAAGCATTTTTTTCTTTTTGATGGTTATAAAAATTTACTCCCATATTTACCTGGAAAAGCTCCCCTATGGATGTAAACAAAAACTCCCCTCTGTCCATCCAAAAACCCCGTCCTGTTGGGGAGTAAATTTTTTACTCCGTCCGGACGGTGTTTTTAAAACCCCCATCAGGGCGTGCGCTAGAGGACAAGCCATTTACTCCCATCTCGGCTTATTTTTGCTAACAGTGTATATGGCCGCGCGTTAGACAGTTTTAGTGAGGCGTCCGCAACAGCTCTGCGGGCGCAGGCTGCAAACCATTTCTCCAACGGCAGCCTGCGTCCACAGATAACCGCGGACGCCCAACTAAAATTGTCGTCTGCGCCGTCATCTATGGGCTGAAACGTATGCCTGCAGTTTACTGACAGCCCCATTCAACTTTCTGGTGAAAGTAAAGTTCGGTTATATCGGTCAGTCGCCGATACCTGTGGTATGTATTTCGGTCCGGATAAACCCATTACCATGCTTGACGCGTAAAAGTCTAAATGGACGCGTGTTTAGTTTAAGGTCAACATCCGCGCCGAAACGGCATCAGAAATAATTCGCATGCGTATACAGGCCTTGGAGTATATATGTTGACGACCGTCTGTATACCAGGGTTATATTCTGCGGCTGCCGATACATTGGACCCCCCCCCCCCCCCCCCCCCCCCCCCCCCCCCCAAGTATGGGCGCTGTCTTCCACCACCTCTGCCGTCATTTCTTAGAAATTATTGCCTTCCCGATAACTTGTCCGCATTTTCCATTACGTTTAGGAATTCGGGCTATAGTACGTTCTGCGACTTTACGAATGCGTCAAGTATATTGCGAAAATTAAGCTCTGCTCGCGAAGTGGTTTCGCTCAGAAAGTACTCTTCAAGTTGTAATAAAAAGGCAAGCGGGGAGTTGTTGCTGCTTCGGATGAGATTGATTCAGATATGTTGGCTAAACAGTTAGAAACAGCAGAATCGCTGAAGAGGAAAAAGTGTGTGAACGATAAACATTGTGCTACGTTCTCACGTATGTGGGCTATTACAATAGTTTGCTGCTGTTTTTGGGCTGCGATGTATACAGGTAAATCATCGTTAATAAGTGTCTGTGTGTATCCCACAGAAGGTGCATGTATTTTGCAAAAGGAGCTCAAACCTGTGTGTGTGTGTGTGTGTGTGTGTGTGTGTGTGTGTGTGTGTGTGTGTGTGTGTGTGTGTGTGTGTGTGTGTGCGTGCGTGCGTGCGCTTTGCCTGCAGAATTTTAACGAATTTTTCCAGTTCGCAGGTTGACAGGTACAGGCGCTCCCAGAATAATTCGGAACGCCGAGCATGCAGCCGCTCGCCGGCGGAGCGCACCGGCGGATAAATGCACGCACGGTGTGCGCATGCGCGGCCTCCCTAGCGAGCTAGTTTCGCTCCCTGGTGCATCTAGACTGGCGTTGTCTTGCACCAAAAGGGTAGCGCTAGGTGCTCTTTAGCATTATCACAAGGTGGGCTGGACGGACCATGCCCTGTATCATACTGCGCACCGAAATCTATAAACATAAAGGCTCATGCTGTGATAACGTGCATTTTTCTGTGCCATTTTGCTGGATAATGAGCATCCGCCAAGCGGGGTCGAGGGGCGAAATCGAGAGAGCAACAGGAGAGGGCACGGCGAGCGCGGCGGCGATGACGCAGCACCACCGTGATTCGGCTACTCGCGGGCGCTCTCCGCCTCAAGCCATTAGATGGCGCACCGCTCAACGGACCGACGACCAAACATTTTCTGGCCGCTTAGGCGCGCGCAGTGTCAACACCTGAGTATTCTAACACGGTGTTCCAAATATATTCGTATCTCCTCATCAATCTGGCCACCGATATGTTCACGGTTGCATCAGTGGTGCGATCTTGTACGCGTTACAAAATAAACACGGAGGCGTGGCAGTACATCCAGCCGCACGTGAATGGCCCATTTGAACCGCGACAGACGTCACGGCTCTGCATTGACCAATCGCGTGCGGTCACGTGCGGCTGGAACCACCGTCCTTTGCGAGCGCTAGTGACAGTCGCCTACCGGAAATAATCTGATCAAATAATAAATATGAAGCAAAGTAGCAAAAGAAAAGTGTCATTCAAGCACACGAACACGCACGACGGCTCTGCTCCAACGCGCGTGCATGCGCACACGCGGCTTCTCACAGACACCACCCACCCAGCGCCCTTTATCAAAACGCTAAGGGACACACAGGGCACCGTTTTGTAGCAACACAACGCGAATCTAGGTGCAATACGGAGCAACGTTTGCTTGCTAGGGAGACCGCGCGCGCGCAGACCATAGTACTACTTTTCTGCGCGCATACTCCGCCGGCGCGCTGCTGCGTGTCCGGCGTTCCGAATTATTCTGAAAGCGCCTGTACATTGTTATCCCTGGACTCGTAAACGTGACGCCGCCTAACTCTTCACTTTAATTAGCCTTCTAATTTCCGTGAAGCCGATGTGGGCAAAGCATTCCGTACCTCAGCCAATCGGACTGCTGTAGCATATATGAAATGGCTCGTTCGAACGCATCACTTCTGGGAGTATCACGCGATGAGCTCACATACGTGGTTTAACTATCTATACTTGCGCGTTAGCTAACGCGGACATTCCGCGGCAAGTTTCTATGAGCTTTGATTGGTGTTTACCTCGGTTCGTACTCGAGAAGCAGTGGCACGCAGGCGCACGTAAATTGGTTCGTTTGCAGTGCGTAGCGAAGTGCGCTCGCTCGCGCGGAGAGAGCATATTACAAGCAGAGGTAATTTGGCGCGCGGTGCACATCACTTAGCTTGATTGAAGAAGGCTCAGCAACAAAAGACAATTAGCGCCGCGCTATTAGGGCCCCTTAAAAGAGGTTTGGCCGCCACTCGCTGTATCGCTTGCATATTCATACAGCGACGTTTACTATATGCCGCGTCAATTGGAAGGCACCGATGAAGTTGGCACAGGTCCCTTTGCATATCCTCGATCGAGGAAAACGGGCTCTCCTTTGTCCGGTGCGCACGCACAAGTACGAGGCGTGTTTTACAACACGCCTTTTATGCGATCGCCTTTTATGATCTATCAGCCGCGCCGCCTCGTTTTCGCACGCGAGTGCGCGGTGACCAACGAGGGGTCTATGCAGTCTTACGTGCACTTGCGAGGCTGCTATATAGCTGCTGTAGACAGTCTGGCGCGCGGCCTCCGATCGGAGACTGCAGGCTCGGCAGTCGCGGAGGCCAATCCATCTCCGGCTCCCTTTTAATGCGATCTTTGTTGGCGGTTGTCCTTAGCGTGATGGATTCGGCCACGAAGCGTTCCCTCCTCGCATGCCGTTGGGTTGGCTCGCGTGGGCTTTCTTCTTTATTTTGTTGTATTATTCGATTTCTTTTTCTCGCGCACGCATCGCATTACCCGGTCGCATGTGGTGTAGTGCCCGCCGTGAAAGCGCCGCTCACGGCAATTAGGGTTTGGTCACTAGCTCCCAGCCGGAACGAATTTCCTGCTTCGTTTCTATTAGGGACCGATGACCGATTCGGATAATCTCTCCCCCCCTTCCTCTCATTCGCGTCATTGGTGAGGAGGAAGGCAGGGATGCTGTGCCGAGGTGGTCTTTAGAGAAGGTTTTTCGTGCAGGCCGTGGCATTTCTCTATATACGTTATATATGTGTACCGTTTGGGTCTCTCCATTGGCAGGCTCTCACGTTTCCTTTTGTCCGAGCTCGGCGCTTGACATGCCCGCTACTGCCGCACCTTCGGTCGCGCCGTCGCTAATGGCACTTTTTTTTTTTTTTAAGTGAGCGCCGCTTAATTGAATTCCGTCACGCCACACGCTGCTGTCGCGTGCGAGAGTTCGCCCTTCGGGTGACGATCGAACGGCCGGCCCAATTGTCAGGCCGCCGTTTGTCACGGCGCCCTATTGTGCCAGCTCGGCTCCGGTTTGTCTTTCAATCTGGGCACCTTTGTCCTGTGTGTAATTGCCGTTTTTTTCTGGCTCAACCATGTTAGGGCGGTAGCGGTTTTCCTTGCAGAAGCAAGCTTAGATTCCTTGTTTCTTTACTGCTTGCTTATCTAACGTCCAACTCCTGTTGTTTTGTTGTTTTTTTTCTTTCGATTAGCGGTGCACTGCTTTCCCTTTTAAATCTTTAGCGTCTTGTTATACTTATGTTCATAAATATACTGCACATTCCCGAAATATTGATGTCCGCTGCTTGCGTTATGAATGACAACGTTCTAACGTCCGCATGGTTTCGTTATTCAATTGATTTATTTGTTTACATTCCTGCCGTCGCTTTAAGTCATATAGTAAACGTTGGCGTACTACATGCTTGTCGTGTTATTCTCTTTCTCAACAATGTGTTTTTACCCCAAAAGGTAAGTGTGAAAAAGAAAGCGATTTGTTGCAATCCTTGAAAATGGATTGCACCATTCGGTGTTTCTACTACATTTCTTTTTTTGTTATTACATAATCGAGTTAAGGAATTGCCTGTTGCAAGGCGAGACCTGACAGTGTCAGATTATTGTTTTCAGTTGGACAACGCGTGGAATGATGTATGATTGAAGGTTGAAAACTGAGCCGACATGTATACACCGCAACACGTGTCTCGTGAGCTCTTACAAACACATAACTGGCCATGTGATTTCAAGTTACACAACAGGTTTCCAACATTCCATTCTCTCCACTAAGCAAGAGCAGTTTAATCTGTGCCCGGAATCCAGTCTACTGGTTGTTTTATTCTTTTCATACGAGCTTTTCTTCATAGTCTTTTCTTGCAGATACAAGAATGGAATGAGTGCAGACATCACTGAATGACTGTCTGACCTTGCTTTCTGCGATACGCAGGAGAAAGCTTCTGCCTCAATCTCAACAGGATCTCATCCTTCTTAAGCTCTATTCTAGGGAATTACCTTTCCGTTAACATTACCATGTCACTTACCATCATCCACCTGTCGCAGGGCTGCCATGCGTGACGTGTCCAGAGACGGAACGGACCTGTCGCCATTTGCAGCAGGTGGCCAAGCGGTACCTGTCACGCAGTGCCTTCAGCGTCGTCTCACTGCGCGACTGCTTCCGCGACACCTTCCGGCCGTTCGATCTGCGAGCCAGCCTTGCCGCCAGTGAAGGGGCACTGCTCGACTGAGGCTCTACACCAGTACACCAGTAGCATTGCACCAGACAGCGCAGCACTAGACCAGTAGCGCTGCGCTCCAGTACACACCAGCAGTGCGCTGTCGTAGTGATGCCATCTAGTTTACGTGGTGGCCTGCAAGCGACGATTAGCGGGAGCGCACTTAAGCCAGTACATAAGCACATTTGATGCAACTTACGCTGTATGCAAGCCATGCGCAGCCCGGCATTGCTTTTCAAGCGGTTGTGACTTAAACCAACGAAAGGAAATGTATTTTATACATTGTTATATAGCGTTGGCTCATTGCAGCAAAACTTTTTTTTCTCGTTTCTCCCCTCAATTCATTGTGCGTGTGTGTGTTTGGCGGGATGGTACCACACAGGGTTCTCTCTTTACTGCCAACCCAACAGCTTTCAATAACGCTGAGAGTTTGCTGATCGACTGGGCTGTTAGAAACTGTTTGCAATTGTTTCAGCCCGGCTTTACTTGTGTTTTGTTGTATGAGGTGTAGGCATTGCACAACCACTGACGCCCAGGTTAGTAAACGCAAGGAAAAGTAATAATGTCATTGTTTGTGTACGGTTGTATTAGTAAATTTTAATGGGATGTGACTGTTTAGTCACGGCGTAAGTTTTTTATTATAAACATGCCCCTTGACAGCGCTTTACGAGATTAATTCTAGTTTATGCGAAGGCTCATGGGCACTCGTGATGTTGCGATGTACGCTCGCACGCTTTACCTGCCTGCGTAAGTGTCCCTATTTTTATATTCGCGCTTATTTCGAGTGCTTGGGCGCAGTATTTTGTTGGGTCCTTATTTATAACTGTGTGATTTAGCAACTTAGATATATTTTTACGTACGGTGTCTACGAATAAGTGCGTTCTTCTAAACTTGAAGTCCGTGTATGTTTTACATTATGTTTCTTTTCGTTGGCCTCTTGCTTTAATGTACAATGAATGTAATATACAACGCGCGAATGCATTTGTATTGATGTTTCACGGCATTGGTTTTCATTTTAAAGATTTGTCTGCTCATAGGCACCGTTTTACTCTTGGTGGTGTAATAAAGGTATATTTATTACATCGTACATTGTGGTTCATGTTTTCTTTTTATCGCTTTGCTGGGAAGACAATGCACTACCTTGCATTGCATTCGAGAAGTTACTTATGCGTTCGAATGAAGAACCATGTCTCATGCATGTAACCCGTGTAAACATGAACAATGCAGTATGAGCCCTAAACTGCATACTGTCGTCGTCGTCGTAACGTTAGACTTCATTGTAGAATACTCACTGTCAGTATTCATGCATTGCGTACTGCGTTTCACTCGGCCACGGAGCACGATCTGCCTCTTCTCAGGTACAGAGGCCATCTGCCTAAATCTACCTTCTCGGACAAACTCACTGACTTTGACAGCGTGTTTCATCTTTTCAAGTAATACATTCAATCACTGTTCTAGGTTATTGAAACATGGCAATTGGGGATACCAAAACGAGTACTTGTGGCTTCCTTCGCGAAATGAGGCTCTGATTGCCGTCATCGAGACGTCATTCGACGTTGAATTCGTGCGGTGCGATAGATGAGGGTGTCGATGCGTCGTAGGCGCCGAGTGTCTATAGTTGGTACTCGAGGTTGGGGTCAACTGTGCGTAAGGTTGATTCTTTTGTGCTCTCTGTGAACTTCCATTGTCACTCCATCTTTATCACTTCGCTGTTGTCTTTTCTCACGTGAAAGAAATCCACGCATCTCCGGAGACATCGGACTTGGGAAAGCCCTAGGCCCCTTACACATTACGTCACCTGGACTTGGTGTCTTAACACATAAATGCATTTTGTTCTGCCCCAGGCTCTATACAGCGGACAGTTGGCCAGGAGGGGAGGGATTCGAGGGGAAAAAAACGAACATGGCGCTTGCCGAAAGTTGCAGTGTACGAGTGTTGAAATGGCTAAGTTTTAAGGTGAAAGCCTCATCCTGAGAAACATTGATTGAGAAAAAATTTTCCGCATATCCCACGCACTGTGGGAATCAATGAGGTTTAAAAAAAACTTCTGGAGTGGAGGTCCCCTATACGCGCCCACGCGAGCGTGTGAAGCCTGGGAAACCGGTTGGCAGCCATCTTGCTCCAGGCAAGAGGCAGCGCAGCTTGAGCGCGGGCAACGTAATTGTGAGCTTCCGCGGGGGCGTTTCAGCATGAGAACGGGACAGTTAGTGTCACTTATTTGACCGAATTTTCTTTTGTCCTGCAAGACTGAAGAAGGCAGTTTTTACGCCATAGTACATAGGCTGAAGCGTGCCTGATAACACGTAGAATTCGCTTCCAGCGTTCCCGAAGTAAAGCACATGGTGGAGTTAATAAGTGGTACATAAAATTTTATTGAGCCCCGGCTTTTAAAGAATTTCAAAAGAAAACAAGAAAATATACAATGTAGTTTATACGTGAATCGATAAAGCAACAAATTCCACAATAACTTCAAAGTGCATCATAATGCAGACAGTAGCGAAACTAACCGTATGAAACACGCGCCCTTAAATAAATTGGACCAACTCCCCGAAGGGAACCCTGATGGGATGCGAAGCAGCAGCGTTGCGCACGGGTGGCGTCACGGGTTGAACGGCGCTAACGCGGGTGCTGCGGTGAGCGCTGGAAGATTCGTTTGGTCGTGGTAGCAACATTTATTGCCAGTGTGTGAACGTGGGGGCCAAGCCCCCTACATGGTACGTAGGTGCTCCCTCAATGTGAGGGGGCACCCTTACAAAGCGAAGGAAAGTCCCTGAAGCGCAATCCTCTTCATCGCGCAGGAGATGATCCGGCGCTGATCGAAAGCAGAAGTGCTGGTCATGATGGACTCCCAGTAAGACACCGCCACAGCCGGTGATGGGGGATGAGGGAAGGTGGGGCATGTGAGGAGGATGTGTAGGAAATCTCCTGGTTTGCCGCAAAGTTTGCATGAAGAGAAGAATTGGTCTGGGTATCGGGCGTTTAGTAATATGGGGTATGGAGCAGTTTGAGTTTGTAGGCGTCGCCAATGTGCGGCCTGTGCTATGGTTAGGGATGGGGCTGGGGGGTGTATACTCTTCGTTGGTCCCGATAGTACGAGAGAATATCTCGAAAGGAGAGCAGGCGCTCCTCGGCCGGTGGAGGGGGCTCCATTTCTCCTGCCCGGAATGTGAGACCTCGGGCTAGGGAATGAGCCTCCTCGTTGCCAGGGAGGCCGGCATGTGCTGGCGTCCAGACGAGTGTTATGGAACGCTGGGGCTGCCAGAAGCGTAGTAGGCGAGCAGCGGTGCGGGAAATGAAGCCATTGGCATAGTTCAGGATAGCTGATTTTGAGTCGCTTATGATTGTGGAGGCAGATGTAGAAACAAATGTTTGAAGCGAAACTCGGTGTAGCGTTTACTGGTGTAAACGTTTGTTTGAAACGCAGACACGGGAGGCGAGCGGGCGTTGGAGCCGGCAGCTGCGGCGCTCCGGCGGGTGAGGGAGATAGTGACGTACGCGCGCACCTGCGAGGGAAGCGTGACGTCAACGCCCAGCTGCGGCGTGACGTACTTCGCACCGCTCCAACACCTGCGCCGAGGGAAGCGCGTTGCCTCGCGTTTGTGCGGACGGAGGGACAGCGTTACACAGGCTAGTCAAAGAGCTGCTTCGCATCTAAAACTAAACGCAGCAAAAAAAAAAAAGATACGAAAGCAGATTAATTGACTAGCTTGCTGCAACTATTGTTTACGCTCGTTTACAAATTTTTAAAAATAACAGTCTTTGTCAGCCGCGCCCTTACTGCACTCTGGGAGTTTTAAATGCGAACTATTTCTTAGCGAACCTTTGGCACATTCAGCGTTTCTATCTACGTATCTATCTATCTAGCCGCCTACGTCTGCGTGCTCTCATGATCGTCTCCTTGACTTGGTGTAGACCAAAATCGGCATGGGAGGGTAAGAGGATTTGACGAATATGACTGTCGTGAATAACGGAAAAATCCTTTCGCGTACGTCGTCAAACCCTTTCCTCCAGACGCGTGTGGCACATAGCCGTTTACCACGGGCCGCGGTGTACGGTTATGTGCCACAGGTGATTGACAGTATATCTACCCAGGAACGGCGAGAACAGACATTAGTAATTTAAATGCGAGAGCGTTAAGAAAAACCGACATCGGCAGCGCTGACCCGACAAATGGAAAGAATAAATATTAGGATCACAGCACGAATCGAACCCAAGCATTCTGCGTGACAATCAAGTATTCTACCACAGAGGCACGCCAGGTGGCTGGTTTGGAAAAACAGCCTATGCAGGCGTAACGTCGGTGCAACGTCAAGTGTGGTTGTGGTGCTGGCCATCTAATTTTGCAAGAAAGCAATACACAGTACGTATTTACTCCTACGATACAGGCGTCATATCAGATTAACGTCTGTGGTTCCAGTGTTGGCTCCACTTTTATAGCAGTGTAATAAACATTACATTTGTATTCCTATATTTCAGCAAGCTATATTGAAGCATTCCTCTACCCAAGAGGAATACATTAACAAAAGTTACGTATGATATCCACATGGTTACACCATAAAGTGCACTTAGTTTCGATAACATTGACGTATGTACTCTAACGTGAGGGCTGACGTTACGTTGCACCATAAGGTTACCCTTTAAACGCCATTGTTGTCGACGTGCCTGGTAAGCCCACGATGTGCACACAGCCACTACACTTGCAAAAACACGTTGATCCACGTCGTAACGCTTGGCTCAAAGCCATAAAATACAGCATAGAAGTACTCGCTGACTGCTTCGCATGAAACAGATTCCCACAACGCGTGGGATTTGCGAATTTTTTCCGGTTGATTTCTTTTGAAATGTAGTGAAGCCTGATTTTACAGCGAAAGCTGTTATCAGATCACAACGGCAGTGGGGTAGTTGTCCCCCGCCGCCGCAGGTGTCCGTAACCACTATCGCGCGAAATAAGAATACTCGCGTGGCAGTCGAGTATTCTACCACAGAGCCACGCTAGTGACTGGAACTCCTTTGCAAAAACATCCTTACAGGCGTCATGTCGAGAAAGGAATCGCGTTAAATGTGTAATATAGCGTGTCAGAAGAGTAAAATAACTACCAGTCGTCACACAATGCTAATTGCGCTACAAGTGACCGGGTCGTTATTTCAAATCCATTACAAAAGGCTCAGCCATAATTCTTCATAGTCATCAGCCACAGGCAGCATCAGCAAAGTTCACATAATTCCTTACTGATGTGTAGAGGGCGCCTCGCTATCCGCGGAAAGACGAATAATGGCATAGTGAATGCTTCCCTACTTTACAAAATTATGATTTGCGGCGTAGTGGGTACCTTGCAAGTGTACTTGTATTGGTTTCCCCAAGAGAGCATAGAACGGGCTCTAGAAAGGCCGCTCTTCCAGCTTTCGCTGTGACTGTGCTGCGCGCTCCGCGCAGGCCCGGCGTTTTTTATGTACAGCTTGGCAATCTTCGACAAATTCTAAATGTGGTTATCTAGTGGATCGCAGTCCAAAAAAAAATGTTACATCCACAACACTCGCTTGTCACCAAAGGAGTGGAGTAATTCGCCATCTGTGGAACTTCCGCGCGGGCTCAAGCGACGACCCACACGTTTTCTGCCTGGAGCAATATGGCGGTCGTCGGCTTCAGCGGCGGCGCGCCGCCTCCACTCCAGAAGATTTTTTTAACCTCCTTGGTGGGAATCGATGTAATAAGAAGCAGCCAGCACAGAGTTGCATACATCGCCTTGTTTCTCTTTGAGGAAAATGAAGTCATTCATGTCATGACATCTAGTACACTATATATCCCATGATTGTCATGCATGCATGCATGCATGTACAACTTTTATATAACGAAACGTATATTCTGGTATATACAATGCATGACCAGTTATTTATGTTCGTCACGCACTCATATCGTGCAATACCAATTGCCATACGCGGAAGTGCACCAAGACAGTGTCATGTAAATCATGCCGCACATGACATGCATATTAGAATTTTTGTGTTAGGAGCTGCCATTTATGTTCGTCATGCAGTCACGTCACGAAATACCACTGATGTATATCAAGCTAGGGAAACGGCCGCGAGCGCACCATGAGCGTAACATGCAAATAATGCTTTAGTTCAAATGCATATCATAATTGTCATGACACCACCTGCCATTAGTGTTTATCATACAGTGGCGTCGCGCAGTACCAATATTGGTTTATGTCAAGCTAGTGAAACAGCCGGGAGCAGACCATGAGCATAGCATGTAAATCAAGCCCTACACGACATGCATGTCATGATTTTCATGTTACCAACTGTCACTTATGTTCGTCGTACAGTCATGCCACGATATACCAAATTTAGGGTATACCAAGCTAGCGAACCTGCCGCGAGCGCACCATGAGCGTGGCATGTAAATCATGCTGTACATGAAATGTATGTCATGTTACCACCTGTCATTTATGTTCGTCATACGGTTACGCAATGCCAGTTTTGGTGTATATTAAGCTGGGGAAACGGCCGCGAGCGCACCATGAGCGTGGCATGAAAATCATACTCTTCATGAAATGCATGTCATGATTATCATGTTACCAACTGTCACTTATGTTCGTCGTACAGTCAGGTCACGATATACCAATTTTGGGGTATACCAAGCTAGCGAACCGGCCGCGATCGCACCATGAGCGTGCCATGTAAATCATGCTGTACATGAAAGGCATGTCATGATTGTCATTTTACCCGCTGTCATTTATCTTCGGCCTACAGTCACGTCACGCAATACCACTTTTGATGTATATCAGCTAGCAAAACAGCCACGAGCGCGCCATGAGCGTGGCATGTAAATTATGCCCTACACAACATGCATGTCATGATTTGCATGTTACCACCTGTCATTTATGTTCTTCATACAGTCATGTCACGAAATACCAATTTTGGCGTATATCAAGCTAGCGAACAGGCCGCGAGCGCACCATGAGTGTGGCATCTAAATCATGCTGTACACGAAATGCCTGTCACGATTGTCAAATTATCACTTTTCATTTATGTTCGTCGTAGAGTCAAGTCACGCAATACCAATTTTGGTGTATATCAAGCTAGCGAAACGGCCGCTAGTGCACCATGAGCGTGGCACGTATATCATGCTGTACATGACATGCATGTCATGATTTTCATGTTAAAACCTGTGATTTGTGTTCTTCATGCAGTCACGTCATGCAATACTAAATTCTGTACATGTCAAGATAGCGAAACGGCCGCAAGCGCACCATGAGTGGGGCATGTATGTCATGACGTACAGTACGGTCCTCTGTTAAAGGGAACACTCCAATGAGCACCTTTCATTTTGCTGGCCCTTTAACAGCAAGTGGACAGGGAAACATTGTTCATGCACTGCACGAGTCTGTCAAAAAGAGGCAGGACCGTCAACCACCAGTAGTTTTATGCAAATCTAAGCCACTATGTGTTTGCCAGAGAGCGTAATCCAAACATGCCCTGCACGCGAGTGTTCCCTTTAACAGTGGACTAGTCTGTACATGACATGCATGTCATAATTTTCATGTTACCACCTGTCATTTATGTTCGCCATACAGAAATGTCTCCTCGTACCAATTTTGGTATATATCCATTTAATTAAACTGCCGCGAGCGGCATGAGACCATGTAATGTAAATCATACTGTACATGACATGCGTGTCATGATTTGCACGATAGGACCTATCACATATATTTGTCATACACTCTTGTCACGCCATACAAATTTTAGCAAACATCAAGTTAACGAAACGGCCGCAAGAGCACCAACACCGTGGCGTGTAAATCATGTCGTTCATGACATGCATGTCATGATTTTCATGTTATGACCTCTGGTTTATGCTCTTCATGCAGTCATGTTATACCATACCAATTCTGGTATACATCCCATTAACGAAACGGCCAGGAGAGCACAAAGTCGTAGGCGGATAGATAGATAGATAGATAGATAGATAGATAGATAGATAGATAGATAGATAGATAGATAGATAGATAGATAGATAGATAGATAGATAGATAGATAGATAGATAGATAGATAGATAGATAGATAGATAGATAGACAGACTAGATAGACAGATAGATAGACAGATAGATAGATCAGATAGATAGATAGATAGATAGATAGATAGATAGATAGATAGATAGATAGATAGATAGATAGATAGATAGATAGATAGATAGATAGATAGATAGATAGATAGATAGATAGATAGATAGATCTCCAACAACTGTTGCTCTCTGTTGCACTCGAAGAGAAATGAATGTTTGACCATTTGCAACAGTTAATTTGCTACTCAAATTGCGAACATTATTGTTTAATTCGTATTCAAAATCGCAGGTATTCAAAATCGCGGATCTGCAAATGTGCGAGATGGATATACGCGTTGGTTAAACGACAGTATGTTCTCCAAGCGACTAATGCAAATCCTGCATGAAAAAATCCTGCAGGTCATCGACATTTTCATATATATAGACAAGCGGGCCTAAGCCTAACTGTGCGATCTTGCTGAATCGCAGTTCAATTTCCAGCGAATCCGTTTCAGGTATATGCGTTAAGAATTTTAACGCTTGCGCCGCGCATGACTCGTGGCGCGCGGCCTTACCAACAAGGACAATGGTAACCCCGTCGCCAAAGTAAGGCGAGGCTGCCTGTTTACCACTTCAATGCATGCGTCGGGCAGAAAAAGTATACGTGCAAACGACAGCCTGCATTATAACTGCATTTTCCATGGCACTATCGGATTAACTGGAGTTGTAATGGTTCTTGTATAAATTAAGTGGCTCTTTAGGGTGGTTTGTTGGGTAAGTTGGTATACATAGTTCTAGTCAAAGGGAATGTCAGCAGCACCAAAAGAAGACAGGAACAGGAAGGATGCTGGACTATCCAACATCCTGTTCTTGTCTCTGTTTTCTTGTCTCGGTTTCTCCATTTTTCTATTGGTGCTGTTCGCATTCCCTTTGCCTATATAGAAATTAAGTGGCGTGTAGCCGCTTCCTCAGCTCGTCTATTCACGTATAGATTCCGTACCTTGCGCTTTTACACGTAACTTCGTGACCGGCGTTAAGCTTTCTGTCCACATTCCGAAACGTTGACATGCTGAGTCCTCAGATAAACTTCCACTTCGGAATAATTGGTCGCGGTGATTTTCATGCGAAGCAGGGAACATCGCTGTGCGTCTCTAATAATAATATCTGGGGTTTAACGTCCCAAAACCACGATATGATTATGAGAGACGCCGTAGTGGAGGGCTCTGGAAATTTAGACCACCTGGGGTTCTTTAACGTGCACATAAATCTAAGTACACCGGCCTCAAACATTTTCGCCTCCATCGAAAATGCAGCCGCCGCGGCCGGGATTCGATCCCGCGATCTTCGGGTCAGTAGTCGAGCGCCATAACCACTAGACCACCGCGGCGGGGCGCTGTGCGTCTCTAAGCGGAAGTTTCAATCTTATTCGAGTTGTTAACCTTCATCAACGACTCGATCACCATTCTTCTAATCCGTCTTCCTTTTTTTTTCTTTTTTTCTTTTTTAACGCGAAGGCACGTTTGGCTAGGTTGTGGCGGATCGCGCCCGTAGACGCGTAGAACAACAAATTCGGCGCCCCTCGACACAGCGTCCCCTCGCCATTGCCGACGCTTCTTTAGCAAGTGTCGCGACACTCGGCGGCGGCACATCCCACCTATCGCTGTGCGCCTTTGTCTCGTGACGTAGAGATCGCGCTAGAGTTCTTATCGGCAGTTGCCCTTTGCACTCGCTATGCGACGGGACATACGCGTACCGTTCGCTCGGAGGAAGAACAGCGGGGAATCGAATGCCAACGCGCACCGAAGGCTAGAAAACTGACGTGATGCCGCTGCTGCTGAACGTGCAGCCAGCCGCTGACTTCGCTGACTTCCATCTTCACGGTAGTGGAAGGGCTCTGAATTTTGCTCGCTTCATTTGCATCCTAAGTAGCTGAAGAAAGAACACGAAGTATTCGGGCCAGCGTATACGCTTCCACGCGTTCCTTTTTTACCGCGTAATAAATCATCGCTCCCAGACGCAATTTAGCAACACGCGGAGTTGAGGCATTTCTAGTCGTGTTCGACACGGCGAACGGTCACGAATGCTTGAGTCGCAAAATCTAGATACGTGCGCGCCTGGCCAATCGTTCACTGCAAACGCACCAAACGAGCCGTGTCCGCACGAGCGTACACAGCTAAATTCTGGGTCGATTGTACGTGCTCCAGCGTTTCCCGACATTCGTTTTATCTTATTTTCTTGAGGAAAAATGAATAAGAAAACTCGGCCGGCGAAAAAGGACCCGGAGGCGGTCTTTGATTGAAGCTGAGCCTGTGTATATACACGTACGAGGTAATTCGGTTCCAATTAGTGCCGGCCACGATTGTGCAGAAAGCACGTAAATATGCTTATATGCAAATGCTCGCCTTCTGAGCTGTAACAGTCGAGGCAACAAACACGGTAATCTGTTTCCCCATTTCATTTACGGAGATTCGAACGTGCACGGTTTATTCTGTTCTTTTTTTTTTCGGTATACCAGTCTCTCTCTTCTCGCTCACACAGTGGGTCGCCATGTGGAGACAGAAATCGCGAAAACGCAGAATTAAAGAAAAAAAACCGAAAAAAAAAACGTATTTCCGCGATAAATGGGAAACCTCGTAAACGCGCGAATCTCACTGAGGAGGAAAAAAAGACCGATGGCGGAGTTTGGCCTTGTTTCGTGATTCCATACGGTTGTCCTTCTATACAACTACGTTGTCGCAGTTGCGCGCAGCAAAATAAAAAGGAGGTCGTGATTTTATTTTTGTTTTTTTAATCACAACGATGTAAAAATAGAGAACTGCGCAAAAAGAGTTAGCAGCAGGCGGCCGTATTGTCGACGAGCGTGCATACTTTTGTCATCTGTAACAAGAACAGTATACGTCTCGATACGCGAGATGTGAGTGTATTCAACTCGGGAGCTAAAGAGTGCTGTAATGGTGATCTATAGCTTGTATGGGTGTGGGCGTGCTTGGTACGGGGAGTATTAGTTGTTGAGACAGAATGGTGTACGAATTTAATAGTGCCAGAAGTAGTGAACAGATTAGGATATAGAATACTTTTGCAAAGGGTTTTTTTGTTTCTTTGTTTTTTTTAATATGCTGAACGGTATTTCGCAACTTTAACACGCCATAATATATAGTACCCGCCGCGTTAGCTTGATGGATATGGTGTAGTGCTCCAACACGCCAAGTCGCGGGTACGATTCCTGGCCGCGGCGGTCGCAGTTCAGTGGGGTCTCAAGGCAGAAACGTTCGGGTACACCGTGCCTTGGGTACACGTTTAAGTATCCCTCGTGGTCGAAATTAGTCTGCAACCCTCCGCTATGGTGACGCTTATAGCTGCGTACGTATAAGAGGCGTCAAGCCCCACAACTTTAACTTAATGTTAACAAGTTTTTTGTAGTTACACCATGCACTTTATTGTAGCGCAAATTTATGAATAAATAAGCAGGTTGTCCACAGAATGATGTCAACTTGGAGCTTACGAGGTCGTGAGTTATATTGGAATAAATATTTCAATTTAAATTTCAATTGTATTTCCCGATTTTACGAGCCGGATGGAAGAATTTTCGATACAAGCTGCCCAAGAACAGCTTGACGAGTCTAAAAAAGTCAGCACGAGTCAGCAGGGAGGCAGTAGTAGAGCTTATACAATTGCAAAACAAAGACAAGTACACAAAGGAAACATCAAGGAATACACGAAGCAGCAACATGTACACATAAGTACACTTAAAGCATGTTATTTCAATACATAGTGTGAAGCTGTTCGAGCGAAGAGGAAAACAAATCGAACTAAATGAGAGCATAGCTATTAAGGAGAGACTGAAGAGCATAATGAAGGCGTTCTTTTCCAATATTAAGTCGAGGTGCCGGCACTTTTCATTCCTCGCCACGTCTCGTGGGATATCTGCTTTATTCCTTAGTACTGCTAATTTCCCGAGCCTGGTTATATTGTTTCTCATTTCCAATTTAAAGATGGTACTAAGGTGACATTTATAATGGTTGCGTAGCTGAATCACTCTAGAGTGACTAAAAAAAGTCAATTTTCATTACTATAGTTTTGTTCGTCAGCTGTGTTTCTTCTTGCTTTATTTTTTCGCCTATTTCCCGTCCCGTTACAGAGGGGCTCGCGGCCGCCGCCGAGAGATGGCGTCACGTCCACATGTACCCAAATCCGGGGAATTCCCGGCATTTAATGCCGGATCTGGACTAACGGCCCATCCACACCGCTAGAGCAGATCACGTTTACTCTCTCTCGTTCTCTCTTCCAGATTGGCTATTTCTAAATGGATACTGACTGTTGTCCATGAAACGGGCTGTCCATACATCAGCGCACACTGATTTGACAGAGGCTTAGAGCTCGCGAGCTGGCAGACCAGCACCAATCATGCACGCTGGCTGTTTAGCCCTGTCCAATTAGTATGCCCAGAAAAAGACAATCCCTTCAGTGGGACTTACTTAATCCCCTTCCCCCAGCGTAGGATAGCAAACCGGACGCGCGTCTGGTTAATCTTCCTGCATTTCCTTCTTTTTTCTCCTCCTCCTACGGAATACCACACTTGCGGTGTCACTCTGAAAATTCATTCAAAGTGGATACACGGCCTAAATCATGAAATACGATTCCTTAAGTGCAAAACATGAGCGGAATTTCTTTGAAATAGACCATTATGAAATATTATTTCTCGACAAGTAATGTCCTCCGATTGAAATAATCGAGCTGAACGGCTATTATGCTTTCTGCAGCAAACGACTTTTAAAAATTCTGTATTGCTTACACGACAAAAGACGAAAAATCCTTGAACAGGGGTTGTCGCTCTAGCCGATGTTTCGGCAAGTGGTCTTGTCTTCTTCAATGCAGCTGCCTTGAAGAAGACAAGGTCTCGTCAATACTCCCCATCTTCTCCTGAATTTCTGCCTTCTTTGAAATCACACAAGAAAAGAGTCCCCTGCATACGAGTGGGTGTGAGTGCGTGGCTCCACTTTACTTATACCAGTCGTATTCCACTGGTCTTTTCACGCAGTGAGCATTTATGCCAACGGTACACTGGATGACGTTATTCTTGGGGGTATACGGGGACCTGTACCTGTTTACTTGCTTAGAAAGGGCAGCGCAAAGACACGAGGACGAAGAAACAGAGTAGACGCCATGGGCGCCGACTAACAACTGGTCTTTATTGCCATCACCCGAACAAATATATGTGCCAAAAATACACAGCTGGGAAAAAGCTAAAATTCATATCGACAAGGCTGGTTTAACCAGTGAAATAAGGGATAAAAGCGACCTCTAAAAGATCTCATACATGCGCAGTGCATAAAGAAACAAGCTAGGAAAATAATCCACCACACATTAAAAAAAACCATTTGGCAAGAAAAAGGTTATCATTACATGTTGGATAAAAATGAAAATCAAATAAAACCTCTCATACACACAATCTCTGCGTCATACAAGGAAATGGATGGCCTGCTAACGCATTTTTCACCTGCTTCGCGTATGTGTCTACTCTGTTTCTTCGGCCTCGTGTCCTTGCACTGCCCCTTCTAAACAAGTATCATGCACCAACTAGCCCAAACCAAAGCCCTGTTCGACCTGTTCCTGCCGTATTATTTCGTCATTTTGGAGTTTGTGCGCTTTGTGCAACCTACACTAATATGTTCTTGATATTTTTTTTAACACGAAAGTGTTTTATGCTGGGGTCCACCACGACTCCACTGACGCATTTCCGTCACGGATATGACGTTGTAAAATATAAAGACTAACAGATGGCAAAGACAAAAACTAGAAGAAAAAGTTCCGTCACCGGGTGTCGGACTTACGACCCCTCGCTCCGCAGCGCGCGGCGCGAAACGATTAGGCCACAGATGGTACGTTCTTCGCCATGCTAACGGCGAGCTATTTATATACATCATTTGCCGGTGGCGGTACCCAGATATCTGTGGACACATCAGCGTGTTTTCGTTATCACTAGCGAGATGGCGCGAAGGGCCCGAAGAGTGCGCTTTAAAGATCGACGCCCCACGCGTCGCGATGAGAGCGCGCTTCTACAGGGCGTGGTCGCTCGTGAGCGCGCTTATCCCTTGATGGCGGTGGTTTGTACGTCTTGTGCTCTCACCGCAAGTTTGCGTTGAGAGCACGAAGGTCACTTCGCTCACTGCAGCGGCCGCTTTTGAGAAAGGAGCGCGCTGCTCACACAAAAATAAGTTACAACTGTGACAGTTCGCGCTCATCCTGTGTTTGTTCGTTACGTGCGTCCTTTCTGCTTGAGCAGCGCGTCGCAAGTCTTGAGCTGCTAGCCATTCTTCTCGTGACATTACAATTTGTTGCTATAACATTCATTCCTTCACCGTTGGGGTGAAAGAATGCCAAACAGACGCTCAACTGTACGTCTGTGAAGACACGTTTAGCTTTCATGTTATACCGATTCCTATGAGAGAAGGATCAGCCATGATTTTTTCTTCTGCAGGCGTTATTTCATAGTTTCCTCGCATATGGTGCGAACATTTGCGCACATGCTACAGAACCGTGCCTTGCGCAGTAGTGCTGCACGGCTGCATTGAAGGTCGTGGTCATTGTTATAAATGTGAATGAATACTTATTGTTAGTCCACGTTCTCGTATCCTCTCCGTTGCACATAAACGCACACGTTGAAAGAACTTTGTCCATGGAATAATGCGCGCAAACGTGCTATAATTGATGTGCGCGTAAAAAAGAAAGTATGTTTTTGAACTAACTCTCCTTTGTCCATTCTTTAGGAACTCGTAAAATATTGAATTAATTCTCGAGTATATATAACTCAGCACGTTAGAGTAGTTAGTGTTCGCTGTGGCGAAAGTAGTTCAGTATTGTTAACGTACTTTATGAATTAATGACACGATTGTGAGTGCGCAACGCAACGCACGAAAGAATAGTGATTACGTACGGGGGCTGGTATTTTCTAGTCTGGATTTTAAGTGAGACAAAATGCATGAAGACGTCGGTTCTTTGTATAACGATTAAATGGATGAATGGAATTTCGCAGTTTTCGATGTACACAGTAGGCGTGTAGTATAGTTTTTAAGAAATGTTCCCGTCTGCAGTTCCTTCTCAGTCTGGTGTGCAATTGTGAAAGGTAAAAAAAAACAGATATCCTTTGCGAAGCTTGAAATCTTCAGAGGCCTAAAGCTTTTGCGTGCGCTTTATTTATTTATTTTTTCTGTTCATAAGTATCTTAAGGGTGGTTTATGACGCATGTTATTAAGTGCGACAGCTCTTTATTCTTGTTCTGGTTTGTGAAGCCTCTGGCGTGTAATACGTAGCTGAACGATTCATAATCATACGGATTACGCGATAGCGGATTGTTCTTAGTGTTTACACTGCTTCGTGCAACTCTCTTTGAGAAATCTCCTGCTGGTCATATTCCTAGCGACGCAAAAAAAAAAAGGTTTCAATATTCGAAGTAGCAAATCCCCACTGGGAACTGTGAGATGGTACGCAAGCATTGTTTGTGATTGCATCATATAACCAACACATGGAAACCCTAGCCAGCTTTAGTTAATACTAATCTACATTATACCAGTGCTAACCAGTGTTTTAGAGCAAATAAATGCGCGGTGGGCCAGGTCCTGATGGCACGCGAGTAGATACAATATATTCAGGTGCATGTAGTGTGCGAGTGAATACGATAAAGCCGCGACACCGCTCGCCGTTCGCAGCTTTTCGCAAATCGCAACTGCAGGAAGAGCAGGGGTACAACGCGTTGCGTTACAGATGCACATACGCGAGGTTTTCCGATGGCATAGTTGTCTTTGAATGAGTGTGCATCAAAAGCACCAATAAAAATTCTGGAGGGGACCATAAGCATTGCCTCAGGTGTCTGTGTGTCCCGGTGTATTCCTCAGATTACCCTCGTGTTTCGTGCGCTGCCGAAGCGGATCTCGGAGGCCACGTATAAAGAAGCGCGTGGTTGAGGTCTGCTCCGCCAGGTGTCGCAACTATCCCAGCCGCTCACAATAATTCGATGAACTCAATCAATCAATTCCCGTTTATTATCCTGACAGTTTATTGGTCCTTATCTTAAAGAAATTTACGCTCCGATATGATATGTACCCAATATAACTCTTAACTTCGACCAGAACTACCGATTACTATTTTTTAGAAGACCTTTTATGAACATTCGGAAAACCGGAAGTGCTTGACCGTAAGTTTTTGGAAGAGAAACAATATTGTGACCTGTGGCTCATGCCAGGCACGTAGCCAGAATTTTTTTTCGGGGGGGGGGGGGGGGGGGGCCCAAGGCCTAATTGCTCGAAAGAAAGTATTTCCATGGCAAAAATAAAACAAAAGTTGCCCGGGAATATAGAAGGACGGACGAATTTCGGGGGGGGGGGCGGGCCCCCCGGGCCCCCCCCCCCCTTGCCTACGTGCCTGGCTCATGACACTAATAAGCGGGAAAAGACGCATATAGGTGAGCCCCAAAGTTTATGCACTATGCCTTTGTCATCTGTTACCGGAACGGCGGGTCCCGACGGAACAAGAGAAGCCACACAGCAGAGCCCCGATACTCTATGGCTCATGGACGTGTTGTCCTCTTGGCATTTAATGTGGGGGTAAGAAAAAAAAAGTCACAGTTTCGCCTCAAGGGCGAGGCAATGAATGCGATAGCAAGAAATTCGAATGTCACAGCAAGAGCAGCAAGCAGCTAGAAACTTGCTGCGCGTTTCTCAGGCACAAAGGACGCAGGAAAAGAAAACACACAAGGCGAGTGCGAACTAACAACTGTCACAGCTCGACAAATGCAGCCGGCTGCTCAAACACAAAGAAGGAGGCACGAAAATAACGCACAGGTTTACATAGGACGAGCGCGAACTGTCACAGTTGTCACTTCAACTAACCCCCACTTTCGCTCTTCTAGCTATCAGATCAATGCTTTCGCAAACGCGGCCGCTTCAGCGAGCAATGTGACCTCCGTGTGGTCTATAGCTTCAGCGGAAACTTTGCGGTTAAAGTGCACAAGACATACAAAACTCCCGCGCAAGAGATAATCGCGCGAGCATGGTCGACCACGCCCTGTATGTCAAAGTACAAGTCGAAGGCGCACATCCCAAATCCGGCGAAACACTAAACAGTTTTAGAGTTGGGGACCCAAGCAATTTGCGAGCCGCCAGAACGCATGCGCACAACGCCATCCACTCTCGGGCTCTTGCGCTCGCGTTGTCCCAAGACCCTGCAGCGCCTTCCTTTGGGTGGCAAACCAAACCACAGAGCGCAGGACCTTAAGAAAAGTAAATAAAGACGGCGCTTGGCAGTGGCACGTGCAGCCACGGCTCGCGTTCCCTGCTGGCGTCGATTCTGGTCACTAAGATAAATATTCATTTGGCTATAGTTCGTACGTATTCCTGAGGCTAAAATTACAGCGCAAAGGCACTTCTTTGTCCTTCTTACTTCTTCTTTACTTCTTTGTCCCTGCACCCATCTGAATATAATTTCATGTCTCCGTGTATCTAATACACTATCATCCTTGTTACACGTTTTGGTTTAGAGCTATTGTTGTGCGCGCATGTACAGTAAGATTGCCTTGAGCTTATATGTGCGTTGGTTATGAAAGAATAAAGCATTTATTAGTCAGCGCTTGTGTCATACGTTTTATTTCTTCGTGGGTGTCTTGCTCGTTTGCGCTGTAATTTCAGCCTCATGATTCTGGTCGCGGTGTAACATATACACAGTGATTCTGGTTCAGCTCTCTCGTTTCTTCCCTCCTGTGGCATAAGCCTACAAGAGTCAACGCGTTCCCACTAGCTCGCGCTTCCACGAGCCACGGGACGCTTTTCTTTTAAAGACGATAGTCTTTCTTGGGGAACTTAAACGCAGAAATTTTGGTCTGTCTTTCTGTTTGTCGGCACGTCACTCGATTCAGCCACCCGGATAAAGTTGAACCACTTGCCCAAGGTCCAGCCACCTTGAACGGATGACTAGGTTCATACTTGTGTACATTGTTGATCAAAAAGCAAACATTACGCATACCTGAGGCGCAACACCACTAGGTAAGTATTAGGTGCTGTGTTCCTTTAATAGAAAATACATAGGTACGTAATTCTAGAGACCCTAGTTTCTTAAGCTGCGCTGAAAATGCGACTGCGCTGAAACTTGTCTTCCTCCGTGCCCTCTGCACGAGCTCATTGTTGTGTTTCGGTTTCGGTTCCGTACTGCACTGTATGAATGCCATGGGGTGCCGCTCTGGCATTCCTGTTTTACTCAGGCGACGTGTAAATAAAAGAGTGTGTGGAGAGCACTCGTTGAGTGCGGACGTTCCTTCTGCTTCGGCGCTTCCCGCCAAACCGCGTGTTCGGGCTGGCTGGCGTCCCCGCCGGTCGCGTTGGTCACCGCCGGTCTTCTTCTGCTGCTGCGCCGGGACTACCAGCCCGCATCACAGCACTCATGTTTCCCGACGTATTGCCAGATGGCGTCCATATCTCACGCAGGGCCTCTTCTATCGTCTTTAAACGGCATTTGCAGCGAAGCACGCAGATACGCGGCCAATTTTTTTCCCTCGCCGACTAGCCACGAGTGGCGTGGCACTACAACCCCAAAATGGAAAACTAGCGTAGGTCGCCAGCAATACGACGCAAACGCAGCGCGGGCGACGATGCAGCATAGCCCGCGTCTCGCACTATTTTAATTTCGCCACGTGGGGCGTCCCGTGCGTTTCAACCAACGCCGCGTGCGTTTGTATTCTGCCGTTAGTATCCTGGAGAACGAATGAGGCGTGGTGTAATTCAATAAAGGAAAAAAAAGAGGCATGGCGTAATTGTCTTAGGCAGAGAGCTGCGGAGCGAGGGGTCGCAGGTTCGAAACCCCGGTCGAGCCCATCGGAATTTTTTCTTATGAATTATTTTTATTTGTGGCTTTTATTTATATATCCCCTTCAGGGCACAACGTCCACATATGTGGACGCAACTTGTTTTTGCCAGCTTTTCGGACTAGTCGGAAAGAAAGGGCAAGATACATTGCGCATAGCATCAATTGAACCTTCTGCATAGTCAACGTGTCTTGACTTAACCACAATTTGCTAAGCCAATGTGCTGAGGTGAAGGCACTAACGTGATCGACGAGTCGCTCAACGTGCCACGTTCCGGGACCAACGTCATAAGCATTACTTTTCTTCGCACGAAATCAACACAACCAAAAACAAATTGCGCATGCATTTTGAGCCAACAATTTGCTTATTCTTATATAAAAATGGAACATCACTGACTCCAGAGTAATTAAATATTCAATTATCCTCTAATTAAGATTAATTAGCTAAACTCGCACAAAACAACATATTAATTTATTTTCTTTCTTGGAATGTAATATTGAGTGCCTTAGAATTACGTTGTGCGAATTTGAGACATTTGCAGACAGTGCATCATAATTCGCGCCTGAAGGGGATATATATACATATACATATCCGGGGCATGACGGCGACGGCGACGGCAAAAATCAGCCGAGAGTGTCCATATAATTGCTATCACAATAAAAAATTGCGGGCACTTTGCACTAAGTCGCGCAAAGCTTGGCTCAGCGAAGCACGGACCTTTTGCCACTCGTACTCCCCGTAGACGGACACGTCTAGCTTCGAGATGCGCGGCTTCCTACTCGGGAGTACGCAGCCAGGAACGTAGCCTCGAACAGGGGCATTTTCACCTCTCTCTCTCTCCACCGCATGTCCAACCGTACGGCCGCACTGCTGCTGGTGTGTGTGGCTTCCCGTGCATTGCGTGGCGCGTGAGAGGTCAGTGTGTTTCCATTTTTCGACGCGCAAAGCAATTGTGCTGCCGAAAATCGAAATGTCGGACGAGAACAGGTTAACACGATACCACTGCGCTGTGTTTGACTGCGACAACAGCTATCGGAAGCGTAGGAGACTAGCAGCCGAGGCACGCGAAGTGCACTATGCTATTAAATGACTTCGCTTCTCATAGGTCGCACGTCTTCTTCTCCAACAAACAGTATGCATATTATATATGGTGTCTGCACTTATGGGCATTTCTTCAAGTCATCACACCAGCTTGTGATTGTGCTTGGATGCAGGTACACTTTATCATCTGTACCGAAGAGAAGGAATGTCAAAGCCGACGGTTAATACACAATATGTTTGGCCAAGAGTTGTTCTCTCATAACATCAACATCTCTGATTCCTATGCTACAGCACATTATTTACAATGCCTGCGGCTAGATAATGCTCGATCTTAGTGCATGGAATTTCGAGATTATCGAATTAGCACTTTCCAATCTACATGATAGAAAGTCCCGCATGACATGTATTCTTTGGCGCAAGTATACTCGCCTCTAACGTTTAGTCGAGAGCACGTACTTTCTCGACTCGTCAATTTTGTGACGATAACTGGGATAGCGCAATGACAACCGCACATTTTTTTTTTCGTGAGGCAACCTGGGTTTCGTGAATAATGGACCCAGGTTCATTAAAGCCAGGTCGTTACCTGAACACGTACGCTCGTCGTAATGCTTCTCATATACTCGCCAAAAAACAAACTGACAATAATGTTACCCAAAACGGGCGCGCTTTGGGCGTATCGCTAGTCGCGGCTGCTCGCGCCGATGCAAACTTACGCCCTGCCGTGCTTCCAAATGTGCAAAAGGCTTATTTTTATTTTCTCATCGTGTTGTTTCTACGCCGAAGTTTGAGCTCACCCGCCGTACATCTGTTTCTTATCCTGCGCAACGATCAGAGCTTCTAACCACGACGACGACAAGAATCAACACCAGCATGAGTGTTTGCGTGAGCTCCCTTCGTTCCATGCACATCGTATTGCAACGTGCCAAGCGGAACCAAATGGTCTGTTAGAGATTAGAGTTACGTTGAACTTGAATAATCGCGGTAAAGAAATTTCCCGCTCGTCTCCATTTGCGTTTCACCGATTACTTCGAGAGTTGTCCTAAAAGCTAACGCTCTTTTATAGTGCGCATTCCAAGAACCCCCAAGGCCAGCTATAACAAAACATACAAACGAATTACCAATTTACACGTGCTGCTTAAGAACTGCATTGGCATTCAACTCATCGTCGGCGCTGCTGCGGGAACGTCTCGTGGGCCCGCCGCTGCTTGCTGTTTCAGCCGTCTTGAAGCTGACAGCCTAGCGCAATACCTTGTGAACTGAGGGTATACGCTGCATACACTGCCGCGGAACCCCACACACCGGAAGGGCGGCGAAACGTCGCAGACGCTAGAAGGTGCTGCGGAGGTTGCGCGCGATGACCCGTCGGTGGGCGTGGCTTAGCTACTGCGCATGCGCGGCTTGGCCAGGTGTTGCGGCATCTGGTCGCTAGACGACGCGATGCTTGCTTCCTCTTTCTTTCTGTCTTTTTTTCTCTGTCTACTTCTCTCTTTCTTTTCCTTTGTGCATTTTTTCTCTCTATTTCTCTCTTTCTCATTCTTTATGTGCTACAATTTGCTCTCTCCTTTCCTCATTTCCCTTCTCCTCACCACCACATCTCTCCTCCTCACGTTAATTTCTCTTTACCACCTCCTTGCTACACTATACTATACAAGACTAGGCTATGCTCTGCTAGCGTGCCTGGATAGCCGAGTGGTTACGACGGTCGCCTTCGGATCGAGGGCAGTTGTGTGCGACATGAAGTGCAAGGGGAGGGTCGATGCCTACATTGTAAATTCATTAAACGAGTTCTGTCGTAATTCTTGTTGTACACGGTTTCCAACGAAACTTATCTGCTATGACATGCCTTCTAGATCAGCTGTGCCATGCAGGGAAGTTAAGTGTTCATAGAACTCTTGACCATCTGCTAAAAACAGCGCCTAAAATGAGGACGAACGGAACACACACACAACTGCAGGACGTGTGCTATAGACTCTTCAGGCCGTACGCTTGAGCAATATCGGACCTTATTATAAAAACAGCGCATCAACACGAGGACAGAATGAAAGAAGCAACGGCACGGGCGCTGTCCCGTTGCTTCTTTCATTCTGTCCTCGTGTTGCTGCGCTGTTTTTATAATGAATGCAAACCAACTTGCCCAAATGTCCGTTCTCTTAAACCGGACCTTACCTCTAGAAGAACGAAGCATCTCAAGGTGTATCGTCAGCAGGCACCCCTGGTGCCAGGTAGGAAGACCTTGCCCCGCACGTTTTCATTCTTATTTTTTTTTTGTCTAGAGTTGTGGGTGTATTGGTACGTTTGCTTTGAGCAGTTGCGCAAAGCAAACATGGCATGTAGTATGTATATAGGTTTCATTCTTGCACAATGATACGAATACGCTTGGTATAAAAAGAGATCAACATAAAGTTCTCGCGTTACGTGCTAGGATCGAGGACGCGGGTTCGATTATCGGCCACGGCTGCCAGGTCTCGATGGGGTCGAAGTGTAAGAACACGTGTGCACTTAGATTTAGGTGCACGTTAAACAACCCTAAGTGGTCGAAATTCATCCGGAGTCTTCCCTACGGCGTGCCTTAGAATCGTATCGTTGTTTTTGCTCGGACACTATTAGTTAATTAAGCTCCTAATTTTAACAAACCTGTAAAGCTCAATATTGGTGACTCTCAATAAATGCTGCCGTATTTAACTGTACAAAAATTTTGGTGGTAGCGAGATGTCGCTGGCTTATCTACGACGTACAACTTAGAGTGAATCGAACAGTCTGGGAATCGGCTAGCTGCGTTCTGTCGTTTACCGTTTTCTATACCATATTTCGAACAAAAAGAGGAAAGTATCTTGTTTCCTCCGTACGCATGTACATCACGTGTTCTGCGCCGCCATGGCTTCGAGTGGCGCTGATTAACAATCCCAGGTTTGCATGCACTTAAATACCCGATAAGTGGACGACGGGACGACCACCGCCTTAGCTCAGTTGGTAAAAGCATCGGGCGCGTAATCCGAAGGTAGCAGGTTCGGTCCCTGCCGGCGGCAAGTAGTCTTTTCGTCCACTTTACTTTCTTCGCACCTATATCACAATTGCTACAATACACTTAAAACAGTCCAATTAACGTACCCTATACCTTCCTTGGCTTCATTACCTGCTGGTTTTTGTTAAGGTTGTGTCATGCAAAGAAAACGAGCCCTCCGAAAATGCCCTTCACTCATACATCGTATCTTGGAACTCAAGCACGCAGCATTTTTTATATACGTGTCCCAGAGCGAACGTCTTTCACAAACCTGCGATACAAATGTATTGCAATAGTGGTAACATTTATGCGGTCTCGTCCATTAGCGCATTGGTATGCGGTGGTGATGTGTTCACCCACCCGACACCTGGAGTAGCGACTCGCGAGCCAGGCAACAAACCAGGCTAACCTTTCCGGGAATTTCATTAAAGGCTATCTATCTATCTATCTATCTATCTATCTATCTATCTATCTATCTATCTATCTATCTATCTATCTATCTATCTATCTATCTATCTATCTATCTATCTATCTATCTATCTATCTATCTAATCTCCCAACAAGATCAGAATATTCGTGAAAGCTGAATATAAGTTTTAAAAATATTACAATTATCACCATCAGACGAAGGGAGCAAATTAACACACGAACACGCACACAGGTGGAATATAGGTAAGACGAGATATTATATGAAGCAAGCCGAGAGGCCTATACCTAGAAGAAGAAGAAGTCGAAACAAGACAAGGGGCAGGGGGGGGAGAAGAGAATAAAGAAGAAGTTCGATAGAACAAGATGGAGTCTCTTGTGTTCATTTAATAAGTGAAGTTTTATTACATATTTTGGCGCAGTCGGCTTTGACGATCCATGATATGGGTTACCTTCTTCGTTCAGACAGCCACAGACAGCCTGGTCTTCACGAAGTACGCGCTCCCTGGATATCCGCCAGTCGATCTTCCCGTCGACGTGACGACAGGTGAGCTCATCTCAATAGTTCTCGAGAAGGCGTCTATGTCGCTCGACGAACTCTTGGAAAAAGAGACTGTGAAGGTAAACCTTCAACTCTCCCTTTTCAACCGCCTTGTGACATCGAAACTAGAGAAGCCAGCTGCATCGGAGCCAACTTCCCGTGCAGACCTCTCCGTTGTTCTGCAGGCGATTCAAGCTCAGCAGAAACAAGTTGTCCAACAAAATGAAATGATTAAAACTCTTTTATCGGCGTTGAGCTTGAGAGACAGCCGTCCTACTGAGCTTCTGAAACCTGAACCGTTTGATAGTACGTCGGGCAATCCAGAGGCGTGGATTAGTTTCTTTGAATACGCCTGTAAACAGAACGGCTGGGACACCGACGAACAACGAGTGAAACATATGCTCCCGTTTTTAAGTGGCATCGCACGAAAATGGTACGAGTTGCGTATCATAGGACATGAATGTGATGCATGGAGCACATGGAAGGAGAGCTTCATCTCATCATTCCGTGGGAGCCCGCTTGAGCGATGGGATCAAGCCATTTTCTACCGCTACTGGTCTGGACCAGTGATCGAGTATTTCTTTGAAAAGCGTCGATTGCTCCTACTTGCAGAGCCGGACCTTCCACTGACTTCCGTTATAACGCTCGTCATACACGGCTTACCTCGGGAATTGCAACGACAGGTTCAAGCTAGAGCGCCGAAAACTCTGGAGTCATTGCGGCAGTCACTCCAAGATATGGCCTGTCATTGGACGGAGAGGACAGAAAAGTCTCATCGAGATGTTCAAGGGACAGGATCGTCAGGAAACAGGGAGTTTCGTGCGCAGCCACCAAAGTCTTCGCAAGCGGCAAGTCACCGCGAGTCGTTGCACACCACCGAGATGGAGTCTATGACGGAAGGACGTATTTCGCAAATATTAGAAAAAAACTAATAAATGAGGGTTCTCAGTCTGACCCTAAGACACAAAACGAGACAGTTTGTTTGACTTATCCAAGCTTGTTGCATATAGACCTGGAGGTCAATGGACAACGCATACGCGCACTGATAGACAGTGGGGCGTCTGTATCTATCCTCAAGAAAAGTAATGCTAATAATGAAGATGTATTCCGAGGGAGATCTGTTCTTGTGCGTGGATACGATGGAAGCGAGAAAGAGTATTGTGAGTGGGTACGTCTGAAAGTGACGTACCAGTCTAAAACTGCAGAAGTTGTTGCACTCGTTTTAGACGCAGTGGCGTACGACTTTCTCCTCTCTCGTCCAGATATGAAGCGGTTGAGATTGAATATTTATTGGAACGATGAAGTGTCTGTTGATAAAGAAGCTGACAAAGCGGAGCCGGCACACAAAGAGGACCACCTACGGATACCGAACAAAGACAGTGTAATTCCACAACTGTACCCCGAACTGGTTTGCTTGGGAGGGTATCCACCGGCGACTACAAATTTCGAGGTTCCCTTTCAGCTTTACGACAAAACAGTTGTGAAGAAAAAACCATATAACTTGACACGAGAGAAGAAAGCATGGCTAAAGGAAGAACTTCAAAAGATGTTAGATGCCAATGTAATTCGCCCGTCAGTGTCTCCATCTGCCTCGCCTATTACCATTGCTCCAAAGGAAGACGGTAGCTGGCGCCTGTGCACGGACTACAGAGCAGTAAATAGCCAGACACTGCTGATTCCTTTCCCAATGCCGAGGATCGACACCATCATCGATGAAACGGGAGGCTGTACCTGCTTTTCTCGCATAGACCTGTGCAAGGGCGTCTGGCAGGTGCCTCTACAAGAAGACACCAAGCAATACACCGCATTTACAACATCATTTGGCATATATGAATATAACCGCCTTCCTTTTGGATGGAAAAATTCACCGAGTTGGTTTCAGAAAATGATGAACGCAGTATTGGACCCCTACAATGGACGCTTTTGCAACGTCTATGTAGACGACATCATCATTTACTCTAAAAGTGAAAAGCTCCATGAAGAACACCTGGCTCATATACTGACAGCATTATCTGATGCTAGGTTAAAAGTTAATTTCAAAAAGAGTGAGTTCTTCAAAACCAAGGTCACCTTTCTGGGCAGAGTTTTAGATGGAACAATGAAGAACACAAAGGAAGAATCCGTGACTCGCATTACGAAACTAGCAAAGCCGTACGACGTACACTCCCTTCGTGTATTTCTAGGATTGGCGGGTCATTTTCGAGCCTTCATTCAAGATTATGCCCTAAAAAGTCGCTGCCTCACAAGACTGACGCAGAAGGATGTTCCCTTTTGTTGGACAGAAGAATGTGATGACGCCTACAGAGAATTGGTTCGCATAATTTCTTCTGATCCAGTGCTGTGCTTACCAGACTTTTCGCTGCCCTTCGAATTGAACACAGATGCGTCTCACTATGGAACAGGGGCCGTCTTGTATCAGCGAGATTCCTCACGACCACAAAACCAACAGCTTCGTGTAGTTGGATACTACAGCTACACATTCAACAAGACCGAATTAAACTACACGACAACAGAAAAGGAGCTCTTGCCGTTTTAAAAGCCGTCCGCTACTTCCGGTCATATTTGGAAGGCGTGAAGTTCAAGCTTTATACAGACCACGAAGCCCTAACGTATATATTAAGGATGGCGGAATTGAAAGGAAAGGTTGCACGTTGGGTGGGTGAACTTCAGCAATTTGACTTTGAGGTGACTCATCACCCCGGAGCCTCCATGAAGGACGCGGATGCAATGTCGCGATTAGCGATTGTGCCCCCAGACGAAGAAGTTAATGCAGTGAAGATATGGGAAGGAACTGAGGTTTTGCAGCAAACTGAACATGGAAGAGTTGCCGTGCCAACTTCTTTAGTTCCAAAAACACTAGAGTTGTATCATGACAGCCCCGAATCAGGCGGACACGATGGCTTTTGGAGAACCTACATTAAATTGACAAAGAGGTTCACATGACCTCGCATGAAGCAAGACACAAAGACCTATGTATCATCCTGTCACAAATGCCAGATTAACAAAGTGAAATTCAAGCAACCAACGCAGAAAATGGCTATACCAACACATTCTAACACGCCATTTGAAGTAGTTCATCTGGACTTTGCGGAACTACGGAAAAAGTCTGAAGGAGTTCAGAGGACACAAGCTTTCCTCTTGTGCATTGATGAGTGCACCAGGATGATCGCAGCAAGACCGGGCAAAGAAGACGCTAACAGCGTGATTTCTTTTCTGAGCAGGAAGATGTTCGACAACGTAAAGGTAATCGTCTCAGACAATGGACCTGCCTTCCGAAGTCGTCGGCTACAGGAATGGGCTGAAAAGCGCAACATCAAATTGCGGTTCACTGCGCCCTATCATCCTGCCGCAAATGGGTTAGCTGAGCGGGCGATCAGAGACGTTAAGCAGTACATTAGTATATATCCATCGTTTAAAGGTGGTTGGAAATGTTGTCTGGAAGCGGCAGTAGCTCACCACAACCGTTCATACACAACCGGACTGGGATGTACGCCTCTATTTGCTGCAACTGGGAGACCAACATATCTGCCTGCGGACGTAAGCCTTGGCATTGACAAGAACATAAACCTCCAAGAAGCGGCAAGATCAAAAGAAAGTGTATTAAGGTACCGTGAAAGAATGAAGAGAAATTTCGACAAGCGACAAAATACAGCATTACCAGATTTCGAGGTCGGTGACTTAGTGCTGGTGAAAAGAGGACCGAGTCTCAACGCGCCTACAAGGGCCCATTTCGCGTTATAAAGACGGCGAGTCAACAAGGACACTTGAAGACCGTATGGTACATGGGTCCTAATGACACCGTGGAATCCGCTGCCATTGGAAATATATTCAAGTATCATCCCAGGAGGGATGTAAACCATGCTGGGGGGAATGAAGCAAGCCGAGAGGCCTATACCTATAGAAGAAGAAGAAGAAGTCGAAACAAGACAAGGGGCAGGGGGGGAGAAGAGAATAAAGAAGAAGTTCGATAGAACAAGATGGAGTCTCTTGTGTTCATTTAATAAGTGAAGTTTTATTACATTATATATGACGCTGGTGTTCGCAATACCGTCGAAATATGTCTATCACATCAACCAAACCATCTCCAGGAGTGAACCATCACGGCCATCCCCACCATCAGCAACAACAACATACAGCGTGTAACCACCGCCTGACGCTGCTATGCGAGGCACTATACTTCTCTCGATACGTGCTTCCGCGTTCATGCCGTCATTGTAGCATCTACTCGCTGCGTGCTCGTTATCTTCAAGGCAGTCGCAGCAGGCTGTGGAAGCCTGTGCTCGTGCTTGCCTTATCGCCCCTATTTAGCGCACCCGCTGTCCATCATCATTTGGGGGTGCGGCAAAACTGCTCTGTATCGAGTGGTCGCGCGAGGTGTGGTCGATTGGCGATGCTTTCGTTCGCATTTTCGCATTCTCCTCATGTGCTATGCAACCTCCCGCGTTCGCGCTTCTTTTTCTTCTTCATCGATTCAGGCCAACAGGTCTCAGTTCTAATTAGGACCGTCCTTCATTCTTTTGTATATGCGACGTGGTCCCCTACTAAATTGAGTAATTAAAAATCTAATTACCTCGTCTCATACAGTCTCGCGCTAATTAGATTCTTCTTGCTTTTTTACGTAGCTAGGGTGTGGGACCTTCTACAGTGCACGTCAGAAGGGCACCTTGACGTATTTTTCATCTTTGGTTTCATTTTCATCTTTCTTTACTGTTCAACTCGGTTGATTGTATCAGCACTTTCGCTTGTATTCGTGCAGCTGTTCTAGGTATATTAATCTTCTGCCTCGTATCTTCGCTGAGCTGACTGAGCAAGTTTCTCCGACAATAACGTTAAAAGTAGAAAAGGGAAAATAATACCAAGGACATGTCGTGGATGGGGGAAGGGGGCAGGAGCAAGCGCGAAGTTCTCGGCGTTCACTTACTGGAAACCTTTTTCCTTTTCTTGTTACAACCATCATGCGTGCTTATGTGCCAAGTAACAATGGTAATAAGGGGTCGTAAGTTTTCGCGCTCCCATTTTTTTTTTTTTGTTCGAATGCTCGTGTGCTCTCGCGCGGCAGCAGACGAACAAAGTATATACATAAGACGACCGAGAAACGAGTAGCCCAGGCAACACCGGCACCTGCATGGGCTGCTCAGTGATGCGGCTAAAACGGAACGCCAAGCTCATCCCGCCTCCGTGATTTAGAGCTGCCCTCGCGAGCTGCAACCGAATCGCTTAGAGGACGACGTCGCTTACGGTCTCGTCGACAACCTCGCAAACGGTTCTCGTTTTTTTCCTCAAATTGCGGGTTCACTGAATCTCGCTCTGTAGGCGCATGCGAGTGTGCTGTCCGCATTCGAGCTCCATGCACCGGCAGGGTTCCTAAGCTCCATTAAAGGCATAAAAGGCAAACGACGTTTCATTGGGCGAAGTGCAAAAGGAGGCTGCTACTCAGAAGCTCAGAGAGTGGATGGTGAGGAGTTCTAGCTGCAACGCGAATGCGCGCGGCCGTTTAAGCGAAACAAAAAGGCCATTTAAGGGAAGCGGGCACGGTCGATCTCTCGCGCGGCACGCTGTCCGCGCGCTGACCGAACCCGGGGATCATTAGATTGAACCATTTGTTCCGAGCTCCTGAACGACGACTTCGTCCGTACGTGTGCACGGCCGGGCGCGTCATCTCGTCGAAGCTCGCTGCTCCGACGCCCTCTTGTGAGGAACGAGAACGCCCGGACACTCCCCCGTCCGTCCGATATACACTAGCGAGAGGCAAAAAAAGAGAGCGTGCGGACGGACGCCTCGACGCGCAAGCTTCGATACGCAAGCTTGGAGACAAAGCAACCGAGACAGCGCACAATGATCTGTCGGGGCAATTTGCCCATTTCGCGCCCGTCGTTCCGCCTCCCGACAATAGCGTATCCCCCTTCTCGCTACCACCAGCGTTTCTTTTGTTCACCAAGTGAGCGCAGGTGCGATGCGATTGGACGGCAGTCGTCGCTGCCCCGTTCCTCGATTTCCTGCGGCGTCCACGCCACGACGAGGCTGAGCTCCTGCAGGAGTGATGATCAAGTCGGCCGCGCGCGCTTCTGTTTCGTCAGGCCGCGGTGCGTCCTATGGAAAGCGATTTGACCGCTCCCCCCACCTCACAACCGCGACTTGCGCGCATACGGTGCTCTCTGCATTGCGCATGGAGCAAGAGTGGATTGTCGCGAACAGTATAAAGTGTGACGACCCCTCCTGTGACCTGTGGCAGAGGGTCGTTTAAGAAGCGGGACGTTTGACTTGACCATGCAGCTACGCGGACAAAAGGCAGTAGTTCGGTGGTGTTTGGAGCCGACTTCCGTTATAGCGAGGACCCTGTTTCTCGAGAAGTTTACGTTTCGGCATCCAGGAGGGAGCTATTGTACGTTCGGCTTGCTAGCAGGAGAAAGGAAGTCGGTATTTTTGTTTCTCTTTAGGCTTAGCTCTATCCGCGTAGGATTCCTTCAGAGGTGTCATACATTCTAAGATGGTGCATACTGACAGCCTCGTTCGCGAGGAAATGATGTTGACTACCTGCAACGACAAAACGTGCATGCCTGTGTATACTGCAATATCGACTCGATAATGGGACCCCTCAGACGCACTCCACATATCGTAAAAGCTAAGCTGGAGTTTCAACGTGTTGCTAGTGTGGACACAGCTGTACACATGTGTAACCCCACTGTGCGGTATGGGAAAACGAGGGCAAACAAAAAACGCCAGGCCTGCGCTGAAACCGCAGCACAGTCACAGCGAAAGCTGGAAGAGCGGCGTTGTAAGCTCTCTTGGGGCTACAATACAAGTACACTAGAAAGGTACCCACTACGCCATAAATCACAATTTTTGTGAAGTTGGGAAGCACCTACTAAGCCATTATTCGTCATTCTGCGGAGAAGCGAAGCACCAGCTACACGTCTGTAAGGCATTATGTGCACTGTGTTGACGCGACGACTGATGACGATGAAGAATTATGGCTCAGCCCTTTGTAATCGGTTGGAAGCTTTAAACGACCCACCAGTTACGTAATTTGCATTGGTGACGCCCGCTCGCTATTTCCCTCTCCCGTCATGCTGTATAACATACGTTGACGTGGGAGAGAGACGGGGGGGGGGGGCGAAGAACTTTACTAAGACCCCGAGGAAATGGATCATGCGCTTATGGGTTTCCTTGGCAACCAATACAAGTGCACTTGCGAGGAACCCACTACGCTATAAGTCATTGTAATTTTACTGAGACCCCGAGGAAATGGATCATGCGCTTATGGGCTTCCTTTGCAACCAATACAAGTGCACTTGCGAGGAACCCACTACGCTATAAATCATTGTAATTTTACTGAGACCCCGAGGAAATGGATCATGCGCTTATGGGCTTCCTTGGCAACCAATACAAGTGCACTTGCGAGGAACCCACTACGCTCTGAATAATTGTAATTTTTGAGAAGAAGGGCAGCAGGCACTGTGCCATTTTTCGTCATTTTACGGAGAGCCGTGGTACCTGCTAAACGCATGTGAGGCATTATGCGTACTTTGTTGATGCTGTGCCTGATGACGACGAAGAATTATGGCAGAGCCCTTTGTAATGGGTTGGAAGCATTCCACAACCTACTCGTTGCGCAATTCGCATTGTGTGACGGCTGGTTACAGAATTCGCGTTGTGCGACGCTTGGTGCTTATTTTACTCTTCTACCACGCTATATTGCATATGCTAATGTGGTTCCTTCCCGACATGAAGCCTGTATAGGACCTTTCTGCAACGCAGTTTCAAGCACCGGCATGGCTCAGAGGTTGAATACTGGGCTCCCACGCAGAGGGCCCAGGTTCGAACCTCGTTCCATCCTGTATTTTTTTCTTATTTAGTTTTTTATTTCGAGCGATACTGGCTACGGACACCGGCGGCGGCGGCAGCGGCGGCGGACATTTACGGCGCAAAAACGGTCGGTGAAATGATCTCATAACAGCTTTCGCTGTAATAATAAAAATTGGTTGAGGTTTAACTCTTGCAAACTATGGTTATCACGAATGAAAGGTATGTTTGGATTGGCTTGGTCTTGCAGAGACTACACACACAGTGTACCATTAAAGTTAAGCTTTATTGCGAATCTGGTGATGTGTCTCTTTGTGCTTCTTGAATGCTGACAAAGACGGTCTTACAGTCCGTGAAGTAGTTGGCAATGGTGGCAACCTTGGCTTCTCTATACACCAATTTCACAAGGAGGCTGCCATTTTTAAAGCACTCCACCGCCGCAGCGCCGTCTATCGTCTGCGACGTTTCGCCGCCCTTCCGGTGTGTGGGGTTCCGCGGTGGTGTATGGAGCGTATGCGCTCGGTTCACAAGGTATTGCTGTTCTTCGCGGTACACGGGCAAAACAGGGCAACGCTTTTCGAGTGTAAAGGCGCTGATAAATAATCGCTAAGCTTTCAGCTTCAAAATGGCTGCTTCAAACAGCAAGCAGCGGCGGCCCACGAGACGTTCCCGCAGCAGCGCCGACGATGAGAATAATGCCAATGCAGTTCTTAAGCAGCTTGTGTAAATTGGTAATTGCTTTGTATGTTTTATTATAGCTGGCCGGGTGAGGTTCTTGGAATAATCACTATAAAAGAGCGTTAGCATTTAGGACAACTGTCGAAGTATAATCGGAGAAACGTAAATGGAGACGAGCGAACACGTATAGGCCATTGTCCGGCTGCGCGCTAGGTGCGCGCATTAGTGTTTAAGATGGCTCCCAGGTTTCCGTGCCGTGATTATTCAAGTTCAACGTAACTCTAATCCCTAACAGACCATTTTGGTTCCGCTTGGCACGTTGTAATACAATGTTCACGGAACGACAGGAGCACAAACACCGATGCCCGTGTTTATTCGTGTCGCCGTCGTAGCTTGTGGCCTCTGATCCTTGCACAGGATAAGGAACAGAAGTACGACGTGTGAGCTCAAAATTCGGCGTAGAAACAACACCGATGATAAAATAAAAATAAGCCTGTTGCACATCTGGAAGCGTGGCATGGCGTAAGTTCCCTTCGGCTCGAGCCGCCGCCACTAGCGATACGCCGAAAGGGCGCTCGTTTTTGGTAACATTATTGTCAATTTGTTTTCTGGCGAATATTTCAGAAGCATTACGACGAGCGCACGTGTCCAGGTAACGACCTGGCTTTAACGAACGTGGGCCGATTATTCACGACACCCAGGCTGCCGCGCGAAAAAAAAAAAAAAAAAGAGTGCGGTTGTCATACGCTCCCCAGTTATCGTCACAAAATTGACAAGTCGAGAAAGGACGTGCTCTCGACGAAACGTTAGATACGCTTACCTACGCCAAAGAACACATGTCGTGCGGGCCTTTCTGTCATGTAGATTGAAAAGCGCTCATTCAATAATCTCGAAATTGCACGCACTAAGATGGAACATTTTCTAGCCGCAGGCATTGTAAATCATGTGCTGTAGCATAGAAATCAGAGAGAGGTTCATGAGAACAACTCTTGGCCAAACATTTTGTGTATTAATCGTCAGCCTTGACATTGGTTCTCTTTGGTGCAGATGATAAAGTGTACCAGCACCCAAGCACAATCACAAGCTGGTGTGGTGACTTGGACAAATGGCCATAAGTGCAGACACCACATATAATAATATACTATTTGTCGGAGAAGAAGGCGTGCGACCTGAGAGAAGCGAAGTCATTTAAAAACATTGTGCACTTCGCATGCCTTGGCTGCCAGTGTTTCAGGCTTCCGCAGCTGTTGCCGCAGCCAAACACAACGCAGTGGTAGCTTGTCGACCTGTTTTCGTCCGACATTTCGATTTGCGACAGCACAATTGTTTCAGCGCGTCGAAAAATGGAAACACGCTGACCTCTCACGCACCACGCAGTGCAAAACTCGGGAATCCGCACACACCAGCGGCAGCGGTCGGCCGAGGTGGAGAGAGAGAAAGCGGTGAAAATACACCGGTTCGAGGCTACGCTCCTCCTCTCCGTGAAAACGGTCTATAACGTGCTAACCTGGCCTCTCTTTTTTTCCCGTGTTTCAAAAGGCAAATTTGCCTTTGCTTGAGATTTCGCAGCCTGCCGTCTAGCTACATCTACTGGATGACTGGATTCATACTGTCGCTTGCGCTGAAGTGCATGCACAGACGGCCCAGCCGGCGCGCCTTCCCTGCGAGACTAAGCGACCAAGCGCCGGCGAAGCAGCCGTAAAGCCTTCGCCTCACGTGGTATACCGCAGCGGCGAGACTGTGAGGGCAGCTGCGTCGCCTCTCAGCGGCGGATCACGTGGCGTGACGTCACTTGCTCTCCGGTGGCTCAAGGTCATTGCGACACGATGAATGAATTTTTCAGACTGCCGTAGTAGAGCTTTCGCTCTAAGATATGTATAGGCAGTTCGTGGTGCCACAAGAGGCCGCACATATATAAGCTCATTAGTTCTGTAGAAACAATTCTGGAATTTTAAGCCTCAAAACCACAACGTGATTGTGTGGCACGCAGTTGTGACGGACTCGGGATGAATGTTGACCACCCAGACCTCTGGGGTAGTTTAACCTGCACCTGAGTCCAGGTACGCCGGCGTTCTTTCACTTCACCACCACCGCCATCGAAATGCGGCCGCGTGGCCAGAGGTCGAACCCGCGTCCTCGAGTTTATGGCCGCACTACTTCCAGTCACAATGTTATATACACCACGGCGGGAGCGTGTACAGTTATGCTCTACACGGCGTGATTCGCTACTTGCAAGAGCGATCCTCGTGGCGCTACCGTATACATACAAAACACGTGCACGTGTGTCCCATAGACATGTGCACGTTTAAGATAAGCCGGGCGTGTGAAGCAAAAGCAAGGATCTATATTACTGGCGCTATATGAGCGATCGGCGATAATCCTCGGTCCTTGCAGGAACCCTCTCATCACTCTTCACCCTCTCCTCTTCCTTTCCCTTCCTCTCAAATGTCTTCTCTCCTTTTCCGCAAGACAATACGGCACGGTCGGCAACTCCGTCATGCCTTCTCGGACGCGCATCAAGGGATTCCTCGAGCACTACGCACGTTGGGGGACGTTGAAACCTGTTGTTGTGCACACTCCCACAACGCGATGTATATATATACATATACGGCTGCAGAGGCCCCCCGTGCGTCTGCCGTGCGTGCGTGTGTTCGAGGCAGGAAATTGCGGCGTCATAACTCATTGCGCACTGATTGTACTCGCGGGCGTGCGAGGGGAGCTGCAGCGTGCGTACGTACGCGGCTAATTTGGGCTATACGAGATATCTCTCAGGCTCGCTTGCGTCGCCCGCGTAGAGAAGACAAACGGCGGCGTCGACAAGGCGAACGAGCGAGCGGAGCGATGCAGTGCTACGCGCAAAACGTTTTGGTGTTTACTAAACGCAAAGAAGGGAAGGAGAAATTGGTCCGCCGCCGCTCTGTTGGGCGTGCCTCGAGAAGCCCGGGCGATTAACGACATAATCTGCCTCTCTGTTGCTGAACGCACTGTTGAGCACAGCGACGTAGCCGAGGAAATTCGCCGTGCGCGCCGCGCTTTATCCGATCGTGCCTTATTTCCCCCGCTATCTCGATCACGAGGAGCGCTAGGTCGGGGCTAGCTGCGCTTGTCTGTTCGTCGCGGACGACGCAAAAGGCGCCCCGACATTAAATCACGCTTAACCACCAAACGAGTCCTGGGTGAGCTTACAAAGTCAATAAGCACCGAGCGCCGTCACGTTGGCATAACGATGTATATTGCGCGCAGTTTAGGCAGTATTGAAAATACAGGCTGGTACGCATCAAGCGGTCTGCACTATATTATACGGTATTTCTTGCGCTTCGTCATGATGTGCCAACCGGTTATTACGATTGCCCATAGCGCCCACATTGCACTTCGTTCCCCTTTCCTTAGCCCTCTGCCAGCCTGTCCAAAAAGAACATCACGGACATGTAAATATCTCAACACGAAAATGTTTTATGCTGTGCTCGTCCAAGAATTCACTGACGTCATTTCTGTGACGGAAGTGACGTCATTAACACAGCGCACTAGTTTTTAAGCATCCGCGCGAGATTTCTCTCCATTCACTTCGGGTTCCACTTCATTGTTTGTTATAGCGTAGCTCAGAGTGAGAGAGAGAAATGTAATGCGGAAAGGCAGGGAGGTTAACCAGAAAACATATCTGGTTTGCTACGCTGCACTGGGGAAGGGCCTAGCTCAGGGATGCCTCTCACGAGATTGGTCAGAAGTGATCGTTGACATCGTTCACATCTATACCCTTGCAGAATTTCGGTGGAAGAGATGTCGACTGTGGGTCGGTGTAGCATTCACCAACTCGTATACAGCTATCGCACTGGAACGGCGGATTCACCCATGTGCGATAACTGCAAATGCGAGGAGACTATATAGATCACCTCCTGTGCCGCTGTCCGCAGTTCAGCCAACATCGTCGGATTGTGTGCTTGAGGAGACTTCATGATCAACCTTTTACTGAAGAAAAGATCTCTTGAGCCAGGCCTCACAGGTCATCCGCCCAGAATGTCACACGAGCCCTCCTACAGGTATCGAAAGCAACAGAATTAAGTGATCGACTGTAGACTTCCTGCACTGTACATGGGTGCTGTGACTTGTGTACACTCATGTTTTCTCTCTTTCTTTTTTTCTTCCACCCCCACATTCCCCTTCCAGGGTCCATCACGCGTTATCAAAACAGAACTGGCCCACTGACCGCTTACTCTTCACGAACTATAACTATAAGCCATCCAAATGACTGAGAAGCGTGTACATGATTAATGACTGCTTTAAATTGTCTGGGCCATGATGGAAATTACATGTAATGAAACAGTATAGCAGTACGTTGACAAATGTGCACATGCACAGTGCTGGGTTAGCTGAAGGAGAGATGAGTGGCACTCCAACATCGCACATTGTTTTAAGGGAATGGAAACATGATGAAGTAAATTATACACAATAATTAACAATTTCGCACATAGGATACCTGAAAGCGAGCCGTTCCTTATGAATGGTTAGAAATAACTAAGCAGATATGCCCATGAAAGCTTACGACTCTACGACGACGCATACTACAAAGATCTATTAGTAACGAAGTATACGGTCCATGGGAACCGCAGGCAACAGAATACGCTTCATATAGAACTATCTGAGTGACCCTTTCATTTATGTTCGTCTTGCAGGGCTGGGCAAAGATACTTTGAAATTGTATCGCGATACGATACAAGATACTCGGGCAAGAAATATTTGAGATACAGATACAAGATACTCGCGGAATAATTGTATCCGATACGATACTTCCCAATTGTATCTTAAGATACTTCGATACATTTGGAAATTTGCTATTATATATCTATATAATGAAGCAGCAAAGGCCTATGTAGAAATGTGTTTACTTGAAAATTTCTTAACTGCGACCAGCTTTGTTTAATTTTAACAAAATACCTGTTTGTATCACAAGATACAAACTTTCTTGCTCAAGACGTATTAGTTTCATTTCTAAACGACTTATTGGGATTTGTTTGGCTGCTTAACATGACAGCTCTTTAACTGCTGCGCTGTTGTTTTTGCTTGACACTTCTGTAGTTTATTGGTGTCGCTGCTCTACTTGCCGACTAGCTAGCTGGTTACCATCTACCTGCAAGTGCCCTCGCACGATGGCGCAAATTCCGCTGTGCAGTCTTACCTTGTCCGCAAGCATATTGTTTTCGTAATACCGCATCCATCGGCAGGTGTACAGCAGCAATAACGTTGGTAGCGGTATTGTTTGTAACGCGTCGTGTAAAGACGATGAACTACATAGTCGGCGCTCCCAATTAATTGAGGACATAAAACTGCAGTGAGTTTTCATATTTTACTTATCTGCTGGCGTAAAGCGTTCGTTAGCAACATATTCACTAACGTGCAATCTTTTACCATTTATTCTCCGAGATAACCTGAGCTGCCACGAAACGTCTCAGAAGTGTTCTAGAGGCACAAAGCGCCGCAGGGTATCAATGCTATTCACACTATTGCCACTTCTGGCACTGCTTACCTGCGGATTTGTAACAATAAGAATACTTTAAGGTGACCTAAAAAAAGGAAAACGAATATATTTAAGTCATATAGCAAGGTGGTTCCGTATTAAACAATCAAAGTTAATGAGCATACAGGGTGTTTCACGTAAGTAGAACCCAATATTAAAAAAAAAAAAAAACAAGTGGTTAACCGCCGCTGAATGAAACCAAAGGTATTTGGTTTGCCGTCGTGTGGCACTCGTTATGGTATGTTTTGTACTAAGCTTAACTGGTTAATTAAATAAGGTCAATTATGCGACATGGCGACATTTTTAATATTCACTTTAGGACCAACTGCGCTTCGAGACATCGTAGAGCGAATTTAAAAACGACCGACCCAGCTTTTTTTTTTTTTTTTTGGCAGCGTACTTGCTGCGTGGTGAATGTTTTCGGGCTTTTAGAGAAAGCCCGCGAAATATGAAATAAAACCACGTTCGCAGACAGTTAAAAAATAAGAATAAAGCAGAGAACGCATTTCAGAACCAGCTTAAAAAAGACATATTACAATAAACAGATGGGCTTTTGAAAAACTATGCGGAGGACTAGGTAATGTATGGGATGCAAAAACGGAAGACAGCAAGGAAAGCACTTGTGCTAACAATCAAGTTATCATTAAAAGAACTTTTCGAATAATTTAGCAGGAAGAACACGCACACAGTACGTCAAAATATTTCCTGTTACGTAAATGCTTGTTCTATTGCATCTAACGTCAGCACCGATAGTGGGACGCTTGTTGGAATCTCCTTTGCATGTAAGTCAATCTCATCGTACTATGTAGTCAAGCTTGCATCCACAAGATCTTTCAAATCGCTGATGTGTGGAAGGCGCGGGACGCAAAGCAGCCCCATTCTTGCATTCTTGAGACATTGCAACGAAGCATCACGCAGGACAAACTTCGCAGGACAAAGCATCACGCAAGACAAACACAACTAAAAAGAAAGAAAACATCTAGAAAAAAAAGGTAGGCAGCGCGTAGACGTTCGCACGCATGTTTTTTGTCGCGATGGCTCGAGCGCCATCATGTGACTCTGCTCGGGACGCTTAAATATCATCGCCTGTGCTCGCTGGAGTGCTCTGGCGGAAATATACAAGAACTTTACTGTCGTTAGCTTTGTTCAGGTGGCTTAGTGGCAGCAATATCAGCTTGAGAACCGGAATTCCGGTCGACATTTATTGTTTTGCACGGTGGTGTTTCTATAGCAGTATCTTGTATCTTAAGATACACGATGCATTATCGAATGTATCGGAAATACAGATACAGATACTCGTTTTGCAAAACGTATCGCGATACAGATACAAGATACCCAAAGAGTATCTAAGATAGTATCGAAGATACATGTATCTTCGATACTGCCCAGCACTGTCGTCTTGGAGACACTGCTATCGAGGAGAGACGCAATTCTCGCGGTGTACCGGAAGGATGTGTCCTCTCTTCCACTGGAGCTGGATGCAAACGCACTCTTCCCAGCTTTTCTATCACTGTTTTGGCAGCTCTTCCTATAATTCAATTGGCTCTCACCTCACGCCGCTCATAATATCAATATACGCAGAATTTAGGCTTTTGATATAGCCACAAGCAGCTGGCACGTGTTGACCAGAGAGCGATTACCCGCCGCTGTAGCTTAGCAGGTAAGTATAATCGCGCTGGTCTGCTCTAAGATGCGAGGTCGGTTTGTGGCCATAGCGGCCTCATTTCGATGGGAGCGAAATGCAAGAAATCCCGTGTACTTAGATTTAAGTGGTCAGGTGGTCCCAGGTGGTCAAAGTTCATCCGGAGTGCCCCACTATACGGCGCGCCTCGTAATCATATTGTCGTTTTGGTACGTAAAACCCAGGAAATAATTGACAGACGTCGATTTCATTTCTATGCTGCGTCAAACGAGTTAGGGGTCCTGGGTGTCACATGGTGAAGACCTCACGTGACGATGCTTTTTTGCATCACTCGTGTTGACGCCGACGCCGCCGACGGTCAATTTTCGCGTTAGATGAGGCATCTAAGGCTTTCGCCTTAATAAAACGGGCGATGAACAACCCTTCAGCTGCTCTTGCAAGCGCTTCCGTTCTTAAAAAAGGAGACATCTGGACAGCGTGAGAAAAATAAGGTTTCCCGAAGATAACATTGTAAACGTAGTTTTCTCCAAGAGGGTGGTGACGGTGCGCATGGAAATGTATCGCATTTTCTGACTTTTCTGCAAGAGGCTCGATTAACTGATCACTGGCAAAATATTTTACGAGGAAAGATAATAATAATAATAATAATAATAATAATATCTGGGGTTTTACGTCCCAAAACCACGATATGATTATGAGAGACGCCGTAGTGGAGGGCTCCGGAAATTTCGACCATCTGGTGTTCTGTAACGTGCACCTAAACCTAAGTACACCTACGAGGAAAGAACCGCTCAGGCAGCGCGATCGCCGGATATAGGTTTGCCAGGCTGTAACCACAGCTGTAGGATCACCATGACCATGCATCGTCGCTAAGCAGAATTTCTGAGCACCATATATGTAAATCGTTCAGGAACTGGTGCCCCTGCGTAACGAGCGCTAATTCTGCCGCGAAATCATTCAAAATAGTTTTCTTCCTCTTTCTTTCTATCTTCCTTAAGACTACGAGTGCTTAAATTGTACACTCTAAAAAAAAACAATCTGAAAACTTAGAGCAAGGAATTCCACAAGTGAATACGAATTGAGTTTCAAGGGTCATTCTATTCGTATATAAAGTTTCGGATATTCAGACACCCCTAAGGATAATGCACATTCAAAAAATTCGGCAGATCCCACGTGCCGTGGGAATCGATGTTATGCGAAGCATGCGGCGAGAAGGTGACTGTGGCGTAATTCTTTTTACTGAGCGAAAACGCTACAAAATGACGCTAAAGATTTGTATAAATTTTATACGCACACATATGTGTTGAAGAGCCGCATATGTGTTATATAACCAGTTGTTTACAGTTGGGTAACGATGCCAACGGTAACGTGGGTATTACCAACACCAAAAGCGGTAACCTGATATGTAGTGCTTATACTTGTCCCTTATGATGGAGAACGCACGCACGATTCACGAACCCGTGTGCATGTATGGAAGGAGTTCTTGACAGTTCTTTAACAAGGTCAACATCACCGTGATCAGTGAGCACCAGTAGCTGGTCATGACTTGTTATCGGATCCGGTCGTGGAGTGGGCCACACAGGTCGCCGTCAACCTTGGGTTGATGGCCATCTGACACGGAATCGTCCCCAACTGCTTTCTGACGAAATAATGTTTTTCCATCCATCGTCGACAAATTCTCTGTCGATATAGGCCGTCGAGGCTGGTAGGCCTGGATAGTGCTACGTAGACCAACATCAGTGGGGGGCGCTTGTCGTATTCGTAGACTACCTGTGCGTATATGTGGCCTACGTAGCCTAGTCTACAAAGCGGCTATCAAACAATCTGGCATCATCTTCGATCAGCATGAGGCCATCGCCCAGCCTCGCAAGAAATGTAGAAGACACTGCGTCGTTCTTGCGGACTAAGTGCACTTTGCGGTGCGATGGTGTGAATATCATACGTAACTTTCGTTAATGTGTTCCTCCGGGGTCGAGCAATGCTTCAATATAGCTTGCTGAATCATACGAATACAAATGCAATGTTTATTAGACTGCTATAAAAGCGGAGCCAACACTGGAACCACCGACGTTAATCTGATTTGACGCCTGTATCGTAGTAGCACACATCTTAGGAGTATCATGTCGCGTTTATTGCTTTCTTGCAAAATTAGATAGCCAGCATAACAACTACAACTGACGTCGCACCGACATTACTCCTGCATAGGCTGTTTTTTTCAAACCAGTTCATAGACCTGGCGTGGCTCTGTGGTAGACTACCCGATTGCCATGCAGTATATATGCTTGGGTTCGATTCCTGCTGGGATCCTAATTTTCATTCTTTCCATTCGTCGGGTCAACGCTGCCAATGTCGGCTTTTCTTAATGCTCTCGTATTTAAATGACAAATGTCTGTTCTCGCCGTTCCTGGGCAGATATAAACCGTCAGTCACCTGTGGCGCATACCCGTACACCGCGGCCCGCGGTGAACGGGTATGTGCCACACGTGTCTGGAGGAAAGGGTTTGACGACGTACGCGACAGGAGTTTCATGTTATTCATGTCATGACGCGACAGCCATACTCGCCAAATCCTCTTACCCTCTGATGCCAATTTTGGTCTACACCCAGACGCAGGCGGCTAGATAGATAGATAGATAGATAGATAGATAGATAGATAGATAGATAGATAGATAGATAGATAGATAGATAGATAGATAGATAGATAGATAGATAGATAGATAGATAGATAGATAGATAGATAGATAGATAGATAGATAGATAGATAGATAGATAGATAGATAGATAGATAGATAGATAGATAGATAGATAGATAGATAGATAGATAGATAGATAGATAGATAGATAGATAGATAGATAGATAGATAGATAGAAACGCTCAAAGTGCCAAAGGTTCGCTACGAAATGCTTCGCATTTAATAATAAGGTGTGTAATGATACAGAGAGTTCACTATATGAATGTGCATTGAATTGTGCATTCCATTAAAGAGATGACTGTAAATGCTGTGCGATGCGTACCGTAATTAATATACGAAGATTCTGTTAAAGATAAAGGCACAAGATGCGTTTCATATATCAAGGGGAATAAATCCGCAAGGCAACACAATCATTTTAGGAACGGCGATAAACATCATTTTATACACAGAAGACGTGAACCAAAATTTTATTGCAAGCAACAACAAAGATATTACAAGTAGCTGAATACTGAATAATCATGAAATACAAAGTGATTGCTAAAAGTGAAAGCGAAGATGGTCCTTCCACTACAACGAGTAATACAGAGTGATGACTTAGAATGTTTGTTATTTGCTGGTTCCTGAACTGCATTTTCTATATAGTTCCTGCTAATTTTAAACGTCATAATGTAAATAGGAAGCTATAGCTCGGAGCCAACACAGATGCGTCCTATGTTTGAATACATGTAAAACGCAGAAATGCCTTAATGAAACGATTGCTGGACTATAACCTAACTAAAATTTGTTGTATTTCAGTGCGAACTTTAACTTATAGCGACTGTATCATGCGTAATTTTATTTCCCGGCTTTAAAACTTTATAGAAATTGCCAGTTTGATAAATTAAAAAAAAGACTAGCAGAACGAAGTTTACATGACCGCAACTGTGCACCGACGGCAGATAATAATGCTTTCTGAACTGCATTCGTTATAGCACCTCAAGTGGGCAAATGTAATAAATGAAGTCAGAGATTGCGCGTATTTATTAGAAAATTCGTAAAGTTTTTGCGAAATTCCCGTTTAAAAACTAGTGATGTATTTTAGAAACGTGTATAAGACATGCATTTTGTAACCGTTAGATATAGGAAGAATTGTAGCTTACATAATTATGGTATACTGTTTTTCATTGTTGAGTTACAGGGTTGCAAGCTTTATAAATTTGTTCTTGAAATTTTGCAATTAAAACAAATATGATTACACGGTACAATGACCGATATAAGATATTGCTTTAAACGGTCACTAGATATTAACGTTTTCTTTCTATACGCAATAAAGCTCATCAAATTTAGCGCAGCGCTTTCCGAGGAAACCCATTAACCCGCCCTCCTCCCCGTATTTAGAAAGGAGCCCATGAGCACAGAACTTCGCCCTATACTTGCTTACACGTTGTATAACTTCCGTGAGTGTAAAAATCCTTGAACGCGGGATGTCGCTGGAGCCAACGTTTCGAAAAGGGGTCTTGTCTTCTTCGTGGCTGCAACTAAGAAGAAGACAAGACCAGTTGTCTCTTCAAACTTCCATCTTCCCCTGAAGTTCTGCTTTCTTTTTTATTCTGTTAGTGTTAGTGTCTAATCACACAGATAATATATGACAAAATTATAGGGTAAAAAACATGGCTGATCCCTCCGTCATAGGAATCGGTATAACACGAAAGTGAAACGTGTCTTCACAGAAGTAGTGCTTATTGTGTAGTGATATATGAGACCTTGTACAACGTCTGTCCGTGTTTGGCAGCTATAGCACCGTTTGACGTGGATGCACCCATGTTGACAGCATGTCTCTATCACGACGACTAACGCCCATGATCATGATTAAACTGTTGTGGTAGCTGACGGTGTGAACATATATTTGGACACAGCGAATCGTGAATCCCGCGTAAGGATGATATCAACAAGCTCATAATCAACACTGGTACCCGGTATGCACTTCTTCAAAGCGTCGTCAATTAAGGAGAGAAACGGCACGGTGTGCGCTTTCTAGTAATGGGTAGCCGACGCCTGTGCTCATGCATACATAACACGCACTGCGCTTCAGCAACACGGGAGGTAGAGGTTCGTAGCCTGAGCCGCAAACGCGTGCGTCCCGCTGGCCTGTCTCGCAGGCGCTGCTCTCGCTCCACCAAGGCACGACATTCGCCCGTCGAAATCGCGTCCTTTCTGCAACGCATACTGCAGCAGTTTTGTTAGTCGGTGCTCTCGCAATTGAAGCAGTCGGCGGCGGAGAAATCCCGTTGGTGCACGTGGAAGATGCACTACTCCGATGAGCCGACGCACGCTAACACGAAGCCAAAGGCAAAGAACGTAACTGCGTCAAGGCTGCCTCGGCGACGCCAGCGCGGCCACTCTACCTCTCTGGTATCGAGACGCTATGACGATGACCTCAGATTTCGCGTGCAATCTCGGAGTAGGCACTAGTAAGTGTCGATCGTGAAGTATTACTTCTTTTCACCTCTCACAGACGGCGGCACCGCCCCGCTCCGCCCGCCACGAAAGAGAATGTGTGAAAGATATAAGGCGCGTTCGCGCCGTGTTTAGCATCTCCCGAGATGGCTTAGTGGGTAGCGCGTCGGGCGCTCGCCGTCGCGGCCGCAACGTCGTGGGTTCGATTCCCAGCGGGGTATCTTTTTCTTGGTTTTTTTCTTTCTCACCCGTTGGGGTCCATTTTATCAACGTCATATCCGTGACGGATGTACTTGGTGGACCCCGGCATAAAACACTTTCGTGTTAAAATATAGCAATCTCTTCTCCTACATGGACTGAACGTCCACATTGTCGTCCGACTTAAACTGTACCTTTGTCGTACTTAAATAGGGTGTCGATAAAGCGAATTGTCTCCTTTTCCCTCTCTTTTTTTTCCTTTTTTTCAATTTAGAGGCTTGTATTGATCCTAATCGCCCCATCCTAACGAACACCACTTCAAACACGAATGAAAGGTAAGAAATATAACTGCAATTTCCAAGCTTTCGCGCAGGTACATGAGGTATCTTCTGAGCACTCCAATTAATCGGGCAATGTGTGTTTGAAGGAATTCACGTAATATTTCTGACGAAGCCTTTTAAGTAAACTTCATACGGAGAAACTTGTTTTCCGAAACCTGCCGCAGAGGTTGGGATTGAAGACGTATCGGACTCCACTTGAGCAAACGGGATTAATATTCGGCGTAAAAATAAGACTTTTTTTAACAATAACTGATTAGCATTTAGTAACTAATCTAAACTGTTCAATTGTTTGCTAGGAGCATATGAGTGCAGGAGAGTTATTCTGAGAAAACTAAACAGATCTAACAAGCGCATATATATATATATATATATATATATATATATATATATATATATATATATATATATATATATATATATATATATATATATATATATATATATATATATGTATATATATATATATATATATATATATATATATATATATATATATATATATATATATATATATATATATTGTCACATAAGTGTTTGTGCCACTGTGGACTAGAGGACGCTACTAGCCGAAGACGAAGTTGAAGTGTCTGGGGCTTAGATCGATGCTGCTGTACTGGTCATAGTGCGTCAACGCTACACCTCTTACGTATTGTAAATATACTGTAAATACTGCAACTCTACGCGTAACATTTTGGTGGAGGTGCGGGGTAGTCTCTACGAAAATCGGACCTGGATCTCCGCAGCGGACGTCACATCGGTTCCGCTGCTATGGCTACCGAAAGTGTCCCGGCCACTTCGACACCAGTGCAATACGTCATGAACCCGCTACGTGATCCGGGAATCTTCACCGGTACTGGCAAGGTAGACGTCGAAGAGTGGCTGGCGATGTACCAGCGCGTTGCCAACAGTTACAGGTGGGATCCAACCCTTATGCTGGCGAACGTGATATTCTACCTGGGGGAAACCGCAAAGGCGTGGTTTGAGACGCACGAAACCGAGCTCACAAGTTGGGACATTTGCAAAGAGAGGCTACGTGATCTCTTCGGGAGACCAATCGGACGCCAAGCGGAAGCCCAGAAGGAGCTAGCCTCCCGTGCCCAGACGTCCACCGAATCGTACATCGCCTACATTCAGGACGTTCTGGCACTTTGCCGAAAAACGGACAGCAACATGCCGGAGGCAGATAAGGTCGGACACATTATGAAGGGCATCGCCGACGATGCATTCAACTTCTTGCTTTGTAGGAGCTGCACAACAGTTGATTCCCTCATTAAAGAGTGCCGCCACTTCGAACAAGCAAAAGGCAAGCGCATCGTCCAACGCTTCGACCGGCTTCCTAATACGGCTCCGACCTCATCCTGCAACGAACCTGCGCCGTTGCTTCAACCAGCATCACCAACTTTGACGCAAGCCATACGTCGCGAACTTGAGGCTATGGCTCCGAGCGCTCGTGGTCCTCCCCATACGCATGACAATCTGACAATCTCACTAATTCAAGCTGTTGTTCGCCAGGAAATTGCGAATATGGACATCCCGTCCGCCGTTAGCCCCCGTCCCACCTCTACCGCTCCGATCATTGCTTCTGCTGCACCTCGACAGTATTTCTCGAATCGGTACCGAAACCCATCTGAGTGGCGAACACCGGACGACAGACCAATCTGCTTCGTGTGCTCCCGGATCGGCCATATCTCTCGCCACTGCCGTGACCGCTGGAATTCATCGCCTCGACCATATGTTGACCGCCGCTACGAACGCGCCTCTCGTCCTCTGTCACCCCAAGCCGACCCGTCCAATGCTGGCCCTGCTGCTCCTCCATTCACCAATAGCCGTTCGCCCTCACACACACACACACACACACACATATATATATATATATATATATATATATATATATATATATATATATATATATATATATACATATATATATATATCACTCAGACGAAGGCCGGTCCCGCGGCCGAAAAGAATTTTTCCTACGTGCTTGATTTTTTTAACTATATATATATATATATATATATATATAACTATGGAAATTGAAATATTGCGTCTAAAGCAGTTATTAAGAACTGGCTTGTTTCTTTAGAAACACTACGTCAGTGCCAGTAGAGTACGGCGCTTTTTTTAAGTACGTATCACATGTGGAATTACACCCCATGCGACCTACGCAGACACATAATAATGAAACATCAAGTGCGCATCAACTGCGTTTACCAACTGCTGATCGATGGAGGCGAAAATGCTAGAGGCCCCTGTACTTAGATTTAGGTGTGCGCTGAAGAACCCCAAGTGGTCGAAATTTCCGGAGCCATTCACTATACGCTCGTACGGCGTGCCTCATAATCCTATTGTGGTTTTGGCACGTATAACCGCAGAAATGATTTCCAGCGTTTATTTTTCCAAAACCAGGCATGCTGCCTGTACTCTCTTTCCATGCACATAGCCTACAGCGTAGATTTCATTCCAATGCGCTAAAAAATGAATGTACTGACAGTACGTGTAATGATTCGTGCCTTGAGATATATACATAAATTGACAGGGAAAATATAGGAAAATTAGGAAGATGAAATAGACTTTGTCCAGTTTGCTACCCTACATGTGGTGAGGGCAAATAGGGTATAAAATAGATAGAAAAAGAAGGCATGAGGCTGGGCACTCACTTGTCTATATCTCTTGTAAGTATCCTCCTTGTCGTCTTGTTCTTTGCGCTGCCTTTTTTAAATAGCACACTAGTGCTGTCTAACGTCGAAAAAAAGTTACATCCAAGCCTTAAAAAACATTCAAGGCCAACGAACATATCCAGGACTATACCTCGGTGTGCTTTGACAGTGTAGCAACAATCGTCATCACCAGAAATCACCCAATAACGACATCTACAATCGTTGACTCGCTCCGGGCGAATGATCACCGCATATCCTGAGTTTCCGACTACCACCCCAGCAACTTACCAGATAAAAGATCCAAGGCAGCCTTTCCCAATGTAGTTGCCGCTTTACAAAGTAGAGCTTGAAACATCTTAAGCCGAAAGCCTTAGGTGCCTCATCAAACGTGAAGATTGACTGGCGTCCCGCGTCGGCGGCGTGAACACGAGTGATGCAAAAAATCATCACGTGATAACGTCACCATATGACGTCATCACAACGTCACAGTTCGCCAGAATTTGTGACGTCATTATGACTGATCATGACGTCACCGTGGCATCACGTGACTTGACTTCACATGATGACATCATATCATGGCATCATAGCTTGGTCAACGGTGGGCCGATCACAGAGGCAGTGCAAAACCAGATGAGGTGCCTCCGATCCCGGAGGCAGTTGAAAACTACGTTATGTGCAAAAGGCATTCGGAGGGTGGCGAGGCAGGAACAATTCATCAACTGAGAAGAAAAATAAGATGGCTTTCACCTTCCAGTCGTCTTATGTGAGTGCAAAAGAGACCCTGTGAGTTTTTCGCAGTCACACCAGTTCTCTAATCGGCTCAGTAACATAACGTGTTAATTCCTGTGAGTGTGCTGTCATATTGCGCATTGTTGCTTTTTTCATTGTCACTGCTACCCTTCATAAGAGATCGTGCTTACCAATACTGAGTTTTTGAATGAAGTCCATGTTCTTAGAACACAGACTGCATGCAGAACAGCCCGCGCATTTCCCCCGGAATTCGAATATCACTGCAGTTTCTGGGCGACGTCTATATTTAATTAAGCAAGCGCTTACTTGACTCCTCAATGCATTGTGCATACGCGTTCATTTTGAAGAAATAATCTATTGGCATACTGCAACCGCTGAACATCATGGAAGGTATGTGTGATTTGGAGATATCGTCAATATCAGAAGGAAACGGGAGGGGTGTGTCAGCTTGATGCCAATCAGCATGAGTGACGTAGAGTTTCACTATAGCTTGCTCACACATGAAGAGCACAGAAAATTCATCATACGCATGTTATTCACCACACTGTACCAAGTTTCTAAGACCCTTTCATTGTTTTCTTCACGTTTGTTTCATTGATAACTTCGATGTGTGCATATATCTGTGTTTCTGTCTCGAAAAAAAATATTAGTTGCTAGTGGAAGCTCGTGTTGTTCTTTCATTTCTCGGTCCTTTCTGCGGGCGCTGCACGATCAACAATATGTAAACAGTTGTGCCTCGCTTTAGTTCCCAACCAATGCCCTCAATATAAGCTAGTCGTCCACGATAAGGAGCCTTGATGGAAAACGAACAGCACATACTAAAAAAAAAAAAAAAGATTTGCGCAGCTGTTGCACAAATTTGCGCTAATGGCATATCCTTTTCTTAGTTTCCTGTATACTGTGGATGCCCGGACCTTCTTAGTTCCTTCATTATTTCGTTTCGCGTTCGGGATCACAGCAAGATAAGCTGACATCACTATTCTAACAATGGGACATCCCATATAAAGAAACAGACATTTCGTCGTGCACGTATAGGTGTCCGCTTTACTCTGATTCGGTTTCTTGCCAAATTGAGCGCACGTGCTGCGTCTATAGTTAGGTTCGGTGTGAGCGAGAAGCAGCACAGACGGTGTTTATCTATTTCAATTCGATCCGAGCTCCATCCAATATAGGCCACGGTCATGCGTTGTAGGAAAGTACATTAGGAAGGCGCGATGCGCATGAACGAGACTCTTAATTACAGTCATTAGCGATCGCCAGCCTAAATAGAGAGCAGCCGTTCGCACTTGTTTCTTTAAAGTCACGTTATCACGTTATTTATGTCAGGCCGCAGCCCAAGGCGCTGATATAACGTAGCGATGCACTGGAGTCGAACTTCTATATATATGTTAAGCCACACCAGTCATCATATGGAAAACGAGGACGCCAAACGAGACCTGTATACGAATATATATATGTGTTCAGAGAACAGAAGAAGAACTCACTCGCTGACACACACACACACACACACACACACACACAAACACACACACACACACACACACACACACACACACACACACACACACACACACACACAAACACACACACACGCACACACACACACACACACACACACACACACACACACACACACAGTACACTACTTACATCTTTGTCTTTCCATCTCTTTTTTTTTCTTCAACCCTTTATTTTCAGTAACGCAAACATCCATACATGCGTTCGAAGAATACGAATATAGAAGCAAAAGATGCATTTCGAAGCGAGCAATTTAATCCTACTTTTACATAGGGCAGTAATAAATTTGGGTTGTAAGGAATTGTTGTTGGAAATAGTTCATCCCATATGTTATACAGTTGCCTTCTTTGTCATGCGATTTGTTCTAACATACCACGCATTCTCCTAAGAAACATACTGTGTGTGTGTGTGCGTGTGCGTGTGCGTGCGTGTGTGTGCGTGTGTGTGTGTGTGTGTGTGTGTGTGTGCGTGCGTGTGTGTGTGTGTGTGTGTGTGTGTGTGTGTGTGTGTGTGTGTGTGTGTGTGTGTTTGTGTGTGTGTCGAAGTTCATGATACATCCCTAATACATATACTAACAGCCGTACAGAATGAACATTCGAATCCGAGCTCGTTTGTATACTCCTTATGTTAACTAGAAAAGTCTCGGCTTGAATTTAGAGGGACAATAAAATGAAACAGTGAATCAATCCAGGCTTTTAAATTATCATTCGCAAGCTCTGCTGTCGTTATTTTCACCAATATAAGTTTCTTACTATCAGAGGAAAGTCCCAATAATTATATTTCGCGCCAAATCTCTGCGCATAAATGTCATCATGACGTCACGGATTTCAAGATGTTTTTTTTTCTGAGTTTTGTCACATTGGCACTTTGCACGTTAAGTATCTGGTACCCTCAGAGGACAATGTATTTCGTTTTTACCTAGTGTTATGACCGGCTGTCGGTGGCGAAGCACTGACCAAGAGAATCGGCGGACGAGGCGTTCTCACGCTGCTAGAACACCTGTATCCTTCCTGGAAACGAAATTCCTGGGACGGCGAGTGACCAACGATGGGCAGAATCTCGGCCTCAAAGTCTGGGACGGCGATGCCGGAGACAATGGACCACCTGGGCTTGGCTTGGTACGCTGCCGAAGCCACCTGACGGGTATGTTTGGACGGGAGTCTCCGCAACCCTTTCGCTGCGTCGGGAAAAGATCTGCATGGACAAGCACGAGGAACCTGTTCTGCTTCTCCCCCACCTGCGTGTCGACAACCTCAGGACTCCTGCCGCTTCAAGTGTGCCATGACCCCTCCGCGACAGTGAAATGGACTGTGCCATGGTGGGAGGTGTCGTGTGTGTGATTGGTGGTCATCAAGAGGGAGGAGCCAAACTGAGGGGTTAAAACGACGATGCTGAGTGAGAAATGGGGCTCTGAGCCCTCGGTAACAGGCTCATCCAATTCGCTCGTCACTGAACTCTTTCCTTGTAACTATGTAATTGAGTGTACGAAAAGTGTCAGTAAACTTGTTATTGTTTTCCCAACTTGCTAGCATCAGTTCCTCAACCCGGAGACTCGACTACGCTACCAAACGGAGTCCGGGTACGACGCTGCCCTCTCGTAGCAACAGCATGGTTGTCGAGAAGGGACGGATCCAAACACACCGGCGCAACAACTGGTGTCAGCGGTGGGTTTGATCCAAAAACCCGGTTACAACACTAGTAAGAACTATATGGAGGCCCTATAGCCGACGCCGTCAAAATCTATGACGTGACAGCGAGCTAGTTTGTGAACTGTGAACTTCAATGTGGCGCCGTCACCTACATTTTCTTTTTGTGCGTCTTCTCGCTCACCAAGCGTCTTCTCGTGGCAAGTGTGGTACTTTTCGTACTGTGAGATGGTAATTTACTCATACCATAAAAATCGTTTTTCTCTTTAGTCTCCCTGCAACGGAGACAAGCGCTCTATGTTATATACTGTGCAGTACGATAGGTTCGATAGTGTTTTTATTAGCCCGTTAGTGCGAGGAGGACCTCGTTTCTGTCCCCGAGGCTTTCCGGGAACAAGTGTTAATTTTCCCAATTTCGAGGAACTCTTCCATGGCGCAAGGCGTGCGGCAAACTCACTTTTAGTGAGTTGCCGTGCGCGAGCCGAGCTAGCGAACCGAGCAGATGACGCCCGAGTAAAATACCAAAAGTCCACAACCCGCACGAAATCCTGGAGCACCAGCGTCGCGAACGACAAATCTCCGCATCTCCACATCCGCAGCTCGTTGCAGGAGACGCTTGGAAATACAGAAAAATTCAGACTAACACCTTTCCGCACTTGGGGGTGTGGCACGCAATGTGGCCGACGGTATACGCCGGTCAATGTCCATGGCGCGGGGGCGGCCGTCTCTTCCCCACATTATGTGGGAGTACATGTATAGGCCACCAAACATAAACTCGCCTCTGGTACAGACCTTACTCGGGAAGCCTTGCGCGGCCTTCCTCGCTCGAGCTGTCTTGGAGACCCAGAAGGGTCTCTTGGATCAGGCTGGGCGTACAGCAACGGCCACTGGAGTCCTGGACTAGGAACCCACCTTTGCTGCTCCCTTATCTCTCCTGTTTACTAAATAAAGCCTTTCAATCAAATTACATGTAGTCGGTACCTCTGAATAGCTGATATGTTTTTACTTTTGCTTCCTGGTGCGTTCTTGTACACGTAGTATGTGTGCGGCATGCAAAATAGGAGAGAGAAACTTTAATAAATAATTTGTAGGCGCCTGTTCATCCGCGGTGGTCGGCCTCTCTGGTATAGCCAACCTGCGCTGCCAGCTTGACTCTGTTCACAAGCCTTTGTTGGTCCTCAGGGTACGTGCACTGTAATATTGGCCTTGTCCCCTATAGTCTTTGCTGGTCCTCAATGTATCTAAGATTTCAGATTGGCCCTGTCAAATATAGGCTTTGCTCGTCCTCAGGGCAACTGTGCTACCAGCTTGGCCTTGTACAATTGCTTTTCCTAGTCATCACGCTACCTGCACTGCAGTCTTGGCCCCATCCACAATATTCTTTGTTGGTTTTCAAGGTACCTGCGTTGCCAGCTTTGCCCCGTCCACAATTCTCTGTTGGACTTCATTGAACTAGCGTGGCTGGCTTGGCCCCGTCCATACAGGCTTTGTTGGTCCTCAGGATACCTGCGCTGCCCTTTGGCCTTGTCCACTAGGCTGTGTTGGTCCCCAAGGCTCACGCACAACAGTGGAGTTTTCCACTGCGCTATGGTACGTGTTGTGTATTCAATCTTACGCTGCGTCAGCACTCTCATGGCAGACATATTGGGTTGGTCACGCTACAAAACATGTAGTTGGTTTGGTATGATATAGGGTATAGAGAACATATCTTGGAAGGGTGTTCCGTGTCAAGAAGTGCCTGTTCGTTGTCTTGTGAGTGTGGCATGCGTATTCCCTTGTCAGTCATGCGGTGGGGAGGTGTAGATTCAGTTTATTAATTTTGCCTTGCGTTATCAGGCTCTAGAATGCAACCCTATACCTTCCATTTTATCTATATACAAACAGGAACAGTGCTACGGCCTGATGCCTATAGCACAGTTTCGTGTACCGTACTCACGATAACTTATATACATCAGCTTGCCTAACTGTGCATTTACCCAAGAGAAAAACGCAACAGCCGCGTCTCAATGGTTACGGTAGACGACAGACTTTGGCATCTTGCTGTTATAACAGGAATCCAAATCGGAGCCTGCGTTCCAAAGAATGCCTTGCGCTATAATTTTTCAGTTAGTCGTGATGTTTGATATATCATTAGCGAAACCGACCGGCCAATGGCAAAAAAAAAAGAAGAAAAATACTCTCGAACTAAAAGCGATATTATTTCTGACCCAATAACAGCAACGGGTTCGAACTTGAACATGTGGCCTGAATATCTGAAAACCATCGTAGGCAGCATGAGTGTTCGGCTGCCTAAGTCCAAGGAGATCGCGCTTTGCGGGACCTTTGGCCACAGCTGTGTGGGTAGTTCCTTCGTGATGTACCTGTATATATACAGGTACACACACCCAGCGCTTGTATACAAGCGCTGGGTGTGGTGCGACCTGTATATGTGGCGGCGGCGTGCACACCACAGCACCGGCTCTGGCTATAAACTGAACTGACTGCGTATCTCGCACACATCGGTCACATTCGTCGCTGCTGCAGCCATCGCGAGGTCATTATTTCAGTCTTGGAGATGAAAAAAAAATTGCACTGCTCGTTTCGTGCACATCGCTCACATAGGCCTCATCCAAGGCGGTCATTATTCCTGAGCGATCACTTCGTACCCTATCTTTGAACCCTAGATAGGAAGCATACGAGCGAAAGAAAAAAATACTGAAAGCGCGCTCTCTTGATGAAGCGTGCGGTTTTAATTAGACTCTCATAACCACCTCTGCATGCAGTGAGCCGCTTTCCGCGTAATGAACCTAAGGACTAGTTTTGTCGCCTTTTTTATCATTTTTCTTCGACTCGTTCCACTTGGCGGTAATGAGAGGCCTGCTCAAACTCTTTGAAGGAATCGCAACACTCGGTGCAGTGCATGCGCTGGACAAGGGGAAGAAGCCCGCATGACTGAAGAGGCCCTGCAGTATATGTGGGCGCGCTTCCTGGGTTTCTCATGCATATATAGCCCGGGAACTAAGGATCTGTGCGGCGCAGTCAGGCGACGAATTTGACGATTAAAGCAAGTAACTGGCGTACGCAGAATGGATAGTTAGCAAGAAAGGGTTACTTTCCTGTCATTTTTTTTTTTGCACCCGCCCCTTTCAAGAGATGTTAACGCGACACTTGAAGGGCTGTACAAGCAGGATATATAGTGAAGAGCGGCACTTCAGCAGATACTATAGATTGCCTAGATGAAGTGTATGCGCATGTGCATACGCGGACGAAAGCCTGAACGTGATTGGCCTGGGGGGGGGGGGGGCAGGTTCTGACAGCCTAATGTGACAGCGCCTTCTTTTGAGCCCAAAGGGTGACGAACCCAATAAAACGCGGCGCTGACGTTACGATGACGCATATGGGCTTTTGCGCCGCCAGCCTCCCTACTCCGGAACCGTGCCATTAAGTGAGGCGCGAAGCATGGCGCTCTTCAGCATGTCTGCGCTGGCACCCGAGTACCACCCAATACCCACAGAGGGTGAGAAAGAGAGGAGGAGGGCCAACGTGGCTGCGGCGGCGGCGGCGGCTTTGCACAGCGGCAGCAGCCCAGGGCGCGCGGCAGCAGTTGATTAGGGGGCTCGCATTAAGAGGCCTAAGCGCCGCTCGTGATCGTGCCGAGGCATCAAGCATTAAAACACCTTCTTCTCATGCAGTAACGAGAGGGCGGTGCGAGGCCGTGTGGCGCGGCGGCTGCGTATACGAGGCGCCATGATCCGCTGATAAGTCAGTTCGCCTCGTTGTTCTTTTTCGGTGTGCGTTCTTTCTTTGTTTACTTTATTTTTTTTTACTTTTTTGGCACATAGCGCGCGCGAGCGAGAAGTTGAAGATTCAGCGCGAAGATAGCATCGACACCTGGAGAGCTGCGCGGCACCTCTTCGCTTCCTGCCGCCCTTGCTTCCTTCCTTTCTTCTGTTCTCATCTTTCCTTATTGTGTGTTCTTCTTGTTCATCTTCCGTCCTTCGGTGCTGCCTTGGTCCCTCCTGGCGGCAGCACGCATTGTTTTCGTGCATGGCTTTTCTTTCCCCCAGAAGGCGTGTCTATTGGCGGGGCCCCCTTTTGGCAGTTTAAACTCCACGAAGCATGAAAGCCGCCGGCCGGTATACGTCGGTCCTTCCTTTCCACGGGTATACGAAGCGAAGCACGCGTGCTCTGACGGGCAAAAGTTTAATCTACAAACACTGGTAAAGGGGGGTGAGTGAGAAGCCCGCCCTCGACGGCGGTCTCATGCAGCCGGCCGTTTAGCGCTAAAAATAAGAGATGAAGGCCGTGTCCCGGATGTGTGAGCGGGGCTCGCAGCGCTGGCAACGCCATTTGGTTTTAATCACTCATTAACAAGGATGGTGTTTCGTGCGCGAGGTGTTTCCGTCTATGGCCACGGCGCGGCGCGCCGTGCGCGGCCCTCCTACCAGCCCCGTACGTGCGCGTCATGTGTGTGCACACGGACGCAATTCTGTTGCCCGCGATCTCCGCGGCTCCGCTGATAATATAGCGTATAACTGCGGCCTTTGCTGCGCGGGTCCTTTGTGGGTGCGTGTGGGAGCGAGCGTGACAGCGTGCCGAAAAGTCGACTCAGTGTTCTCGCTGCGAGCACTGGTGCGTCTTGATTTCGATTTCCGTAATTAGGCGCGATGCAACGTTACCTCTTTACGCGAGCCGCCTGCCCCGGATGGTGCGGCGTTCATTCCGCGCTGCGATGCGGCTGAAGAAGACGTTTTAACTGAGTTTCGTGCCGAATGAGGAGCGCTTCGATATTCCTTCTTTTCTTCTGATAAGAACCGCGCAAGGGTGGCTATGCTTTTGTGAGAAATCGTGGCAGCGAAACCAGTTTGCAACGCATGAAGGGAGAATGAGAGAGAAAGAGAGAGGCAGAAAGAGAGAGAGAAAAGAACCCGCGGAAGAGCGTCGAGGAAGAACTGCTGAGCGAGAAGCTATCCCTTTTGGCATTCTCGTAAAGGCAGATGAGTTAAAATAGCAGATGTCTTCGGGCATGCACCAATTGCTTGCGACATCAGTGATTTCGGCAAGCTGATCAGTTTACAGACGGCGTCTGTTTCCTCGGAATAGCCGTGTGAAGTACGCAACCAACCTTGCTTATAAATTATATGCGTGCGTGCGCACGCACGTGTGTGTACATAAGCACACACGCAGGGAAATTTCCTGATGTGTTCTGAAAGCAAGCAAATTGACAAGTCGAGCCTACACCTATCACAACCCTATTGCGTTTACATGTTTTGCTCCAAAGTACAAGTCTGTGCATTCTACGTTCAGGCGCTTAGCCGTGCTCCCTGTTGGGATGCAGAAACTATAGCGCCTTTTCTATCGTCCTCAAATCACTAATACTGCCACGTTGTGAGCTTGCGTGGTAAACGCGGGCTAACTTCAAACGCTGTGGTGCACGGAAACACAATTGTGCTGGGCATGCTTTTAATATAAGGCGACGAGCCTTCTTCCTATCTTGGTACCACGAGGCGCAGCTGTCCTTCGGGGCATCGCACTTTAGTGGTAAAAGAACGCGAGGCACTTATCACCTTCGGGCGCAGCGCATACATATTGCAGCCGAAGCACGCAAACAAGCCTGAGAACAATGCACTCACGAAGGGCATTCCCTGAGGAGCCGTGATTAATTGCTCAAAATACGAACGCGGCCGAATATCTTTATTGGTGTAGCTTCGGCTATTTTCCACCGTTTTATAGCCTCGTTTAAAGTCCTTCCGCACGTTGACTTCGGAAAGCCCACTTAGCGTTTCTGATAAGCGCCTGAAGGGCTTCCCAGCGTTTAGAAATTATATCTTTTTTTTTTTAAACGTTATTTACCGCTCTCGCTCCACCTTGCCAAGCCCACTGGGTTGATCATACTTCTCTTTCGCTTCTTATTTCTTTTTATACTCGGATCCTAATTTTTAAAGCAATTAGGAAAAGCATAAGATGGGGCAGAAAAGCGCATTAGTGCTTCTTTAACTAGGTGGAAGATTAATTACACAGCAGCTGCTTATAAGTGCGTATACTCTTCCTTGTTAAATCTGTGCGCGTGGTGATTTTCTTTTTGTTCAACGTGGAATGAAGCGCAGCGGCCCACATGTGGACGCCTGTTCGCACATGGCGCCTAGTCCTTCCAAAACGCATCGAGATTAATGACCGAGGATAATGATTCTGAGTCGCCCTCGTTAGTACGTAAGCATACGCGTTCAACCGCTTACAACCTGCGCAGCGTTGTTACATGGCTCCGACGAGCTATCGCGTGCTCACTGAACTGTGACTTTTTATTATTTTTGTTTCCTGAATTTGAGTGTTTAAATTGTCGCCGGGGATGGAGACTTCCGTATCTATATACACGCTTAGTGTGACTGCATGTCAACGAACAGATATGTGTGAATCACTGAGGAAGTATACGAGATATGCGCATTAGGCGTGACGGTCTTCCGAACTCGAGCGTCAACGACATTCTTGCGAGGCTTAGGTATGCTGACTCCGAAAGTTTGTCACTGCTGTACTACACTCGGTTGCAACCTAAGCAAACATGTCAGCCCCGCCCACAGAACTGCGATGCGCCCAACCTTCACCCGTGAAAAATACAGTCGTGCTCACTGGTTTCCACTCGAACCGTTAGTACATTTTTTCTCGGCTAATGCAAATACTACGCATATAAGTAGTTAGAGATTCGTCGCTTCTACCTGAAACATTACGTTCGGCTGAACAGCGATACCAGAGTTCCTGAAGAAGTTTACCAGGACGTCCAAGTTTCCGACCTAAAACCAGCGACACAAACGTGCGTCTGTATGAGGAGGTCAACAATCTGAAACACTAATGCTTGACGTCATAAAAATGTCTAAGCGCTATACTGTATGAAGCGTTCATGTAAACTCTCGATGAGAGGGTGCAACACAGGGTTTTGCGGAAGCATTTTAAAGCGTCGAGTATATGAGATATGCAGGAGTATATAGGGTATATATAGGTCTCTAAAATTGTAGTAGCCACGTGCGTTTCTTTAAAGGAGCTGACATGCAGAAACAGCGAGTAAGTTTGGAGGGAATAAGGCGCACTGTCTACCACTCATTAGGTAAAGATTGATTGACAACCATTAATTGTGATTCTCTTGCAAATCATCAATTATTTTTAAGAACTATTTGCTTGCAAACCAAATGAAAATCAATTACATTTGTCTTCTGCATTTTAATCATCACCCTCGCACCTTGCCGGAAAAGAATACTGGTTCGTTCGTTGTAAGTAATCTCCGATAATTGTTGAACACGTATTATTTGGCAGAATTGTTGAACACGTATTATTTGGCAGCCAGGCGAACCTGCCCAGTTTTCATCAAAAGTCGAATGCACCACAATTTCCCGCATCACAGTGGTGGTTAGGGGATGCATAACCACCGTCACTGTCGTCACCTGCACGTCAAACCTGTCAATACAGTTTGACCGTCAGGATCAAGACCGACGTTCTCTTTGGGACCCGCATATAAACTGCCGCCTTGCACTTGACCATTATCAGTCGTCGGTACGTTTCGCTGTCAGACATGAGTGCCACGCGCTTGTTTCACAGGGCAGCTCCCTCCGGCTGCTCCGAACACAAGCTGGTACTGATGGGGGAGGCCGCTAGGGAGCCACGCCAAGCGGACGCGCTTCGCATGAGCTCTACGTTTTTCGATCTCCAGCGACCGGCAGTTGCAAAGTGTCGGGAAACAAACCTTCACCATCAGCACGGGAAGTCGTCCAGCACCCTCTGAACCCGTTCTTTCGGCAAGTCCATCCATATTTCGTAACGCACTACCTTTGAAGTCTGGCTCACCGGTGGCCGCGCTAGGCCTAGCGCCGGCGTCGCCGGCGTCGCCAACATCACCCACCACCCTGCAGACATGGAGGTGGTAGTGGATGGGACCGACGTGTCCCCCCGAAGAACTTGACCAACCCGGTTGGATGGAAGCCCACAAGGCCCTTGGGCGTGGAAGAACTACCAAGAAGGCTGCCGCCGGAGCTTTCATGGACGCTAGCGCAACATCTAAACAAACCGACGCGTCGCAAACGGCGTCGCAAAAATCCATCATTGAAAAGAGCGGAGCGTCTAAACCAGGTGAGCCGCGCAGGCCGCGTCGGCGTGCACCTCCGCCGCAGATGCCTGCCAATGACTACAAAATCGTCGTTCGGCCCCGCGACGGACTGAACCTCAGCGTCTGTAGTGAAGCTGAAATCGCTGACTGCATCAGGAAAACTCTACGTTTCCCAGACACCACGATTATCACAGATGTGGTGCAGGTAAATCGTGCGCAGAACTTGGTGCTGATTTCTACGCCGGACGAAGGACGAGCAAAGGCCTACAGCAACTTGTCAGAGATTCTGCTCCATGGCAAATCCTACAAGGTGAGCCCCTACGTCACTGCTCCGGATGATTCTGCGAAAGGGATTCTACATGGCATCCCCGGATATGACACGCAAGCGGATATCATGGCCAGCTTGCAGAACAATACACCCAGGGTCCTGCAAGCTCGGCGTCTGGGTACCACTAACTCTGTCATCATCGTTTTCGAGGGACCAATGGTCCCTCACTACGTGAAGTACAGGGGCACTCTTATGCGCTGCTTACTGTATAAGAAGAAAATTGAAGTCTGCAGCATATGTCGTGCCATAGGGCATCGCCAGGACATCTGCCCAACACCTGCTGTTAAACGGTGCCAGAAATGTGGTCAGGACAATCCTCTGCAGGAACACGAGTTTGAACCGAAGTGCGTGGTGTGTGGAGGCCCGCACATGGCGCGTTCGAAAGACTGTAGGAAACGTTTCGCGACGCCACCTATTATCCGGAGGCGACGGCTCGAACAACGAGTGTCACAGTCCTCTCAAGAGCCAACCCCGCACCAAGGAGGACACCTCCAGAGACCTAGCCGTTCCAAGGAACGAAAGCGACAAGAGCCGGGGGCTGCTCGGAGCAGGAGCCGCTCCCTCTCCTTCCCGCCGCTGCCGACCAAGCCGAGGTCCCAATCCCGACCCAGGAATAATCAGGTGGGCTGGGCTAGTGGGCCTCCCTTGCAGGCTGCTGTCGATGATAAGAAATTGCAAGCCCTGGAGGCGCAAATAGCGCAGTTAAGTGAAATAATTTCAAGACAAGAGAAAGAAATAGCGCAGCTTAAACAATTACAGCGGTCTGACCAGCCGACCACCCAGGTCTTAACTAATCCTAATGAGCCCTCAGCGGCCAAAGAAGATAATAACCTGGATGATAACTCGCCTCCGCCTAGGCGTAAGGCTACGAAAGTGGACCGCACGACTCAGTTCGAAACGAGAGTCACTAATTTGGAAACCAAATTTGACAGTTTTCAAACAAGCTTAGCGCAACTAGTGGATACTGTACAAACATTAATCAATATGACGAACGCGCGGCTTGATAGCATGACTGCGCAAATCGCCGAAGTTACACGTCAGGGTGACTCGGCACAGTCTTTTAAAGCTACCAAGCCTAGTAAACCATACGACCGGCGGTCGACTACCTCAATACCTCGCCCTACACAGGCACCGTCCCAATCTGCGCTCCCTTGCCCAGCGCAGCTATACGGACCCCCCGCTCATGATGGAACGCAATAACTATACAATTTGGCAATGGAATTGTCGAGGGTTCCGCCGTAAACGGGGGACCCTCCAGCAATTCGTTGACACCAGGGATGCACCCGATATAATTGCCCTGCAAGAAGTAATGGGACAAGCGAAGCTAGCCGGCTACAAATCTTATAGCCCTGCAAACGTAATGTATAGCCCTAGTATATCCATATTAGTACGCCGCAACCTCCCAGTTCTGCAGCACCACTTTGATGAGGACATGGGCATAGCACATGTTTTCTTAGAACTCATCCCACGAAAACGAGGAGGGCACAGTCTTTTCATATTAAATTTATACAGCCCCCCAAAATGTCGAGCTCATCGCTTTGGCACACTGTTTGCCAAGGCACTGCAATTAGTGCAGCACAACAGCTTTATAATTGTGGGTGACTTTAATGCTGCCCACATATGCTGGGGATACCTAACATCTACACCCAAAGGCAAAGACCTATGGAATCAGGCGCAACAGCACCGCCTTACTTTAACAACAGATCACAGCTATCCCACTCGTATTGGCACAAGTACAGCGAGGGACACTACCCCCGACCTTACCTTTGTTCGAACATTCCACTATGGAAATGGAAAACTTTAAACGAAACCCTAGGTAGTGACCTATGCATAATCCAATCACATATACAAGCAGGCCCTGCTAAACCCACAGGTAGAAAATCTTTTCTCACGGACTGGGACAAATTCCGCGCATACAGAGAACAAACCCGCACATACTTGTATAGAAAATCTAGAGGAATGGACTGCGACACTGAATGGAGATGTCTCAGCTGTCACGAAGGAGGTTCCCGAATCCGCCGGAATTGAGGAGGTGACTCCCATCTCCTCATTTATGGCAGGCTCGCAGCAGATTCAGAACAGATGGCGCAATCAGCGACTGAATAAGAAACTTAGACTTAGGATCGCACAGTGGACGCACAATCGCTGCATATGCCGACAAGCTGACTTCCCAGAAGTGGAATCAATTTGCGATAGTATGGAAGGACAGCTTAGCGGCGTTCGTACCTGGCAGGTCCTACGCTATCTTCTTGAACCGGCCACATGTAAATCGGCCCAACGAGAAAGGCTCCTTTGCTTCGTTCACCAGTTTCAGGGGCAGTCATGATGAGTTGCTCCAAACCCTCCAGAAAACATATCATAGCTTCCCACCACCCTCAAGCTCATCAGACTACACTGGTCCCGATGAACCCACCATGGATGCTCCCATCCTAGAAGCGGAAAGTAAGGGCAGCTACGCTTCAGTTGAAGGTAAAATCCGCTCCAGGAGCAGATAAAGTCACCAACAAATCTCTTCGCAATTTAGAGACACTTCCATTAAGCTATCACGGAATACATGAACTCATGCTGGGAGAAGGTGCGCTTTCACAACAATGGAAACATGCGAGGGTTATTAAATGCGAAGCATTTCTTAGCGAACCTCTGGCAATTGCGCACGTTCTATCTACGTATCTAATCATATGCATATATCTAATCTAGCAGCACTATGTCACGGTGCTCTCATGCTCGCTCCTAACCTGGTCGTAGACCCA